>NC_059125.1:135772361-136141111 GCF_020740685.1 Jaculus jaculus | reverse complement strand
AGTGCTATACCTCAAAGATGCATTCTTCTTTTTAATTTTTTTTTGTTCATTCATATTTATTTGAGAGTGACAGAGGCAGAGAAAGAGGGAGAGAGAGAGAGAGAGAGAGAGAGAGAGAGAGAATGGGCGTACCAGGGCTTCCAGCCACTGCAAACGAACTCCAGACGCGTGCGCCCCCTTGTGCATCTGGCTAACGTGGGTCCTGGGGAACCAAGCCTTGAACCAGGGTCCTTAGGCTTCATAGGCAAGTGCTTAACCACTAAGCAATCTCTCCAACCCAAAGATGCATTCTTCACAGTTCCCCTCAACACTGACTCATACTTCCTATTTGTTTTCACTTGAGAAATCCTGACAACCAGTACTCCAGGGAGCTTGCCTGGACTGTCTACCACCCCACCCCACCCCCTAGCCAAGCTCAGCTTTGCTCTTCTACTGCCACCTATCTGGGAGCCCAGCACAGTCCTGGCTCAAAGGCCTTAACAGTTGACAGAATCCAGGCTCTCTGTAACATCTACCCTACAGAGAATGCAGGCTAAATCTTCTATTTCCTGGGTCTCATGGTATGTTTTTAACCATTGGATTCCTAACTTCACTGTCAGAGCTAAACCACTATATTGGTCAGGAAAAGAGACACCTACAGGGCCTTATCCCACCCTCATGTAGTCCATCACCATTTCTCATTTTTACTCAGTGTTCTTTTGACAACCCTGACTCTGACTCTTCCTGACCATTCCAGACCATACCACCACTTTACAGACAAAACATCAGGAATAGCAACAGGTGTCCTAACTCAGCCCACTGAAACCACACACAGTACAGTGGCTTTCTTGTCTAAACAACTAGATGTCACAGTATGCAGAAGGCTGCCCTGTGTACAGGCCCTGGCAACTGCAGCAGATCTGACTTAAGAGGCCCTCAAGATCACACTGCTTGAAACGATCACAGTCTTCTCCTTTTATCACTTGATAGATCTCTTAAACCACTCCTCTCTTTAACTGCTTGGGCCCTCACAAATTCAGACCTTGCACCTGCTCTTCTTGGATAACCCCCAAATCTCTTTAGCAATCTGTTCTACCCTCAATCCAGCAACACTCCTCCCTTCTCCCCCCTCTCCAGGATTCCCCTCTCACTCATGCCCTGAAATAGTAGAGGTAACCCATGTGCCTCAGCCTGGTCTCCAAGACACACCCCTCACATCAACTCAATTAGTCCTCTTTGTAGGTGGAAGTTCCTCAATTGGCAATTCAGGTAACCAAGAAGCAGACTCTTCTGTCACCATGCTTACTGATGTCCTAGAGGCTGCTCGCCTGCCAATAGGCACCACCCCCCAAAAGGCTGAAATAATCATACTATTTAGGGATCTAAATATCTCAAAAAACTTAAGAACTAATATCTATACAGATTCTAAATATGTTTTCTCTATACCTCACACTCATGCAGTCCTCTGGAAGGAGAAAGGATTCCTCACTTCTAAAGGCACTCCAGTTATTAATGGGCCCCTCCTAGCCAAGCTTCTGGAGGCTCTGCAGCTCCTAGCAGAGGGGTCCATTATCCACAGCAGAGGATACCAGACATCTAAAGACCCAATAGCCCAAGGCAATGCCAGGGCTGACTCTGTAGCATGAAATTTAGCCCTGTCCTCTGGCCCCAAAATAGGACCTATCTGTTTCCTTTCTCCAACATACCAACCAGGTTACTTGCCAGATAAGGAAAATGACCTCCTAAAAAAGGGGACCACCCGAGTTAGGTATGATTGGATTTTTAAAAACAATTGGCTAATTCTCCCCCCAAAACAGACCACCATAATTATCTTTGACATTCACCAAACTTTACATGTTGCATCTAAAGCACTTTACAAATTCCTGGAAGCCCTGCCAAACGCCAATGGCTTCCAAACACATATCTCACAGGTCCAGTCCACCTGTGGGACAGTCACTCAACCCAATCCACAATGTGGACTACACCTCTGTCAGCCCCTGTACCAATTATGTGGACATCAGCCAAGTGAACAGTGGCAGATAGACTTTACCCACTTGCCACCCCCCAAGATCTCTGTTATCTCCTTAATCTAGTTGATACTTTTACAGGCTGGATTGAGGCTTTCCCAACTTCTCCAGAGACTGCTGATCTTATGGCCCCTATACTTCTAGAGCACATCATACCAAGATTTGTGGTTCCATTGACAATCCAGACAGACAACAGCCTGGCCTTCGCTTCTAAGTTTGTCTGACTAATATAAGAAGGGCTCAGCATATCCTGGAAACTACATATCCCTTATCATCCTCAGTCATTGGGTAAAGTAGAATGGGCCAATAGTCTTATTAAACAGCAGCTCACCAATCACTCTATTGAACTTAAGCTGTACTGTACCTCGATTATCCTTATTGCTCTAACACAATTACGAACTGCTGCTTGCTCCCCCACCAGACTTAGCCTTTTTGAGTTACTGTACGGAAGATCATTTCTTCTCTCTAATCGCCTTCCTACCCAAACCCACCCGCTGGCTAACTACCTCCCCTACATTTCCCATATGTGTTCCCTTCTCCGTTCATACACAGGTGATCTCTACCTGCTCCACTGGCTACTGACACATCAGGAAAGACCCTTACTACCTCACATCCTATCTCACCTGGGGATCAAGTCTTTCTTAAGCAGCTCAACTCAAGACCTCTGGATTGCATGTGGGACAGACCCTAAACTGTGATCCTCACCACCCTGTTTGAGGCAAATCTTCTGGACACTCCTCCTGGTTCCACATCTCCAGACTTAAGCTCCAGGATAAAATGCCAGGTCTATACTACAAACAGGTCCTACCTCACTTAAATTTTCTAACAGTCTTGCACTTACTTATCCTAGCTCCCAGCCACTGGGCTACTGACTATACTTCACTTCTTTGTGAATTCCAATTTCAGGTCTGGTCCATAGACAACAGAGGATGACAGACCACCCTACTCAAATACACTTCATGTACTTTTAGTTCCTGCAGTTAAGTCCACATAACCTTTGATGCTGTCTCTACATGCTGTCACCAACGTTCCAATGAAGGAACCCAAAATGCAAGAATCATATACTTTTGCTTTAAAGCAGGCCAAGTTTCCTCAAATTGTGGAGATCCCAGGGGATGGGAAGGCTGTCCCCCCCTGCTCATGCAATTACCACTTTGTCAGGGGAGTCTGCCAATAGAT
The DNA here is from genome assembly GCF_020740685.1 of Jaculus jaculus. Taxonomy (NCBI): domain Eukaryota; kingdom Metazoa; phylum Chordata; class Mammalia; order Rodentia; family Dipodidae; genus Jaculus; species Jaculus jaculus. Next base: position 136,137,926 of record NC_059125.1, on the reverse strand, counting down.
GGGAATAACTGGAAAACTAACACACCTGTGTCATTATTCCTTTGCAACATGTCACTTTACCACTGTACTTCCCCCCAGTGGAAAGTCCCATGATTTCCAATCACCTTGATCCCCAGTCTAACAGTCTACACTAAGGGAGAATTCAAATTGTATTATCAACAATATTTAAGTGCCCCAGAATTGCTACAAAGAGAAAGATGAGGAGGGACACTGGCTGTACTGGTTGGAGTAAGCTTAGACACATCAGTGACAGCACCAGGCCTGGTGAGAGGAGGCCTAGGGCATAGCGTAATGACAGCCCAACAGTTTAACCCAAGAGCTTACTGACCTAAGTGGAAGACTCACAGATGCTGTGTATTTGGTCTACAAAATATCACAGTGATAGCAATTCTTGTGTGTTGAACACTGGAAAGCATAACAATGAAAATATTAGTAAAAATTAAAAGATTGATCAGCATACTAATTTGGTAAAGGAGAAATGTGAATGGCAACCTGGGAGCACCCTGAAAATCTCACAGAAGATCAGGCAGGAGCTTAGTAAAGGAGATGTCCTTTCAATACCATGAAAGGTACATAAAATCTGATTAGAACTCTCCCTGTCCCTCTCTCTCTCTCTCTCTCTCTCTCTCTCTCTCTCTCTCTCTCTCTCTCTCTCTCTCTCCCCCTCTGTGTGTGTGGGGGTGGGGGGTAATCCTGTGGGTTTTTAGAGCACTACACTCTTGGAAACCAGGGAAGGGAAGGGGAGGAATGGTCAAAGGCAAAGGCTGCCAACCTGCAGAATAGATTCAGAGGGTCTAATTTCCTGATATAAGTTTCCCTGTCACCTGCTCTGCTACCAACATTCCTGTCATTTGCCATCCCTGGTCATACTCATCATGCTCTAAGAAAGAAGAGTAAGGCATATGCTCAAGAGAGACATGGCAAAAATAGAGTTCAGCCTCAGGAGCTCAAAGATGCTCACAGCAGGGCAGCAGAAGAAGGAGAGTCACCCTCCTGCTCTGCATGGGCTTCTCAAGATTCTCTTCCCAGCATATCTACTGCTGCCTTCCCCCATTCATCACAGTTACCTGTACCCCTCACAGATGTTGGAACCAGTTTTACCTTCAGAAGGTTTGGAAAATGCATCAAGGGCTGAGTAACCTCCAAGGCGAGATTCGATGGGGCTTGCACCTCTGGTGAAACCCCAAAGAATAGTCTTGTAATGAGCAAGACAGGAATGATGATGCACTACATAATCAGCAAGTACAAAAGGAATCAGCCCATGATGAGGGGAGAAATGGTGAGAGTTATCAGCAAAAGATTCAAGGAACTATTCCTTGAGATCCTTGAGAGAGCCTGTGAAAACATAGATGTGGCTTTTGGCCTTGAGTTGGAAGAAGTTCAGCCTAAAGGCAAATCATTCAAGCTTGTCCACAAGCTCCATTTCCACGATGATGGCAGTAACAGGAGCCAGCTGGGCCTGCCCACCATGGGAATTCTATTCCCTGTCTTGAGTGTCAACTACTCCAATCACCTCTGTGCCTCTGATAAGGTAATCTGTTTATTCCTGAATAAAATAGACATCTATGATGGGATCTTACAGAAGGTTTTGGGGATGCCAGGAAGGTCATCACCCAAGACCTAGAGAAGGAAAAATACCTGGAGTACCTCCAATTTCCTAACAGTAATCCTCCATACTATGAATTCATGTGGGGTCCTCAAGCCTATTCTGACAACTGCCTGGAGACTTCATTCTCCATTTTAGAATCTCTTCTTCTTTTTCAGGAGGTTGCGGGATAGGAGATGAAAAACTACCCCTCACACTTCAGCCAAGCCACAGCTGAATTCACAGAATAATTGGGAGATGAGCAAGAATGCAGCTTCCATTCTGATCCTGATAAAATAACCAGTGTGTAGGAGTCAGGCCCTGAGAATCCTCAACACCTAGGAAATCAGAGATCCAAAGGCTCTTCGGCTCTAAAGTGTTCATCACTGCCATAAACCAAAAATTCAGCCACCATGGCTAAGGGAATTTTGTGGAAAAGGGGGAAGAAATATTTTAAGAGTCACAGGTTGAGAAATCTTATCCAGAGACTTTACATCCCCACAAAAATTACTGACTGCTACCCCCACAGCACATAAAACACAACCCCATGTGGAATACCTGCCAATGCACTGAGGAGCATTCCCAATGGAATGGGGGCAGGGATGAGGGACAACAGGGTACCAATACATGTTGTGTTCATACAAATATACAGGAATAAATGAGAAGGCCACTACTAGTTATAACAGGAGTATGAGAGGTCCCACAAGAAATAAAGCTCCAGAAGGACACTAGTTAGGGGTTAGTGGTGGGTCTATCACAGGGTAGCAAATGAGTGTCCTCAATCTAAATGAAACACATTGCTAATATTCCCACCTGTGTTGTGCACAAAGGTCCAAAAATAGGTTTTCAATTGCTCTGTTAATCTCTGGAGGCCCTACTGGGTTCTAAAAAGAAGATTCTATTTGGTACTCAATGATATCACCTTCATGGTTCTCCTAGTGTAGAAAGATTGATGTGTGCAAAACTCCAGTACTCTAAATTATCCCTGCAAACTGCTGATGTCAGAACCTCACTGGGCTCTAATTCCTTGGATGCAGGTGAATATGACTCCGGATAGCAGTTATTTTTCTTTGTCTAGCACATGTGGTAGAATTTCACTTTAACTCTAACTGACTCACAATGATCCTTTCCTTTCAACCTCTCATGCCCTGGAATTAAAGGCATGAGCCTCCATTACAAAGTGGCCATGAATGTTCCAATCATGGGATATATAATTCACCCTTCCACAGAAGTTTATACATGTATTAACAACTGGCTCATTTTTTTTTCCTCTGGAAACCAAAAAATGAAAACTCAGAGGAGCAAACCAGGAGTCTTTAGCTATCTCTCTTTATACCATGGCCATATACAAATAGTTTCATTTTCAAGTAAAATTATATTATTTATTGCTATTTGTGTATGTTTCTACACAAGTACATCCCTTGCCCACTGTATATACAAACATATATGCTTAGCTCATAATCTTCCATAACTTTTCACTATCGCTTAATGGTCATCTCATAATGCAAATCAATTCAGTCTCCTTTAATCTCTCCCATTGTTTTTAAAAGGTCTAGCACAGTTCCAAATCTGAAGCTTAAAGACTCTTCTCAGCATAAACACAATCTATTAATTGTGAACCTTAAAAATCAAAGTACAGGTTACACATTTCATACAGAGCATGGCAGAAATGAGTATTCTTACACACAAAGGGAAGAAAGATGTGGGTTTGAAAGTGAATATGTGTAAATGTAGCCTCACAGATTTTTTTTTTAATAAGATCAAAATTGCTACTTAAGTCTTCAGCCACTAGAGTCCTGATGGTAAAGGGATGTTTCACTGGGGGAAGATCTTAGATCTGCCCTACTAGGTACATGAAGAGCCATTTGCCGGTCTGGATGTTCACGTTTGCTGTTTGGTGGTTTATCTCTGTGATGGCTCTATGAAATATCATCACTTCATGCCAGGGGCCAGTTAGAGTACACTGAAGTGTGTCAACTGATAATGCTGGCTGGATTGTGGAACGTCCCCCAGTGCAACATGTGTTTGTGATTATGTCCTATACTTGATCCACAGCTGGTGGTGCCTTTGGGAGGTGAAGCATCACTGGAAGATGTAAGCCCCTTGGGCACTTTATTGGGTCTATTAGTATGGATGGATGCATAGGGCTGGGAGAGCAGACTTGCTGCTCCCTCCAAGCTGCTCTGACAAACTGTTACAGTCTGGCTGCCTGTTTTACCATGTTTCCCTGCCATGGTAAATCTTGCCCTCTAAACTGTAAACCAAAAGGAGTGATCTCTTTTAATAAGCTGAATCATGCCAGGGTTTTTTCTCCCCAGGAAGAAAAATTAACTCCTACCACCATAAAGCCTATGTCAACGAGTACCTCGTAAAATCTTTTGTATTCACACTCATCAAGGACTCCAGGAAGCAACAACAAGCTGAGAGAATAGCAGTGCAATGGAAAGTTATGTGTTAAGTCTTGTGTGAAACCATCTGTCAACTTCGTACATGAAAGGGAAGATTGGATCAGCAAGGTTGTTCTAATAATCCTCAAGACCCACTCCCAGTGACATATCTCCACCACTACAATTTCCCACTCCAAATCCTCTGCCCCCTGGGGCCTGAATAGAATGCTGAATCACCATGTTCCACCCATTTGCCCACAGACACATGAACACCTCAGAGTTTATATATATATATATATATATATATATATATATATATATATATATATATATATACACATATATACATATATATTATATTATTATATGTATATATACATATATATTCAGCCTAACATTTAATGTCCTAGACTTTATGAATCTCAATGTTATTCAAATGTTAATCTCTCCTGAAACTCAAAAAATATATATCTCTTAACTGTAAATCCTGTACAATCAAAGGACAAGATTCCCAGGTTTCCCTGGAGTACATTCCATAATGCTGGTGTTTCCAAAATGTTGAAGTCTCCTTTGTAACACAACACCATGTTCATCATTTTTTATTATATTATATTATGTTAATTAATTTATTTATTTATTAGTTTTTTACTTAGTGAATACAGTCAAGTTGGTGCCATTGTTAGCCTCCTCCCTGCCCTCCCTCCTCCCCCTGGCCTCTACTTGTTGAGATATATGAGTCATGCACTATGGAGTTAGATCTCACTTATGGGTAGGAGAAAACGTCTCTGCATATCATGACCCAACATGTGGCTTTGACATTCTTCTGCCCCTTCTTTGACAAATTTCCCTGTGCCATGTAGGGTTCATTTTAGGTCTGCTTCAGTGATGAGGTCTTGAGAGCCTCTGTGTCTCTGGATATCTGATTAGGTAGAAGTTGACTGCTCTCTTTGTTGATATCCTTAACCCTTTGCTGGTACCATGTTCACCAAGAAAACAGCACCCTTGCTTGTTTTGCCTATTATGCTTACTTTCATCTGGGGCACTTTTGAGGTATGATGGGGTGGTTCTCTCCTTAGGATCTGCATCTATCTGAAAAAGAGAAACAGATTCTCCATCAGAGAGTAAATTTAGCACAAGATAAATGGAATAACCTTTATTTTTTTAGAGAAAATTTAATAGGTGTAGGCCCTCTTGTAGCATATGATTGGAGGTAGCTTGATAATGGAGAGTGGGCTCATTATTGGATCTGGCTCTGACTTGTTTCCCTGCTCCAGCTATGGGTTCCATTCCACTGAGCAGAATAGTTAGCCAAATCAAGAGTAGGTGATTTCCCACCATGGCTGTGTGCCACGATCACACTTGTATGAGCATCGCAGCAGGTTTTTTGCTGTTCAGGAGGTTAGTCCATGAGTTTCTTGGGCAGATATTGGTCATTTTCCCCAGTTGCCCATGTAGCACCTTCTGGCACTAGACATGCTACCTGGGGACTGAATCTTTTCTGGCTTCCAGCCATGTCACATGTCAACCTCATATGGTGTCTCCAGTAGTAGGATCTTACAACTAACCTTTGGTAGGTCATCAAGTACTCTGACAGAAATCTGTCATTCTTTTATGAAACCTTGTAGGTCTCTCTGATCAAAAGCTCTTTTTGGATGATGGCCACATGCTGGTACTGGGAGTTACAGGTCAGTGCCCACTAAGAGAAGGAAAAAAAAAAAAGATAAGTAATATAAAAGAGAGAGATTGAGAGAGAGAGAGAAGCTGTAGAAGTTTGAGGTCAGTCTTCAGCATACCCTCTCCAGTGCCATGTGACTCAGGTGTTCCCTCTAAGGGCCTGGTGAAGGTTCAACCATTTGGTCTGCCTTTTAGGATGGAGAATTTTATGGTACCATTGCCATTTGGGTCCAGATTTGTGTCCCCCATCCCCTCCCTTGCCCTTCCCTGCCTCCCTACCCACCCTATTATCTGGTCCTTGAGATGCTTGCTGGGTACATTGACATCTTGTGTAGATTCAGGTTAGGTGCTGAAGATGAGTGAGACTATGCGGCAATTATCTTTCTGTGATTGAGTGAGTTCACTGAAAATGATATGTTCCAAAATCAAGCATTTTTCTTCAAATTTCATTGTGTCTTTTTTTCTTACTGCTGAGTAGAATTCCACTGTGTAGATATACCACATCTTACTTATCCATTCGTCTGGTGATGGACATCTGGGTTGATTCTAGCTCTTAGCTATTAGGAATTGAGCAGCTATAAACATAGTTGAGCAAATCTCTCTGAACTGAGGCTTGAAGGTTTTGGAGTAAGGGAATAACTTGGTCTGTAGGGAACTCTATAGTCAGTTTTTTTAGGAGTCTCCATATTGTTTTCCAAAATGACTATGTACCATCTTACATTCCCACCAACAGTGGATGAGGGTTCCTGTTTTTCCACATCCTCACCAGTATTTATTTTCATTTGATTTTTTGATGTTTGCTATCCTTATTGGGGTAAAGTAGACTCTCATTGTTGTTTTAATTTGAATTTCCCTGATGATTAGGGATGATGAACATTTTCTTAAGTGTGTGTTTGCCATTTGTATTTCTTCCTCTGTGAACCGCCTGTGCAGCTCTTTGCCCCATTTTGTAAATGGGTTGTTTGATTTTTATTGTTTAGGTTTTTGAGTTCTTTGTAGATTAAAGAGATTAGGCCTTTGTCTGTGGGATATTCAGCAAATATTTTCTCCCGTTCTGTTTGTAATCTATTGGCTTTGCTTATTTTATGTTTGTCTCTGAAAAAAACTCTTCCGCTACATGTGATTTTAGTTGAGTGATTTTTTTTAACATCCTGTGCTACTGGGGTTTGGTTCAGGAAGTGTTTTCCCATCCTTATATCATGGAAAGTTACTCCTATATTTTCTTCTAGTACTATCTGTGTTTCCATTCTTATATTGAACTCTTTGATCCGTTTTGACTTGAGTGTTGTGTATGAAAAGATGTGTGGATCAAGTTTCAATTTCCTGCATATGGTTATCCAGTTTGTCCAGCATAATTTGTTGAAGATGCTGTCTTTTTTCCAGGTTACATTATTAGGGCCTTTGTCAAATATCAAGGAGCTGTAGTTGGTTGACCCAAATCTGGGTCCTCAATTCTATTCAGTTGGTCTATACTCCTGTTTTTATGCCAGTACCATGCTGTTTTTATTACTATGGCTTTGTAATATAATTTTAAATCAAGTATGGTGATGCCTCCAGAAGTGTTTCTTTTGCTGAGGATATGCTTGGATATCCGAGGACATTTGCCTTTCCATATGAATTCTGAGATCATTTTTTCTACCTCTCTGAAGAACAATGTTGGGATTTTAACTGGAATTGCATTAAATCTGTATATTGCCTTTGATAGGATTGCCATTTTCAGAATGTTAATTCTGCCTATCAAGGAGCATGTGAAGTCTTTCCATTTCCTCAAGTCCTCACTTTCTTTTTTGAGTTTTTTTTTTTTTTTAATTGTATAGATCTTTCACTTCATTGGTTAAAGATATTCCAGGGTATTTTATTTTTATTTATTTATTGTTGTTTTTCAAGGTAGGATCTCACACTAGCTCAGGCTGACCTATAATTTACACTGTAATCTCAGAGTGGCCTTGATCTCATGACAATACCCTGCCTCTGCCTCCTGAGTGCTAGGATTAGAGGCATGCACCACAATACCCAGCTGTACTTTATTATTATTTGTTGTTGTTGCTATTGAAAATGGGACTATGTCCCTTATTTCTTTCTCTGTTTCTTTGTCATTTGCATATAGAAAGGCTACTGACTTTTGAGTATTGATTTTGTATCCTGCTACTTTGTTAAAGGAGTTAAGCATCTTCAAGAGTTCCAGGATAGAATCTCTCAGGTCTGTTACATATACAATTATGTCATCAGTGAATACACCTAGCTTAACTTCTTCCTTTCCAAATTGTATCCCTTTTATTTGTTTCTCCTGTCTTACTGCTTTAGCTAGGACTTCCAGTACTATATGGAAGAGCAAAGGTGAGAGTGGACACCCCTGTCTTGATCCTGAGATCAATGGGAATTCCTCCAGTCTTTCTCCATTTAGTATTATTTGGGCTTTAGGAGCTTTGTATATACCCTTTATTATGTTAAGATATGAACCGACCATGCCAATTCTCTCCAGTGTTTTGATCATGAAGTGATATTGTATTTTGTCAAAGGACTTTTCTGCATCTATCAAAATGATCATGTGGTTTTTGTGTTTAAGATTGTTTATGTGGTGTACTACATTGACATATTTCCATATGTAGAACCACCCATGGTTCCTGAAATGAATCTCACTTGATCAAGGTGGATAATGATTTGATGTGTTGTTGGATTTGGTTTGAAAACATTTTGTTCAGCATCTTTGTGTCTAAGTTCATCAGGGAAATAGGCCAGTAGTTTTCTTGTGGCATCTCTACCTGGTTTTAGAATTAGGGTGATATTAGCTTCATAGAAGGAGCTGGGTAGCTTTCCCTGTTCTCCAATTGTGTGGCACAGTTTGAGAAAGATTGGCTTGAGTTCTTCAATGAAGGTTTGACAGAATTCAGCTGAGAAGCCATCTGGTCCCGCACTCTTTTTTGAGGGGAGGGTTTTTAATTACTTTATCAATCTCAATGAGTTGATAGGTGTGTTTAATAGATTAATCTGCTCTGAGTTTAGCTTTGGTAGATGGTATTCATCCATTTACTCCATATTATCCAGTTTTGTGGAGTAGAGGTTTTTAAAATAAGCCTTGATGATTCTTCTGATTTCACTTATGTCTGTTGTGATCTTTCCTTTTTAGTTTCAAACTTTGTTAATTTGAAGCATCTGGTTTTTTGGGGTTTTTTTTGCTTGATGATATTTGCCTGGGGGTTGTCAATCTTGTTTATTTTTTCAAATAATCAGCTCTTTGTTGCATCAATTTTATTAGTTTCCAATTCATTAATTTCTTCTTTGATCTAAATTATTTCTTCCCATCTGGAACATTTATTTATTTATGAGGAAGGGAGGCAGATGGAGAGAGAATGGTCACATCAGGGCCTCTAGCCACTGCAAAAGAACTCCAGACTCATGTGCCACCTTGTTTATCTGGCTTATTTGGGTATTAGGGAATTGAACTTGAGTCCTTATGCTTCACAGGCAAGCGCCTTAACCACTAAGCCATCCTGAGACTTTATGTATATATACTTTACCCCAAGAATAATATTGCTAACCTAGAGCCCAGAGGGGTAGCTGCCCAGGCAGTAGTGATCCTTTGTAATCCTGGGTGGCTCTTTCCAGAGGAGCATGAGGAGAGAAATCAGGGAGTTACCAGTGAATATCAGCAGTGGTGCTGCTGGGAAGAGCTGCAGGGTAAAGGGCTAGGTAGGAGTCAAATGTGTGGCCCTGGGTGGCACAGGGAAGCTGCCTGCCTCCTGGAAAGTGGACATGAGAGCACCCACGTGCCATTTCAGGTGCAGAGAGTTTGTAGGGTCATTGTCTGTCAGTCATGATGGAAGAGGTGATTGGCAGAAAGAGGTTATACAAACCAGCAGATGTGGGGAAAGCTGGGCCATCTTGACCTTTTTGGGTTGGATTCTTCTTGCTTTTCCACTGCCTTTAGGTGGATGGTTAGGGTATTGATTTAGGATCTCTCTGTGTTTGTTATGAAGTCATTTAGTGCTACGAATTTTCCAGAGGACCACCTTCGTTGTGTCCCATAAGTTTTGGTACAATGTGTTCTCATCATCATTCATTTCTAGAAATTTCACAATTTCATTTTTTATTCCATCCATTACCCATTTACTGTTAAAAAGTGTGATGTTCAGTTTCATGGAGCCAATGGGATTCTTGGTGGGTCTTTTGTTGTTAATTTCTAGCAATATAGCATTTTGATTTGCTATCATGCAGGGAATTATTTCAACCTTCCTAAACATATGGCGGCAGGCTTTGTGACCCAGTATATGATCTATTTTAGAGAATGTTCCATAGGTTTCTGAGAATAATGTGTAGTTTGTGGATTTGGGATAGAATGTTTTGTAGATCTAAGTGATCTATGTAAATCTAAGTGATCTATGGTTTTGTTGAGCTATCTTACTTCCCTGTTGAGTTTCTGTTTGGATAATCTATTACTGATAATGGTGTATTGAAGTCTCCAACTATGATGGTGTTGGAGGTTATTTGTTTTACTGTCAATTAGATTTTGTTTTATGAACTGTGGTGCCCCTATGTTTGGTGCATAAAGATTTATGATTGTGATATCCTCTAGATGGGTCATTCTCTTGATAAGTAGGAAGAGGCCTTCTTTGTCTTTTTTGATTATTTATTGTTTGAAGTCTATTTTATCTGATAGTAGTATAGCTACACTTGCTTGTTTCTTATTCCCATTTGCTTTGAATATTGGTTTCTACCCTTTCACCCTGAGTAAGTGTCCTTCTTTAGGGGTGAGGTGGGTTTCCTGAAGACAACAGATTGAGGGGTCCAATTTTCTGATCCATCTTGTTAGCTTGTGTCTCTTCATGGGTGAATTAAGGCCATTAATATTTAGGGTAATGACTGTGAGGTTTGATTTGCTCCCTGCCATAATGTGTTGGTATGTTTGGATTGATGTTTTCATGGACTTTGAAGATTTTTGTTCCTTCTCTGAGTTTGGTTATTGTGAGCTGCTTCTTGTAAACATTTGAGGTTGATTATTTGATTTTTCTGTGTGGATAATTTCCTGAAATACTCTCTGTAGGTTTTCTTTTTTTAGGTTTGTATAATTGTAAAGCTGAGTATTGACCTCTTTGTTTCATTAAATTGGTGTCCTGTGTCTCTTTGGTTCCTTTGATTTTTTCTTTGACTTCTTTGAACATTTTATAATCATTCTTTTTTTAAAAAAATATTTTTATTTTTATTTGTTTGTAAGTGACAGGTAGAGAGAGAGAGAAAGAGAACGGGCGCGCCAGGGCCTCCAGCCACTGCAAACGAACTCCAGACGAGTGCGCCCCCTTGTGCATCTGGCTAACGTGGGACCTGGGGAATCAAGCCTAGAACTGGGGTCCTCAGGCTTCACAGGCAAGCGCTTAACCGCTAAGCCATCTCTCCAGCCCTATAATCATTCTTTTGAAATCCTTCTCAGGCATTTCCTCTAACTTGTTCTCACTGGAGGTCATTTCTGATGCATTAATACTTTTTGGTGGATTATATTGTCTTGATTTTTGGATCTTCATGTGTTACAATGTATATATTTTTGCATTCTGGATTATTAAATGATTGTATTTTCAAGTTAGCTGGGTATTATTAGATGTATCAATCAATGTTATGTTATATATCTTCAGGATAGGAACTTAGGGTGCTAGGTGTGGCTCTCAAGACTCTCAGAGTATCTACAAAAGTGACTCTAGGTGTTGGGTTTGCCTGCTATGAGAGTATTCAAGTAGTCTGAGTGGAACAAAATACAGATAGTTTCTAAAATTTAACTAAACAATGTACACTTTAAATGAAAAACAGCACAGGGTATTTATCCAAGAGTAGGTATTCTGACAACCAGATCTTCTGTCTGTCCCTTAGGTTGTGTGGTTCCCCACCCACTCTATTAATCTTGACAACAAGGAGTTTAAGCTTTCTGGTCTGTTGAGGGTTCCAAGTCAGCTTGTGACCAGGTGAGACCCTTCCCTAATGTATAACAGAAGAGGAAACAAAGCCACTATAAATCAAGAAGCAACAAATAACAAGCCCAAAATATAGCTTATTTGTGAATGGCAAATTTGACCATCCATCAGATTTAACACATAATTTATCCAGATATGGAATGTACAATTAGCACTTCTGGTTCAGGCCTATGTACCAGTTTTGTTAGGCAGGTACTGAGCTGCTATAATCCCAGTTACCTTCTGGGATGATTTTTGTCTCAGTTATGCTGCATTACTTCTTGGGTCCCTCTTTGGTGCACTATGGGTTCAAGTAGGCTGGCCAAATCGCAGGATCACTGCTCTGTTCACCAGAGAAAAATTAGCTCTTACCAAATCAGAAAGCCAGAAACCCAGAGGCCCCCAACACCTCATCACTGAAGCAGACCAAAAATGAACCCAACATGGCTCAGAGAAATTTTGCAGAAGAGGGGGAGGAAAGAATGTCAGAGCCACACGTTGGGTCATGATATACAGAGATATTTATCCTACCCATAACTGTGGGTGAACTCCACAATGCATGACCTACATACCTCTACAAGGAGGGGTCAGGGGAACGAGGTAGGACATGGATGAGCCTAACAACGGCACAAAATTGACTGTATTTGCTGAATACAAAACTAATTAATAAAAAAAAAATAGTAAGGACCCATGTTCGATTCTCCAGGTCTGATATAAGCCAAATGCTCAAGGTGGTGCATGTGTCTGGAGTTCCATTGCAGTGGCTAGAGGCCTTGGTGCACCCATTCTCTCCCTGCTTTTTTTGTTCCTATTATATAAATTTAAAAAAGCACTTTAAAATATTCCTGAGGTTACTGAAGACTTACATTCATATACAGAAGGTGACAGGGCACCATGAGGAGTAGAATGATGGAGGAGAATGTATAGAAGGGATATGGGTTTGGATGGGATATCGTGGCTGTGCTAAATATACCCACAGGATCTGTGGCTGAGTGCACCACGGACAGAGGTTATAGTGAGAATTGGTGACCATAGTGATCCCAGAAGTGATGCAGTAAAGCATGAGAGGTATTTCATTTAGTGCTGGGCTTGTCGAGCATGGATTAAACCCTAGCTTCAATGTGCAGAGTAGCATTGGAAGAGTACACAGTTTTCCTAACACTGGAGAGATGGGGACCAGAGTAAGGGACATTTAGGAAGAACATGGCCTATATACCAATTCTGAGAGCACATTGGATTGCATGAGTACCTCTCTTTAGAAACAATGTATGAAAGTATGAATAAATATATCTATACATCAAATCTATTTTAGAAATAATCAGGTTATATGACAAACCTAGAGACTGGGAGAGATAAATGTGGGCAAAATAGGTGCATAATATTAAAAAACACCACACACACACACACACACACACACACACACACACACACGCAGAGAGAGAGAGAGAGATCTCCAAAATATCACACTGATAGAAATTTTTGTTAGATGAACATTGAAAAGGAAAATGTTACTATAGATAGTTTGATCAGGATACTAATGTTAAAGGGATGGAATATAAATGAGAATCTTGAAGCAGCCTAGAAATTAAGCAAAGGCTTATGCACAAACTAAGTAAATGATTATTTATTTATTTTTTATTTATTATTGTCTTGAGAGGTGTTCTCAAAGGGGGGACAGCCTTTGTTCAGTAGAATTGTTCACCTAGCCCAGTCCCCTTTTACCTGATCAGGTTGAATTATGAGCAACTGAGTGATCATGAGGGAAGGAATTCCTGAAGGAACCAGTGCATTCAGAGGCCTGTTCCAATTGTGCAGTTGTGTTCATGGATATCATGCCAGGATTAGACACAGCAGGATCTAGGGCACATTCAGTCCTCCTCAATTAAGGGAAAAGGTGGCATGTTTGGTTCCCCAGGGAATGTTGCTGGATCAAGCAAGTATCTCTGAAGTTTGTCTAAGTGCAAGTGGCAGTGCTCAGATAGTATACGTCAGAAAGGGTGGCTCTACCTCAGCAGTACATACTGGCTGATGAGAGTCACTCTATGTGGGGGTGGTAAGGGCAGTGGGGTCCAAGAGCACTTCACTCATGGAAATCAGGGAAGGGGAGGAGAGGAATGATGACACACAAAGGCTGCCAATGTGCTGAATGAATTCAGTGTTTCTTTTTTCTGATGAAGTTTCCCTGTCACCTGATCTGCTACCAACCTTCCTGCCAGCTGCCATCCCTGAACATACTCATCATGCCCTGTGGAAGGAAGAGACTTGACCAAAACAGAGTTCAGCACAAGAAGCTCAAAAATGCTCACCCCAGTGCTCCAGAAGAAGGAGAGTCTCCCTTCTCTGCACATGCTTCTGGAGATGCTTTTCCCAACTCATCTACTGCTGGCTTCCTCCACACATCTTAGTCATCTGTACATCCCATTTACACTGCTGTAGGTATTACCCTCAGGAGGTCTGGGAAAGTGTACCAGGGCAAAGTCAACTCCAGAGTCAGATCCAGTGAGTCTCACTCCTCCCACGAAACCCCCAGGTATGATCTTGTTAAGAGCAAGACAAAAAAGCTGATGGATTACATGATCAGCAAATACAAAATGAATCAGCCCTTAATGATGTTAGAAATGGTGAGAGTTGTCAAGAAAAGTGTCAAGATATATTTCCCTGAGATCCTCAAGAGAGCCTCCCAACATCTGGATATGTGCTTTGGCCTTAAATAGAAAGAAATGTGGCCCAATGCCACTACGTTCATGCTTGTTAGCAATTGACATTTCAAGGATGATGCAAGCGACCACAACCAGCTGGGCCACCCAATCAGGAGGATTCTCTATTCTATCCTGAGTGTCATTTACTTATATCACTGCTACACCCCTGAGGAGAAAATCTGGCTATTCCTCAATCAACTAGACATCGATGATAGGATTCTGTGCGTCATCGTTGGGTATGCCAAGAAGGTCCTCACCCAAGATCTAGTGCATAAAAAAATACCTGGAGTACCTCCAGGTTCCTGACAGTGATCCTCCCAGGTATGAATTCCTGTGGGCTCCCCAAGCTTATACTAAGAAGTACATGGAGAAAATCCTGGATTTCTTCTCAATTGCCATGAATACATCACTCACAGTGATGACACACCCCATTATGGAGATGCCTGATGGGAAGAGGAAGGCAAAGGCATATGTGAAGGTTCAGCACAGGGTGGCACAGAAAGCCAAGAAATATTCTAAGAACAAGTCCCTCTGCCCCAAGAAGAAGTGATACTCGAGTTACACATTCCCTTTGGGAGTGCATCTGCTTCCTGGTTTTTTCTTACTCATACATATATTTTTTAAATAATGTTTCTGGTTTGTATTAGCAAAGTCTTTCTTATAGTTCAGAATACAAAGATTTACATTATAATTTACCAACTTGAGTGATTCAAACTTTTCCTTTGTGAAATGTACATTTCACTTTTCCTTATACTTTCAGATATGTGGGTAATAACATTATTTGAAAGTTGTTTAAGTCTTTAGTCATGTAGTGTTTCTTAAACAAATTTTAAAATTTGTTTACATTTTCTTCTTTTATTAAGGAATAATCAGAAAATAAGTGATCATATGTTGGATTTCTTGGTGACTATTGGGGCATTATGCACACATTAATTGAACATCTGTTCTTGGGAAGTCTTCAGATTTTGCACTGGGGATGTTCATTAAAAATGAACAAGTTCCTCCATTTATCTCAATGTTCACTGGGGCCTTCACTGTGGAAAATGGTAGAATTCTGGTCTCTTTCCAAAGGACGAACAAATGCAATTATAGGTTAAGTGGAATATATTTTATGTTCCATTATGAAAAGCCCTTGTAGTGAACATTTCATCTTTATGTGTGATATAGAATGTACAATCTCGAGTATGTTTCAAATTAACAGTAAGAAATATAATCCCAGTAAAAGTCAAAAGAACATGAAACATAGTGTATAAATGAAGAAAATGTTGGAAAACATAAAAGCACATATGTCTCCTTAACACAGCCCTTAATATGGGTATCAGCCTTTTCTGTTGGATACAGAGATATCAGTATCTGGAGATGATAATGATTTCAATCATGATGCGGTACCTAAAAAATGCAAGAAAAGAAAAAGGACTGATCCCAACCCATTGGAAACAGTGATAGGAGGATAGGAGTTCTAGATCATCCTTCAGTACATCTGGAGTTTTTCACCTACATGGAATACGTGAGATCTTCTGTAATATAATGAGCTTCAGAATGAGGATGGTCAGCTTCATGAGGAAATTGTGACACACAACTCTTTGAGTTCACGTGTGCAATGGCTGTTATGGATAGGGGAGAGGTTTGTGGGGACCTATTCCTTCCTGAGGAGCTAAGGACCTTCACTTAATGGCTGCTGTGGGAGAGGGAATCATTCTTTTCCATGACACAACCACTGGTACAAGTTATGGAAGGGTAATGTGAGATACATGTGATCATAATGCAATGTGCATGTATAAAAATGTGAAAAACAAAATAGGAAATAACTGAAATACATCATAAAAATAAGCTATACATTTCAAACCCATCCATGCTGTTTGAAATAGGAGAGTCAAGGGAAGCCAAGCTGAGGGCAAAGGCAAAGTAATAGAAAGGACAGTGAGGGCAATTATTGCAATGTAACCCTAGTTGATTACAATGAATGGAACAGTACCATCTGTGAATAGAAATGATGGGGCATTGGGGGCTGGAGAGAAGGCTTAGAAGTTAAACACTTCCTGTGAACCTTAAGGGCCCCAGTTCGAGGCTGGATTCCCCAGTACCCACGTTAGCCAGATGCACAAGGGGGCACACATGTCTGGAGTTCGTTTGCAGTGGCTGGAGGCCCTGGCGCACCCATTCTCTCTCTCTCTCTCTCTCTCTCTCTCTCTCTCTCTCTCTCTCTCTCTCTCTCCCTCCCTCCCTCCCTCTTGGTCTCTCTGTTGGTTTCTCTCAAATAAATAAAAAAATAAAAAATGAATAAAAATAAAGAAATTACGGGGCACAAACAGTTGCAAGGGAACCAGGAGGCACTTTAATAGCCTATTCAGACTGATCAGAATAGGAAAGTGTGGGTGCTCTACGTGTAACACTCATGGAATTTGGACAAATGGGGAGGAAAGTAGTGGCCAAAGACAAGGTACTCCAAACTGAAGAAGAAGTAAAATATATCTCATTTACTGGTGCAAGTTCCCCAGTGACATGCTCTATTAATCAAACTCCATTGTCCCATAACCAATTTTCCTCATCCGGCCAAAGAGAAAGCTTAAGTGACATAATCATGCAAAGGGAGCTATGTCAAATATCAGATCCAAAGTCTTGAGGGTTTTCCCTGCAATGAATCTTCTCTCAGTACAGTCAGGGAGCTATATATAGAAGAAATGCTGGTAAAAGTATAGCACATAAAATATGTGAAAAATGTGTCAAGGGCCCAGAGGTAGGAAGCACCAGTTCCTCCAGACTCTACTCTCAAATAAGACCTCAGGGAATGATATTCTAAAGAGCTAATCAGAGATGCTGGTGCATTACTTGGTCTGTGAATACAAAATGAAAGAGCATTTGATGAGCAAGAGTGTCACTAAAAAGGATCAAGACAGCCTCCTCACACTTGGATGTGGCTCTTGGTCTAGAGTTAAAAGTAGTCCTGTCCAATGTGAATCCTACGTGCTTGTCAGGAAGTTATATGTAGAGGATGGTGGGAGCAACACAAGCCTTCTCAAGACTTGCTTTTGATCCTACCTAGGTGTGTGTGTGTGACTACTAACATGGGAATTGTGGCTGTAGGCCAAGTCTGGTACGTTGTGATTATGTAATGGATATAGAATGAGAATGCCAGGAAATTCGTTATCCATTACCCACTGCAGGATATGTAACTCCTATACTGTCAGGTTTCCAACATACATTGATCATCCACAGCAAGAGATTCTATGGGTCCTGGATCCTATGCAAAATGCTGAACATTGAAAGGTCCTGTTGTTTCTGGGAAAGTCTTGAACATTTGCAATATGCCTCAAGATCAGTGTATGAATAGACTTTGAGGGAAGTAGAGAAAACAGAGTACCGTCAAATCAATGGCTGCCAGCAAGTCCTAGCAGAGGTATGCAGGCAAGAAGAGGACTCTTACCATTAGTGAGGATAACATTTCCATCTGATAATTAAAAAGCTGTAGTAGGTTCCATTCTTCCTTAGGCTCCCTTGTTATAGAGAAGGGGCCAGGTGGAATTTGATTTTGCAAACCTCAAGTAACTAGGGAACTTGTTCTTAGAAAGGAGATCTGACTCTGTAGATAATGTTGTTTAAGGTCACAGTTAAAATCACACTTTGGGCCCTGAGTGATAAATAGTGACCCCTTGCAAAATGCTTTTCCACTCGGAACAAGTTCCAGTACTACACTCTAAGTAAAAAGTTTAGAGAACTAATTTGTTTCCAGGGCTTTAGGGAATTGGGCCAAATTTTTTAAATCAAAATAAAAACATGATACTCTACAATACATTTCAAAAATATATTTGAGAAAAAGACTAGCCCTGATAAAGACATGGAACATATCAGGGTCATAGTCTAAAGAAGGTGTGACACTCCAATTTTCAAGTCACCCTGATCGCAATACAATGACAATACAAAATTTAAAACAAACTAAGCAAGCAGAAAAGCAAGGAAACAAACAGAAGGGATGGATTGGAGATATGTTATTTTATGAAACACTTGTCTGGCATGCATGTAAATCAGGGTTCTAAGCTCAGCATAGCAAAAGTACACATTGTGGCAAAGGACTGTCACCATGGCCCTCTGAGGTGGAGGAAGATGAATGACACTATCAAGGTCATCTTGGGCTACATATTATATTATAGCCCATAATGTGATACATGACCTTCTATTTGCCTACATACTTAAAATTAAAATATGTGCCTATATAGAAAAGTACATGAATGCAGTAAGATCTATATATAAATCCTATGTATACTCCTATAAATATTGGGGTCAAGGGAAGGAAATGAACCTGAAGATGAAAGTGAGGTTAAAAACAAAAAAGTACAGCAATGACGATAAGCCAGATCAAAGAACAGTCTATACACATATGAAATTTCACAATAATACCCACACAGTGAATATACATTAATAGAAAACGACAATGTCAGCTTAAAATGTTTGATCAAGGCTCTAAAATTAACATGAAGAATGCCAATTTATATGTTATAAATAGCCTGGGAGTTTTCAAAAGTCTCATGGAGTATGTTGAGAAAAATGAGATGACCTCTCACTTTCTCTGGCAGTTGGACACACAGTGGACAGACTGTTGGCTTAATAGAGTAGATCCACTAAAGTGTGGTGTGTGATAGTGATATTAGAACAAACAGGGCCTTTTTTAGACATGTCACTCTCCTGAACTTGGACATTTGGGAATATTTAGACATATTTACTGATTCTAAGGCATAGTCAACACTAGAAGAGAAAGGGCCTTAACTTTCATTATCCTTTGTTCGCTTATGTGGGTGAGCATATGTGTAGATACACATATGTAGGCAGATGCATGTTCCCTGTGCACTCATGCAGAGGCCAAAGGAAGAAAGAGAGAAGTCTTCTTTTGCACTTTCATCTTTAGTACACTGAGACTTAGTCTCTCTCTGACCATAAATCTCACTGATTTTGGTTAGACTGGCTGAGTACAGAACAACAGTACAGTACAATGTTTCTCCTGTCTCAACCCAAATCAGCACTGGCACAATAGGCCTATCTGACCATTCTCAGTATAATAGTTTTGATTTTAGATGTCCCCCATGCATTAATGTGCTTCAATCTTTTATCCCCCATTGATGCTTTGGAAGAGAGAGTATGGCCTTATTGTAGATGGTATGCCACTGGCATCGAACATTGACATTCTGAGACTCAGCCTCCTTTGATGCCACATGGAGAAACCTCCATGTGGTTGTCATGATATAATCCTGAAGTTCTTGTACTGTCAGATCTTCCCTGTCATGATATATTTTCTCTTTAACCTGTTAGCAGAAAATAAATCTTTCCTTCTTTAAGCTGCTTCTTTTAGGTTACATTGTTCCAGCAAAGAGAAATTGACTGATACAACCAGATTCAACTTTTGTCTATCTAGGGAAGCCAGGATCTCACCATTGCAGAGAAAATACTCTGACATGCTGAGTCATTTCTCCAGACTGCCAATCACTCCCTTATTTGTGTCTAAAGGGAGATATCCTTAAAGTGAAGTATAAGATCTGTCTATGGATGGAGAGATGGTTTTATGGTTAAGATGCTTACTTTCCAAGACAAGGGACCTAGGTTCTATTCTCCAAGGCCCACATAAGCCAGATGCACAGGTTGGCATGTGCATGTGGAGGTCCTTTGCAGTAGCTGAAGACCCTGGCATGCCCATTTTCTTTCTCTTTCATTCTCTACCTTTACCTCACTCTCTCTTTCTGCCCCTCTCTCAAATTAGTTAATTAGTTAATTAATACACAAACAAATAAAATGTTTGTTTTTCATTACAGATGAGCAGCAAGTAGAATTGGTGTGATGGGAAGATTTACATAAAGTTGACCAAATGAATAAAAATAGTATCTGAAGATTATGTAGTCCCCAAGGCTGAAAAGACATGGCTGAATTCTAGACACTCTATTTCCTGGGGTAGGCAAGTAGGCTGAAGCTACTCAAAGGCTTTCAACTCAGTAGAATGTGGAAATATTTGTATGAAAAGCAGTTCAGCCCTTCATACCTCAGAGTAAAGGAGATAGGGCAGAAATATGAGAAAACAGGGAGCCAGACTGCACCTTAGCAGGACACTGGGGCTGATCAGAACAGATGTGGGGTATTTCCAGAGCATGATTTCATGGGTATCAATGAAAATGAGTGGAATGTTGATGAAATGCAGTGTTCTCACATCATGTTGATTTTGATAAAGTATCTTATTTTCCTTGTAGAGGTTTTCCCATTACATGTTTTGTACCCCATTCTCCTACGTGCTCCCCTGAGCTTCCCCACCACATGCAGGTATATGAAGGGTAAGGGCCTTGATTGTGAGAAGTTACTTCCTACACTGGATCAGCCCCCAGAAATCAAGCAAGCACAGGACTGTGACTATAGTGGAAAGAATGTCAACCTTCTGCATTTACTACTGAAAGCTCAAGTGTATCTGTGCCTGATCCATGGGGGGCATGCATTCATCTTACCACAGTAGTGAAATACATCTGGGATTGATTTTGGAAGCATGAAGAAATTATGAAATAGGGTCAAGAAGTGCTCTTGAACCTGAACTTGGTGATATGAGGCATGCTTTCCATATGAGACTGTTATCTGGAGCTTTAAAGATGAAAGATGGGTTACAATAGATTCTGAGATTTTGGAGATGCCAGGACTATGTTACTATCACCATGGAAATCTGCTGACTTTTGCTTGGGTGGATCTTTCTGAATGCCATCAGTAGAGTAGAGGGGTGGACTGGAGCCCAGAGGACTTCACTTCCTTTACTCTGGACATGGAGCTTCAGTATTTCATGTTTGCCCTGCCAGTTTCCTATCTTTTTTTTTTTTTAATTCAGTCTCTCCTTATGATGTTGTCTCTTTGTAATGAGAACATAATATGTATCTTGGGTCATTATTATGGAAGACTTGAAATTAAAAGACTTTCCTGATGTTCAGAAAAGACTGAGTTTTTAATAGAAATGACATTGGTAGAGACTTCAGGGAGTATTAAAGCTAGGCTGAATACCCTTTGAACTATGTGTTTGTGGAGGCCTGGAGTGGATTGTGGTGGTTTAAAGATAAAATGTCCCCTATACCTTCAAGTGTTTGAGATTAAGCACATGAGGGAAGGTGGGAGTGTATTTTGGCTTACAATTTCTTGTGGAAGATTCACAATGGCATGAAAACCATGGGAAACTGGCAGCCAGGGCATTATATCTTTTATCAGTAGCTTGGAAGGAGCAGCAAGAGTGAGATACCTATACTCAATGCAGCTGGACTAACAGAGCCTAACGTATGTCCCATGTGACACATTTTCTCCAACAAAGTTTCATGTTCCAAAAGGTCTACCAGGTATGGATCAAGGAAGAGGCTTAATCAATAACACATGAGGCTATGGGGCACATTACACTTTCAAGTCACCACCAATACTCCTGTAGTATTCTGGGTCTGCAGGAGGAATAGGGCAGATAGAATGAATTGTATTAAAAAGGGTTTTAGGACAGGCTTATGACAGTATACCGTACCAGCCTGAAGGCTTGTGATCAGGATCTCAGTTGTTGCTCAGTCTATGTGGATGGATGCCTCTGTAGTCTCAATCTAGCACTGAAGGTCTGCATGCTCCCAAGAGAGCTACCAGTGTTCAGTCCATGTTAGAAGGGTGAGGAAACTTGCAACCAATACCATACCCACAAAGGTCAGCTGATCAAGAAATGTGCACATACTGCTGTAGGCACTATCCAGTAAGCAGCATAAACAGCCAGGTTGGAGGAAGGAGGATTTTCCTGTCATGGCTTCCTTAAGGAAAGTCACCACCTTTATTACTGCCCACTCTGGGGTTAGGGCTTACTCTGGAGGAAGGACTTCCTCCTACAGTAAATCCTCCCTGAAAGCAAACTCAGATTACAACCAAGAGGAATGTCTGGGAATTCCTAATCAAATCAATTTGACAACAGAACATTACTATCACAAATCCACAGAGTTCATTTTATGTATTTATTTATTTATTTATGTATTTGATTTTTAAAGGTAGGGTCTCCTCACTCTATCCCAGGCTACCATGGAATTCACTGTGTGGTTTCAGGCTGGCCTTGAACTCACAGCAATCATATTACCTGTTCCCACAATGTGCTGGGATTAAAGGTGTGCATCACCATGCATGGTTTAAGTCCACAGATTTCAGTGACCTTGTAATGACCCTTTGTACCTGAGAATACGACCAGACTTCAGACTACATTTTAATGTTTAGAACCTCTGATAGAGTGGTGTTCCTGCATGGAATCAGTATAGCCCAGTGTTATGTGCATATATCCTATCAGGTTCCTGGCACATAAGTTTGTCACGCCTCTGCTGACATGAGGCCTACTAGTTTTCAATGGTCATCGAGGTAGTCTATGCCTCTGGTACTTCCTTCCAAAAGTCTTGGTATTTTGTTTACAGAATTCAAAAACCACACAGAAAAATAGCAATAAAGAAAAGAATTTTACTTGAAACTGGAACTACTGCTTTAGAGCACTTTTATAAAAAAGATTGTGGAAGACTCCTGCATTGGTTCTGTGGGTTACAGAGATGAAAGACCTGATGGTAAGTACATGTGTGGATTTTGTTTTGATTGGGAGATGTAATCTTAAGACTGTGCACATATATGTGTAATATATTCCATAATTTAAATATGTATGTCTAGCTGGGCATGGAGGTTCCTGCCTTTAATCCCAGAACATGGAAGGCTGAAGAAGGAGACTTACCATGAGTTTAAGTTCAGTTTTGTCTAGAATGTGAACCCACCCAACATCATAGATAAATGAAAGGTCATGAAATGTTTATATCCAATCTCAAAAATACATAATTGATAAACAGGGTTGTTTTCAATAAAATACCACTGTGAGGACACAATTTTCCATAGTATATACATACCTTAAATTGGTTCGAACACATTTGGCTTACTTCTTCCACTTCCAGGACATTTTACAGTATATATTTAACCACAAACTAACCACAAATGGGGGTTATCATAACAGAGTTTCACATTCATTTGAACTCTGCCATGTTTTATATGGATTATAAAATTGACAGGACCAATGATCAGCTTTGGTTTATGATGTACAAGAGATGAACCTCTAGGCAACTTTTTTTTTAATTTAATTTATTAGTTTTCTTTTCAGCAAATACAGGCAGTTTGGTACCTTTGTTTAGGTTCATCCATGATCTACCCCTTCCCAATGGACCTTCCTTGTTGATGTAAATGGGTCGTGCATTGTGGAGTTAGTCCACAGTTATTGGTATGATAAATGTCTCTGCATATCATGACCCAACATGTGACTCTGACATTCTTTCCACCCCCTCTTCTGCAAAATTTCTCTGAGCCATGTTGGGTTCATTTTTGGTCTGCTTCAGTGCTGAGGTATTGGGGGCCTCTTTGGCTCTGGCTCTCTGATTTGGGAGGAGTTGATTTTTCTCTGTGTTGGTCTCCTTCCCCTTTGTGCTGGTATCTGGTTCATCAGGAAAACAGCACCCTTGCTTATTTTGCCAATTTTCTTTAGTTTCAGTCGGGCCCCTTTTGAGATATGTTGGGGCAGCTCTCTCCTTATGATCTGCATCTATCTGAGAAAGAGAAGCAGATTATCCAACGGAGAGTAAGTTAGCACCCTTAAAATTGAGATAACACTTTTTGATAGAGAGTTTAAGTGTAGGCCCTCTTGTACCCCATGATTAATGGTAGCTTGATATTGGAGAGTGGGCTTATGTTTGGATATGGTTCTGACTTGTTTCCCAGCTCCAGCTATGGGTCTCATACCACTGAGGGGATCCGTTAGCCAAATCAAGAGCAGTTGGTTCCCCACCATGGCTATGTGCCACTATTGCACTTGTGTGGACATCACACCAGGTTATTTGTTGCTAATTAGGTTAGACCATGAGTTGCTTGGACATATATTGGTCATTTCCCCTACTCACCCATGTAGCACCTTTGGCACTAGACACGCTGCCTGTCTGGGGACTGACTCTCTCCTGGCTTCCAGCCATGCCGTTCCATTTTACGTGTCAGCTGCGTATGAAGTCTTCAACAATAAGGTCTTACCACTGACCTTTGGTAGGTCATAAGTACTCTGACAGAAGTCTGTCATTGTTTTGGGAAACCTTGTAGGTTTCTCTGATCAAAAGCTCATTGTGGATGATAGCCCCATGCTGGTAGTGGGGGTTACAGGTCAGTGCCCACTAAGAAAATGAGGAAAAACATAACGAATATACAAGAGTTAGAGAGGAGAGAGAGACAGGGGGTAGGGGGAGAGGGAGCGAGATAAGATGTAGAAGATTTACGTTAGTATTGATCCTACCCTCTCTAGTGTCTTGTAGTTCAGGTGTTTCCTCTAAGTGTCTAGTGAAGGTTCAGCCATTTGGTCTGCCTTTTAGGAAGTAGAATTTTATGGTACCATTGCCGTTTGGGTCCAGATTAGTGTTTCCCACCTCTTTGATGCCCTCCCCTCCCTCCCCATTCATCCTAGTGTCTAGTCCAAGAGGTGCTTGCTGGGTATGTAAGCTATCTTGGGTAGATTCAGGTTAGGTGTTGTAGATGAGTGAGACTATGTGTCGATTTTTTTTCTGTGATTGGGTAAGTTCACTGAGAATGATCTATTCCAGGTTCAACCATTTCTCCTCAAAATTCTTTGTGTCGTCTTACTGCTATATAGAATTCCATTGTGTAGATATGCCACATCTTAGGCATCTTGATGAGGGATTATCTTCATCAGGTCAATTATAAAGGAAAAGAAATACATTAACTATGCTCATCCCCTTTTCATATGCCACAGTTATGGACTGTGTCAAATAAAGAGGTATGTGACTACTAACATCTTTTGTGGTTCTGCTTTGTCAGCGTTGTGGTGAACACAGTTGATTACTGTGATAATGTCTTCCCTGCCATTTTTGACTGGCATTTTAAGCTGAAACAATCAAATATTACTCCCTTAAATGAATTTTGTCATGTATTATTTCTTAGCAATAAAATTAAATAATACTGTAAATTTGTACCTGCAGCTGAGTCTTTGCTGCAATATAACTGGTCATGTGGTAGGAAACTGGAAGGGTTTGAAAGTTTGAGCTAGAAAAGACTCCCATCTTACATCAGTATTTTAAGGTTAATGATCCATTAGGTTTGGAAATACTAGGAGGCCTAGAGACATTTGAATGCTGGAGATTTACTCATGATATTATACATGGGTAGAAAGACCAAGTTGACAACTGGGCCACAGCTGATTTACAACATATTCTTCTTGAGATCTTGAGAAAAGTTGATTTCAATGGTAAGATACTCACATTATTTGGCAGAAGAATTTTCAAGGCAGAAATATTTGGAGTCTGTGTAATAGATTCCATTAAGTGTTCTGAATGTAATTTACAATGAAATTGAACATGATACACTTTAGAAAGAAATGTAAAAAAATATATAAAGTTTAACAAGGAAAGAAATGTGACCTATTTAAAGTTCTCTGCATAGTAATATAAGCTCTTTGGGCTGTAAGTGTGAAAAAGTTTATAATCAATATAGAAACTCTATTCTTCTGTCCTGAGACCATTGCAAAGTTGTTCCAAGCCTGAGATCTAACCCACTGAATAATGTGAACTACATTTAAATAAGAGTTCTGAGCTGTAAAGATGGTTAGTGGTCAAGGGGCATACCTATGGAGCCTAAGTACCCAGGATTAATTCTCCAGGTCCCATGTATCCAGATGCACATGGTGGCACATGCCTCTGGAGTTAGTTTGCAGTGGCTTAAGGCCCTGGCAGGCCCATTCTCTCTCCCTCTCTCTCTCTCTCTCTCTCTCTCTCTCTCTCTCTCTCTCTCTCTCTCTCCCTTTCTGTCTCTCTCTCCAACACTCTCTGTCTCTCAATAAATAAAAAAATAAATCTTTAAAAAATGTCCTGAAATAAGAATTCTAAAGGAGTTTCCTGTTTTTCAAGGTCAGACGTATATAGTTTGGTACATCTAGATTACATGAACACCAGGCTTCATCTCTATAATTTAGCAGAAATTACCTACATTACACACAAGTTACTGGTGTTGGAAAAATGAAAGATATGAGCCTGAGGAGTTTTGCATATAGCATTGTGCTCTGGTTCTAGATATAGCTAAGTCTAAGCAATGTGAGATATATTGACAGTCCTGGCAAAGAAACTCTGTGATGCCACTGAGAAAAGCTGTGAATAAAAAGCCTATGGTGAAATGGACACCACAGGATGTTAGTGGAAGGGAGGACCATGAGACAACTGCAAGAAGAAGCTATGGCTTTGGGGCCAATCTGGTACCCTAGGGAGGCTTCAGGCAGTAAAATCTATTTTAAGCCAAAATTATCCCATCATGACTCCCAGATGCGAGACACAGAGCTGCAGTATTGGGTTTTGGCCCTGCCACATTAAGGGCTAAATTCATTTGAATTTTGAGATGGCCATGAAGCTGTAGCAATGTTTGGTTTAAGATTCTGAGTAAATGTGTTATATATATGTGTATCAAGTGGACAAAGGATGGACATATGCGAGGATAGCTCAGTGTAGGCAATGTTCCAGTTTACTATACTATGCCTTCCAATTGCTTCGGTCATAACCATGCTGCTCTGTGATGCTGTGGAAGGTGAACCTTATTCATGGTATCTGAATCACCATGAGTTTCAGTTATGAAAGCAGATTTGGGGTCACATATGAATTTTTTTTTCTTCCTGGGCAAGTCTCCTTACTCACACTTTCTATCAGTACATGGGCAAGTGTGAGGTAAGTCTTCTGCCTCTGCTCAATGTAGCTTCTCTTACTAATCTAAGTATCCCTATTTCTGAGTCCACATCTCATCTCCCAAATTTCTCTGGAATGATGTGCTCATCTCCTGTGAATCAGGGGGTAAAATTTATAATGCTTCCCCTTCTTCTCTCTTTGCCTTTATTCAGGAAGCTTCCCCTTTGAATACCTCTGTTCTTTCTGGGACGTATATCACCCTCATACTGGTTTATGGCCTTACCATATGTAAGCCTGAAATTTCCATCTTTCTTGAAGGGGGCAAGCTACAGCAGGACTCTTAGATCCTTCAGAAGCATCAAGAGTATGTGCAGGGTTTTCTGGGTTCTCCAGTTCCAAGAAACTTTGTGTCAGAAAGTGGATGGGGCAGAACCTTCAGTGACACTTATATTGTGATTTTGTTGTCCCAGTTGTCTTGTATATGTGTTTGTAACTGAGGTTTATGTCATAATTGCCCCATGGATTAATTCATTTTGGGAAATGCCAAAACCTTCAAACTCTTTAAACATTCCACTTATGCAACCTTGCTGAAAAATGGCTTCATATACTTCATTATTCTTGGAGCTGTGTGACATGGAGAAACCATAGGACAGGACAGCCCAGTCAACATACTTCAAAGAAATAAAGAAGTATACTCAGCCCTTTTAATTATTATTCAGTATTAAATTCTCATGTGACTTTTGCCATGAGAAGTTTCCTTCATATAGAGAAAGAATTTTGCAGTGAAACTTGCTTATATGGAAGTCAGATAGTGTTTCTTGACAAAATTACACTCTCTTGAACTCATAGGAGGATTCTTAAGAATGAGTTATAATTTCAAGTTTCATAACACATTGGAAATGAAATGGAAAACATCTCATGGTTTTTACTACTTGATTTTCCATTTACTCATACATGTATTTTGACATTTTCCTGGGTCAAGCTATGAATGAAGAACTCGACCTTTGTCAGCTGGTAGTGCTTGAGAAACATTTACACACAATCATCATATGTTGAAGAAAATTTGGTTAAAAGCCCAGATATGTGCATCAGCATAGGAAAAGTGGAACTGTATCTGTCAGCTCTAGGGAACGGTTTTACTGTAGACTCAAAACAGGCCTTTGATATTGGACACATCAAATTACATATGAAAATTTTATTCTCTTGAGAAGTGAGTTGGGATTCCACTTTTCAGACAAGGGAGCTTTGAGTGAAATGGATGTTTGTGACTATTTGACTAGTATGGCCTTATGAGAAACACTAATTAATACGACAATTTTCACCTATTCTTTTTGATCCATCCATATTGTACTAAATTTTTTACTGTTCATTTAGAAAATGTTATGAAATGTATACATTCTATATCATAAATAAAATGTAATCTTTGGATAAAAAGCTATTTGTTTTGTAACTTAACCTAAAATGTATTGTCCATCTTATTTAAATTACATATGGTGCTCCCTTTGAAATAGATCATATACCACCCTCTTCCATAGTAAAGCTATCTGTGAAAATGTAGGCAAAGATAGGAGCTGGTTCATTTGAACTAAACAACCCAAGTACATAGATTGGAGACTTCTGCAAAAGAGATAATCAATTTTTATGGGGAGAAGGCACAAAAGTAAACCAGGAGATCTTAAACATAATGTGTTTAATTTATTCTTTAATAAATGGAGCAAATGTAGGCACATGTCTGTCATAATTGTCAAGACACACAATGTGACATATCTCAAATTGAAATGTGCATTGCACAGAGAAAAAAATTGCATCACTCATGTTAGCAAACTATGATGTAACTGCATAAATTCTGACCTTCTATAAAGATTTTGCTAACAGGCACCAAACAATTAATTAAAATATATTTATACACAGAAACAACAAACAAGAAAGACAGTTAAAAAAGAAAAGGTTAACATAGATCTCACTTGAGCTTAGGGTAGCAAGACTTGTCCTTATTCTGTTTCTTGGCCTTGCATCTTTTGCCACCCTTGGCTGCATTCTCAGCTTGAACTTTGTCGTCCCAGGAGGCATCTTCATGAGGGAATTCATCAGCCTTGTTGATGGACTTGTCATGCTTGATCAGAAAGTCCAGGACTTCCTCCTTGCAGTTTTCAGAATAGGCACTCTGACCCCACAGGAACTCATAGAGGGGAGGATCACTGTCAGGGACCTCATGGTGCTCCAGGTACTTTTTCTGAACTAGACCTTGGGTGATGAACTTCCTGCCATTCCCAAAGATGATATGTGATGTTCCATCATAGACATCTATGTGATTCAGGTAGTGCCAGATTTTCCCCTCAGGGGTGCTGTATCCATTTAAGTAGATGATGCTCAGAAGAGGGATCAGAACCCATGGTGGGTACACCCAGCTGGAGGAGTTTGCTCCCATTAACATCAAAATGTAGCTTGCTGACAAGCTTGAAGTATTTTCCACTGGGATCCACTTCTTTCAAGTCAAGGCCAAAACCAAAATACAGCCATTGGCAAGCTATTTTGAGGATCTCAGGGAATTGTTCCTTGAGTCTCTTGTTGATAAGTCTCACCATTTCTCCCTTCATCATGGGATGCTTAATTTTGTACTCGCTGAGCATGTAGTCTCTCAGCTTTTTGGTCTTGCTCTGTAGAGGATCTGGCTTTCGGTCCTCACTGGAGGAGCGAGACCCAGTTTATCTGACCCTGGAGGTGATTCAGCCCTTGATCCACTTAACAGACCTTCTGAGGGTAATGCTTGTACCAGAAATGGTGAGGGGTACAGGTCACAGGTATGTGTGGGGGAAGCCAGCAGTACATGTGCTGGGAAGAGCATCTCCAGAAGCATGTGCAGAGCAGGAGGGTGACTCTCCTTCTCCTGTTGTCCTGCCCTGAGCATCTTTGAGCTTCTGGTGCTGAACTCTGTTTTGGTCACATCTCTCTTGAGCATATGCCTTACTCCTCTTTCCTTGGGGCATGATGAGTAGGACCAAAGATGGCAGCTGGCAAAAAGTTGGTAGGAGAGCAAGTGACAGGGAAATCTGCATTGGGAAAAGAAGACACTGTGAATCTATTCAGCAAGTTGGCAACCTTTGTCTTTCTCATTGCCCCCCTCCCCTTTCCTCATGTCCATGAGTGCAGTGCTCTCAGAGCACACTGTCCTTCCCTACACACACAGTGTTATGATCAGTTCATAAGTTCTGCTGAGGTATAGGCAGGTTCCCTATCTTCTGATGTTTGAGCCTTGTCTCTCCTACTCATTGTACTGTGATACTGTCCTGGGTATGTAAATATTCCCTGGGATCCAGAGGAAGTTAGCTTTTGGAAAGTGCCCTGCAAGGTGATTATGTCTAACCGTGCCCTCACATCCATCATCGCAACAGGACCAAGCTTCTGATTGCCTCTGTTCTCTCAGGAATCCATTCCCTCATGTTCTTGGGTTGCCCATATTTCAATCAGCTCAAGCATCAGTTAGATGTGCATAAGTGTACCAATTCTATAGAGCCAAGCCTGTCCACTTTGTGATAGGTCATCTCATTTAGGTAGCATTGCCTTGAAATTTCTTGAAATTTCTAGGCTGCCAGAAGCCTTACAATCATATTCCACCATTTTAACAATAGTAACAAAATGAAACTTTTTATATTAATTTTACTACTTCTTTTTCAATGATCCTTATGCAGAATTTGGGTAATATTGTGATTTTCATACATGTATAAAATGTTCTTAGATAATTCCCACTCCAATTGCCCACATTCTTGTCTCCAAGAATCCCCAGGCTTGCTTGTATCATGGGACCCACCAATTTCTAACATACATTTGATAAAGAAATAGAGTACTTCACTCTTTTATATATCTCTCTTTTCTATAGGTACATGTTCTCATGAAGTCCAAAGTCCTCACGAACTTGGTATGTAGCCAAGTATCGAGTTGAACATCTCATATTCTGGCCCCCATCTCTCCAGTGTTGGAAAAGGAGGCTATGCCTCATGTCTCCCTTTTCAATGCCATACTGAACACTGAAGGCAGGCTCTATGCATGTTATGCAAGCCCCATTTCAAATGAATTAAATTTCAGGAATTTTTTTTCTCTACATATCACTTCTGGGATCATGATGGTCTCCAAGTCTGGCAATAATCTCCATGTTGTGCACTCAATCAATGTTGTACTAGGAATCTTTAACAACAAACGATGTGTTCTCTTTTTAAAAAATCCACATTCTCTTGGAATACTTATCACATTTTTGTGGGTGAAGGGAGATTTATCTCCCAAATTTCCAGTGCAATGAAGTTAGGTTGCTATAACTTTTCCAGTGTCTTCCAACCAAGTGGTCAGGAACAACACCCATGTTCTAATTCTTATCACATTGGGTCCAAAGTTGTCTGTAACTATGGCCACAGACTCTTCCACCTGCCTTGTTGGGCTTCTTCTGAGGTTCCCAGTCCACTCCCAACAACTTGAAAAGCCAAACCCCATGTTACCTCCTGTCCAGGGAAAGCTAGCCAAGCGACCTAGAAGTGGACCCTTGAGCATCCCTCTTGACTGTAAGAGGAACACATTCTCTCCGTACAAAGTGAGGTCTTAGGTACCTCCTCTACAGACTAGTTGTAGGACTCAATGGATGCCAAGCGACTGGATGTGCTGTTCCTGTGCCACAGAACTACTATGACGCAGTCACGCACCTTCACATAGGAAGTGACCTTTAACAACTTCTGGTCACAGGGAGGCTCTGATTGGCAACAGGTCCAGTTTTCTAAGAAGCCTGTGTTGGGCTGGAGAGATGGCTTAGCCATTAAGGCACTTGCCTGTGAAGCATAAGGAGCAATGTTCTGCTCTCCAGATCCCATACAAGACAGTCACACAGAGGTGAAACAAGTGCAAGGTCACACATGCCCACTTGGTGGCATGATTGTCTGGCATTTTATTTTATTGCAGTGACTGTTGGCCATGGCATACCAATTCTCTCCCTCTCTCCTCCCTCTCTCACTCTCTCTAAAATAAAAATATATATAAAAAATTAAAAAGTTATATTTTTTTTAAAAAAGGCTTTTTCCTGCAGTTCAGTAAGGAGGAGAGAGTGCAATCCCTAACTCTACTTCACACATATCACCCTGCCCTATCTGTTCCTCAGCCTACAGCAAATACACTTTTCTGAAGGAGCCTCTCTGGATGCAAATTTGCCAAACCCCTTCATGGACCCTCTCTCTCCTTACACTCCTCCACCTCTTCCTCACCAGCTTTCTTGTTCCAGTGAAGATAAGAGTTCTATGCCTAGTGTCTTAGAATTGAGAGATTTCCTGGGTCCTCTTATGCAGTCTCTCTAACACTGTCACCTACTTTTCCACAACTCCTCTTCCCAAATCCTTGAACATTCTTGCACATAAATCTCACTGCCTCAGCTTCTTCTGATTGATGCTATGCCATGCCCCTTCAGGATCCCTTCTATCTCTTTACCTTTTCCTACTCATGCAGTTGTTTGCTCACTGAAATAGACATACAGCTAAATGCCTGGTCTCTTATGATAATGTGGTGGGTACTAGTCCTTGTATACTCTTGAACTATCTATCAGAATCCCATACCTACTATTACATATCCCTTCCCATAACATTGTCCTTAGACTGTTGCACTAGGGGACTATTGCAGAATCTCTCATGTGTCACAACAGCCCGTACCCCATCCTCTCCCTATAGCCCTCCAACACCTTTGACACCTTCCTCAGTCCACTGCCTCTTGAGATTTTGGTGCTGTGTACGTGAATGTTTGTCACCTGTACCCTCTGGGATTTTTTATTGTTTCATTTTTTCTTCTTATGTTTCCAACAGCCTGCTGGGAAGAGGTGAGTCACTGGGGACAGTCCTTTCATCTGTCCCTACTAAGTAAGTGTAAAGAACTCTTTGCACTCTGCTGTTCCTGTTGGATCACTTTTGCTGGTGTCTTTCTCTTGCAGATCTTTGGAAGTGAACAAGCTTCTTCTGGCATTTTAATGATACTTACCATGATTTTTACACACCAGCAATGAAGCCATTCTTCCAATAAGTTGTTTCTTGTCCACTGTATGTACCAGCATTGGGAATGTTATGAGAATAGAATAAAATGATCTTGATAAGTGAGGTTGTTGCTATGATGAATCATTTTGTATTGTGGAATATGTTTACAGGAGATGTATGGAAGGATTTGGTGCTTTGGACAAGACAAGTCTTGCAGGGTTGTAAACAGAATTTTCTGGGTTATTTGGTTAGGGTTTGATGTTAGCATCAGAGATAATTGTGGAAGTTGAAAGCTTGGCCCATGCACTTTTAAAAGGTAAAATGAGAAAAGTATTGGAAGTGAGTGCCTGGCAGAATGGTTAGGTGTATTAGTGTATTCTTCTGCCCATTCTCAAAGAGTTTCATCATGGTTAAATTTTAAGCTGTGCTTCCAAAAAAAAAAAAAAAAAGTAAAGAAAAGAAAAGAAAAAGAAAAAGAAGAGAAAAAACAGTGATCAGAAGATATGTAAGATGAAGTGTTTATCCCAGCAGGAATCAAATCAAGTTTATAGCTATAGACATAGTTTTAGTTAACCTAAGCTGTATTGTTCTTTGAGGGGGGCCAACTCTTTTGAATTGAAACAATGGAAATGATGCCCTGAATGTGAACCATTTTAAGTAGGTGGCTTGAAAGAAGCCTGGTGGAGGATTATGCTTCTCTTCAATGGCATTTATTTAACCATCAAGTTACAAATTTAAGTATGACTCACACATAATTCTGGTTTTGGAATCATGAAAAATGCACTGAAGCATATCATGAAATACAACATGGCTTTGTTGTTTGAAAATGGCCACTATTTGTTATTTGAAATTTGCAATTGAAAAAAAGGTTGATATTCCTGTTTGGAAGCCCAGTCAAGCCATGGCATTATGGTGAATTGGGTCCAGAAGCTGCTGGTGATGTGTGGTATGAAACATGGTGTAGAAATGCATGTGTGGAGTTCAAGTAAGGCCACTGTATGAAGCTGTGAAGATGGGCTGTGGTCTGCAATGTAGACCCAAACATGTTTGATTACATGGGAAACAGCTGTTGGCTTGGGAAAGAGTTTTTCCCAGGCTGCAACGATCCTGCTTGGAGCGGTGGAATTCAGAATCCAGAGCCTTTCCTCACTGCTTACATATGTTGCACTTCCACTGCAGAGAACGTTTGTTTACCAGCTAGTGATGGATTTTGCATTGGTCCAGTGTCTGCTTTTATGTCATTTTGCAATGGGAATGTATACTCTGTGTCAGGATGCTTTTAAATGTATGTAGCATCTGTTTTAGTTTTGCATGTGTGAGTCTTAAATATCAGATACAACATGGGACTTTGGAACAATGTAATAGTTGACAAAGTCTATGGTGGCATATGAAGTAGAACTGAATGCAACCTGAATTGTGACATGATTTTTGCAGCCTGTAGTGTAGCCCCCTGACTTGTGTTGTCCTCTCTACTGCCAAAAGTACTGTAATATCAGGAAGGGTGTTAGAAGGGAGCCAGAGAATAAACAAATTACGTGCACATAAATATTGCTCTGCCTGTGCTGAAAATGAAACTCTTGTATCCTGTTGTTGGGATTATTAAATACCACTTGTTTCTACAATAAAATATGGACAGTTCATCAGAACATGAATAAATCCAGTGTACTACACAAAAATGCTTCTTATGGTTAAACAATCATAATACAAAATGAGCATGACAAAAGTTGCTCTGTGCTCTAGGTTAGTCAAAGAAATATTTATCATAAAAAGACATAGAAGCAAAAATATTCTGATAATGGATTCATGAATAAGTATATAATTATACATAAATTCAGCATGATGTATGTATTACAGTGTTTCAGGTAACTGAGATGTACTTTCAAAAGAGCCACTGTTATGGAAGGCAGAAAATTGATTTGAAGCTTAATAATTCATGGGAAGTTCCATAATGGCAAAAAAGAGAAACAATTGGCACCTCTTACACAGATCAAAGTACAGACAAAGGCATAGAAAAGCAAAAAGAAACCACCACCCCACCAGCACACACACTTCAGGAACACAAGGAAGAACTTCATCAAAACTTCCAAACCTTGCATATGTTTAGAAAAGAATTGCAAATCCACTCTCACATGTTAGAGGAGGACCGTAGGAACAACCCTCAGTGACACTTCCTCCAGCCAGGAGGATGGAGTTCCAAATCACAAGCTTTAATAAACTCTTAAAGGCATTGGGGGACAACCTTTCATGACATTAAATTCTGCTTCTGTCCCTCAGTAGATTTATATCCATCTCATGTTGCAAATTGTATTCACTCCAACTTCATAGGTCCACATAGGCTTTACCAACTTAAAGCTATTCTCAAATCTCAAGTCTAAACTGAGATTTAAGATTGTCTCTTAGCTGGGAGTTCTTTAAAATCAAACAATTCATATATTTTCAACATATAAAGGAACAGAGTAAACACTTTCAACTAATATAAGGCCTAGCAAGGAGGGAGTGGAAGCATGCAAACTCAATAACCATCAAAAAACATCAAATATCTGC
Organism: Jaculus jaculus; assembly: GCF_020740685.1. Classification (NCBI taxonomy): domain Eukaryota; kingdom Metazoa; phylum Chordata; class Mammalia; order Rodentia; family Dipodidae; genus Jaculus; species Jaculus jaculus. Next base: position 136,102,404 of record NC_059125.1, on the reverse strand, counting down.
AGTTCAAGTCTAATATCATTACCAATGACTGACAGTTTCTGCATTTTACAATTCTTCCCCTCCATCTGGGATGAATAGCCAGGAAAATCTTCTTTCATTATTATTATTATTATTATTATTATTATTATTAGACAAGAGAGAGAGAATGGGTGGACGAGGGCTTACAGTCACTGCAAATGGACTCCAGAAGCATGCACCACCTTATGTATCTGGTGTACATGTATACTGGGGAATCAAACCTAGGTCCTTACATTTGGCAGGGAAGCATGTCTTACTTTTTAAGCCTTCCTCCAGTCCCCACAGCCATATACTCAATTCATGGACAAAAAAATATTGAGCTGAAGAACAAGTTCTTTCCTTTCACTCAACTACTTGTGAAAGAGTTTGCAATTTTATCATTCAGACTTCCCTCTGGCATCCTCTCCATTGTTTTATTGTAAAACACTTTGCCATCTTCCTTACAGTGTGAATATGTTTGACAATAGCAGCATCAGTACTCTAAAACCAGTCACTGTGGCAGTAAATTTTAAACTTGCTTGAATTGTCCCAACTTAAAATCTTAAACCTCTCAGTCCCAAATCTTTATCCAAGCATATTAGTCCATTACAAATTTAACCTTGATCAATTTCTCTGGGCCTAGGCCACAGAACATAGTCAGCCCTTATGACAGTAGCCCAGTTATAACAAGTTTCTGCAGTAGCTCTTACCCTTAGAAAGTTCATAAGCCAAGCTTTCAAATACAAGTCTGTTAGCAATTAGCATTTTCAAACTCTCACAAGAACAGTCCAAAAGGCATCTTAAGTAGCATCTCACCCTTTCTTCCCTTGAGTCCTAAGGGAGACAATTTTATTCTGAGGTGTATACACAGTATCCAGAGCAGAGTGATGCTTAGTGACACATGGTGTCAAAGTAAGAAGATGACATGACAACGTAGGACACCAGTGACCACTGTATATAGTAAGAATGAAATGAAATCAGTGTTGTAAACTGTAATCACCATGGTTCCTCACCATTTTGTATAGTAATAATAAAATGGTAAGGTGGCCATTGTCCACTGACAAAAGATCCCTTATTCTAAACTTATCCATGAATTGTGTGCCATGTCATTGGTATGTGGATATTTTTTGTTCTTGTTTTTGAAGGGTACTTGATCTCCTTGGATCCACCCAGGTCCACTGATTTCCTTCCTAGCCTACATGCAGGGCTAGGCTTTTGATGAAGCACACTTACAAAGGGTAGGCTTCAACAGAGCACCACTAACTCTCCTCTCCTTCACTCCAGTTAGAGTTTAGCTGCCAGACTCTTTACAGCCTTGAATTGCCACTGCAAACATCTTCCAAGAGAAAATCAGGCATAACTTACCTTCACAGATCTTTCTGGGCACTCAAGTCTAACAGTAGTAGGTTGGACATCTTGGAGTTGGTGTTCTTAGAGTAAGGCAAACCAAGAAATATGCAATACTTGTTGTTTCTCTACCTTCCTTTCTCAAAGTATTTATGACAATGATTCAGGTTTTCAATGATTTTCCTATTCAAATATCATTATATTCTCTTAGGGTCAAGAAAATGCAATTCCAAATTGAAATACGCATTCCATAGGAAATATTGAGTACTTGCTCATTGGGTTAGTAAACAACAGTGAATGCATATATCCTATGGCTTATGTCATTCTTTATTCTAACCATGAAAAAACAATTTCTTAATATATACCAGGAAACTTATCATCTAGATACCAGAGCATAAGAGGAGCAAAAATCAATATACTTTTTTAAGTCACAAGAAGGAACATCTTCCTGAGATCTCATTTTCAAACAGGGCATTAGGACGTGGACTACTACTTTCCCTTGGCCTTATCATTTTGGTTTATATGGGATAAACTTGTATCATGGGCTATCTGTTATTCTATCATCCGAGAATGTTCATATTTTGATGAAGAGGGACACTGAATGGCATTAAATTCAGCTTCATGTTGCCTGCAGAAAACATGTGAACCACAGCTTTTGTAAGTAATGGTTTTAATTTGGCTTACATACTTGAGGGGAAGGTCAATGAAGGGCAGGGGGAAAATAATGGCATCAGAAGAAGGTGGATCACCACCTAGCCAACATGAAGTGGGTAAGTGCAACAGAAGACTGTGTCATACACTGTCAAGGGGAAGCTGGCTATACCACCCATAAGCTCACCCCCAACCATACACCACCTCCAGGAGGATCCAATTCCCCAATTTCCACCAACTGCTTACTTATCATTCAGAATACACAAGTTTATGAGGGGCACCTGAATCAAACCACCACATTCTACCCCTAACAACCACAAACTGATAACAATCCATGATCAAAATGCAATGCATGGGCTGGAGAGATGGCTTAGTGGTTAAGCGCTTGCCTGTGAAGCCTAAGGACCCCGGTTCGAGGCTCCATTCCCCAGGACCCACATTAGCCAGATGCACAAGGGGGAGCACGCATCTGGAGTTCGTTGGCAGTGGCTGGAGGCCCTGGCACACCCATTCTGTCTCTCTCTCTCTGTGTGCCTTTCTCTCTCCGTCTGTCATTGTCAAATAAAAATAAACAAAATTTTAAAAAATGCAATGCATCCAGTGCAACTTTAAAAGTCCCCATGTATTCGTCATAACAAAGAAAAATTGAACCAATTCAAGTGTTAATACATACATGGCCAGCATCGCACACTGTAGCTCCAAGTCTGTCAACTCTTTCCAGTGACAAGTCACCAATTCCAGTAATTATAACCAGTGACATTTCTCCAACTCTGATAATTCTAACCAGCAATGAGCCTCCAAAGTTCCAATACTTCCTGTACTGCTAGGATACTCACAGTCTTGAAATATTTCCTCTGATGTTGGAACAACTCCTTGCCAGCCACCCAATAATTCTGGTATCTCAACTGGGTCTTAACTACAAGCCATGGTTCATCTTTATGGCTTGGGCAGGTCTCTGCACAGATAACTCAACAAGCTTGCTATATGATGCCGATGGCCATTTAAAAAAAAAGTATGTGGTGAAAATTCAATGACCCTCTCTTTCCTACATTTGTTATACTCCATAGTACCAAGTAAACTGAAATTATGTTAATACAAGGGGGATTATAAAGCAAACTTTGAAGAGCAAGACAATTCTTCAGGCCCCTTCCAAAGATTCTGAATTCTTTCTGATTTCCTAATGCAGATCAGCTGGCCCAACTCAATGGCTGTCATCACTAAAAAAATTGCAGATGAATGGGCAGCAGGTTCAAATGAAAATTCATTTCTCCCTTTACCATATCCTCTACTCACTCCAGTCCATTTGATGTAACTCAACCATGCAAAATTTAACAGGATGCACACATAACAAGCCTTTCACACAAAATGCTTCTTTCCAAGTCCATCGAAAAATCAAGCTCTTTCTCACCCTGATAAGCCAAACCTCACAATCCATAGTTCTAACTGCATTCTTACTTTTCAACTCTGAAGAGTCTATAAATCTGTACTTGCAACACTGCAAGATAACTCTTAGGTCAAGGTTTGAAATCCATCCACATGTCTCCCTCAAATCTGCTTCAAATGACCAAAGCTTCAGTTTTTTCTCTAGGAACAATGACCCCACTTATTGGTGACATTTTTACCATTGTGGTCAGCATTGAGTAGTTGGTGGAAAGCACCCAACCAAGAGAAGCTTTCTATAATACATATGATACAAGCAGGCCCTAACAATACATTGGCTCAAGGAGGAAACAAAACCCACATTGCCACCACATGGGGACCTCACACCCAGAACACACAAGGTTATAGGGGATACCTGAAACTAACCACCAAACATGGGTTAAATAATCATGGAAAAAAGGAAGAAAAGCTATCAACTGGCAGTGTTTTCCATGGGATCTAGGACCCATAGTATTGTAAAAAAATGGTGAATCAAAATTAGAGACTTGACATTATGTCAAGTACATATCCTATAGCAGGTCTTAGGTGATAAAGATCCTGGCATCTGCAAAGAAGAGCTGGAAGATCCCATTCCCAAAGGTTCTTTACACCCAGTGATTCACCCCCTAGTTAAAAGCCTCTTACTCAGCAGGCTAGCACAGTCTTACATAGGAAGGCTAACCCTAATCAAATATCCTTGAGGCTAGGGGGGAACATACATTGACATTCAAACCTTGACATTCCCTCCCTAGCCCCAAAACATCCATGATCCAATCCCAATGCTGCTGGGTTTTGTGGTACATGCTTTTAATTCTAGCACATAGAGTGAGCTTTTGGAAGATCACCATGAGTACAAGGCCATCAATTGAGACTACATAATAAATTCCTAGTCTGTCTGGGATAGAGTAATACCATAACTTGAAAAAAACACACAAAGAAACAAATGTCAATGCAAATTTCATTGAGGTTTTGGTTGGTAATTCTCAGGCACAGAGCTGGGCTGTCCCCCACTGTGAGTTCTTGGACAGAGAGACTCGTGAGGTTCACAAGACAATGTAGTCCATTTCCAAAACACTTAACTACCAACCAAAACTAAAATGTAAGTCCATATTGCTGAAGACAAGACAGACTGCAATCACAGGATGCGTTAATATCACACTAGCACCAAAAGAGAAAAAAATAACCCTCCTGACAAATCATGGTGCTTCAAAGCCCTATGGGAGTTGTTGGAGGACAATGGCCACCAACAGCATGTTTAATCCAGGCACCCTGCAGATTATAAAATCAATTAGCCTGACATGAAGTACACACTTTTTCAATAGTGGCACACAGCCTCTGTGGGCATCCAACTCCTCACTGACTGGAAAGAAAGCCCAGGCAGTGGGAGAGAACACATATCTGGTAACAGAAACCAAGTCAGCAGACCATGTGCAGGAAACTCATGGCCTTCAGAGAGAAACAGTCACTACACTCTGGAGAAGAAAAGTGGATTTATACACTAAAAATTTCTAAAATAACTTTCCATACCCCCTTTTAACCCAATCAGTTCTTAATCTTCATTGGAGAATCTACTTTATTTTAGAAAAGGCAGTGAAAACTGAGAAGAACCAAGATCCACTCATAAGAAGATAGCCATCTGCCCACTACCACCACATTTGCCAGGGCCCAGGAGAAATTGAGGAGAAAATAGAAAAATGATTAACACTGCTTTTAATGACTGCATGACTACCAGTTCCAGTGTGACAGTAAAAAACATGGTGATCAAAAAAATAATCAGTAACAAACAATATAATATAATGATCAAACAAGTTGGGGAAGGAAGAGGAGAAGTGTAAGGAGAGGAAGGATCTGTGAAGGGGTGTTGCTCATTTTTTATTATGAGAGTGACAGGCATGAAGGGCTGTGTGCAGCAGACTGAAGAAGGAGCAGGGTACTTGGGCCTCTGTGTGAGTGCAGTGAGGGATTCCAAACCCTTTTTACTGACTCTAGAACACAGGTTTCTTAGCAACCTGGACCAGCTGTCAATGAGAGCCTGCCCATGACCGGAAGTGGTCCTTTGTCACTTCCTATGCATCACTTCCTGTTGCATGGAGTGGGTCTGTGTCATAGTGTTTCCATGGCACCGACTCAGAGCACTATCCAGTCAGTTGGCTGCCACTGAGTCCTAGGAGTGGTCTGCGGAGGAGGTAAGGAAAACTCATTTTCTACTGAGAGAACACGTTCTTCTCAATGTCCATCGTACTTCCCTTGGTCCTTCTCCTAACTTAGTGGGCTGGCTTTCCGAGGGCAGGGGCTGAAGTGGAATCTGGCTCTTCAGGTTTCCTGGAGGACAACTGGAACCTAGAGGAAGCCAGACAAGACAGGTGGAAGAGTCAGAGGACATAATTAAGAAAAGTTTTGGTGCTGCTGTGATTAAGAAGAGAACATGTGTGAGCAAGGTTGTGTGCACGCTGAACCGCCGGCTCCACACTGTTGTCCCTGACGAGGCCTCCCTGGGAAGACACTGGGCAACATTAGAGCAGCCTGACTTCATCATCCCCGCCAGCTCCTCAGGGGAGTTTGGGAGATGAGGCACCCTATACCTTCCTCCTTAAAATGTGAAAATAAACTAAGAATTTGTTTAGAGGGGGACAAATGAGTTTACATGGCTTGTTGGTAAATGTTTCCAGTGGGTCTGTGACTGAGTGCAACATGGAGGGAGGTTACAGTGAGACAATGTCTTAGAGGTATTCCTTTGGTAATGGACTTGGCTAACATGAATAAAGCACTGTATTAACAGCACAGAATTCTATGGGGAATCAGACATGAAGTACACCCATGCTTTGTAACACTAGTGAGATAGGATCCAGAAGTCGATGTTCACCAATAGTGTTTGGTGTCTTCAACAGTAGGTTGTTACCATTAATCTCTGGTGGGTAAACAAGTTCACTGACAGAAGTCCATCTTGTATGTTTTGGGAGATCTAGTAGGTATCTATGATCAACAGGACATTGTGACTGTAGAGCATTGCCTGTATACCAACTTTGAGAGTACATTGGGTTGAGTGAGAACATGTATCTAACGAACTTACACAGAAGTATGAAGAATATATGTACACATGAACTTTATTTTAGAAATAGAAAGTTTACGTGATTCAGACAAGCCTGGGGACTGTGTGAGAAAAAGATGAATGTGGGCAGAAAATGGAGATTATCAAAGAACAATATATACACTTACAAATTATCATACTGAGAGCAACGTTTTTTATTTTTATCATTTTGTAATTTTTTGTTTATTTTTATTTATTTATTTGAGAGCAACAGAGAGAAAAAGGCAGAGAGAGAGAGAGAGAGATCACCCACATGTGCACCAGGGCCTCCAGCCATTGCAAACAAACTCCAGATTTGTGTGCCCCCTTGTGCATCTGGCTAACATGGTTCCTGAAGAATCGAACCTGGGTTCATTGGCTTTGCAGGCAAATGCCTTAACTGCTAAGCCATCCTTCCATCCCTTTTATTTATTTATTTATTTATTTAATATATGGGCATACTTTGTATATAAACAGCACATGTTTGTACCATCCTTTCAACCTCCCTGCCCCTATTCTGAAGAGACCTTCCTCCTTATGGATACAGGTCAACCCTATGGGGATTGTGAGTAATTCATTGTGGATGGGGGGGGGCGGGTAGAGGCAATATCTCTGTGAAAAAATTAAAAGGTTTTAGACACTATTACAATCTAAGGTTAGTGGGAGCTTGAAAATAGAAAGCAGCATCATTATTTGGATATGATTCTGAATTGTTTCCCAGTTCTAGATATGGTTTCTTTCCAGTGAGAGGATCTTTTAGCCAATCCAAGAGCCATTAGTTACCCACCATGGCTGTGTGCCACTATTGAACTTGTGTGAGTTGCTTAGACTTTGAATTGCTTGGACAGATGTTGGCCACATTCCCCCAGGAGCTCATGTAGCTCCTTCCAGCACCAGATAGGCTAAATGTCTTGGCACTGGCTCTCCTCCAGATTCCAACCAGGTCTCTCCATGGTCTGTGCCAATAGTGTTTGGTGTCTTCAACAGTAGGTTGTTGCCATTAATCTCTGATGGGTAAACAAATGTACTGACAGAAGTCCATCTTGTATGTTTTGGGAGATCTAGTAGGTATCTATGATCAACAGCACATTGTGACTGTAGACCACAAACTGATACAGGAAATTACAGTCCAGCGCCAAGGGAAAGAAAGCAGAAAAATCCAAAGAAGAAAGATAAAGAGGAGGAATTTGAGGTTTGGTTTCTTCTCAGTCTCTCCAGGGCCCTTTGATTCAGGTGCTCCCCCTAAGGTCCTCTTAAGGGTTCCACATATTAGTCTGACATCCAATATATAGGATTTTTATGGTACCAGTTCAATTTAGGGTCAGTTTTGTGTCCCCCCCCCCCTCACCCTTTCCTTCCCCCATACCCTACCTTCCCTACTGTCCAAGCCTCATGATGCTATTCAGTTATGTCAGCAACTTGGGGTGACCCAAATAAGAACTTGCAGATGAGTGAGATCATGCGACTGGTGTCTTTCTGTGAGTGCGTGAGTTCACTTAGAATGATCTGTTTCAAGTTTGAATATTTTTCTACAAATTTCAATGTGTCATATTTTTCTTACTGCCTAGTAGAATTCCATTGTGTATATATACTACCACTTGGTTATCCATTCACTTAATAATGGACACCTGGATTAATTCCAGTTTTTGTGCTATTATAAATTGAGATGCTATAAACAGGGTTGAGTAAATATCTCTGAACTTAGATGTGGAGTTTTTATTGGAAATATTCAGTAAGGTAAGAACAGGATCTGTTGGTAACTCTTTATTCATCCTTTTAAGGAGTCTCCATATTGATTTGCACAGTGGTTGTACCAGCTTAATTTCTCAGCAATAGTTAATAAATGTTCCTGTTTCTCCACAGCCTAGCCAACATTTGTCTTCATTTGATTTTTTTTAATGTTTGCTATCCTTACTGGGGTAAGGTGGAATCTCAGAGTTAAAATTTGCATTTCCCTAATGGTTAGGGATGTTGAACATTGTCCTAATTGTGTGTTAGCCACTTGTGATTCCTCTGCTGAGAACCCTCTATTTAGTTCTGAAGCCTACTTTTGGAGTGAGCTCTTTGATATTTTTTATTGCTTAGATTTTTGAGCTCTTTTTAGAATCGGGATATTAGATTTTTGTCAGTGGTATAGCTGGCAGAGATCACCTCGCATTTAGTAGGTAGCCTATTGGCTCTGCTTATGGTATGTTTGCCTATGCAAAAGCATTTTAGCTGCATGAAATTCCATTGGTTGAGTGCTTCTTTAATTTTCTGGGCTATTGTGTTTTTGTACAAGAAGTCTTTTCCACCTCTTATATCATGGAGAGTGTCTGCTACTTGTTCTTCCAGTAGTTGAAGAGTTTCAGGTATTAAATTGAGGTCTTTAAGACATTTAGACTTCATTTTGGTGTATAGCAAAATGAGTGGGTATAATTTCATTTTTCTACATACAGTCATCCAATTTGTACACCACCATTTGCTGAAGATGCTGTCTTTTCTCCAGTCTACATTATTGGCACTATTGTGAAAGATCCAGCAGCTGTAGTAGCTTGCCCTAAGTACTGGGTCTTCAATTCTGTTCCATTGGTTAATGTTTCTGTTTTTGTTCCAGTACCATACTGGTTTTGTCACTATGGCTTTGTAATATAGCTTTAGATCAGGTATGGTGATATCACTAGAGGTATTTTTTTTTTCCTAAGGATATGGTTGGCTATCTGAGGCCTTCTGCCATTCCATATGAATTCTGAGACCATTTTTCAATTTCTGTGAAGAATAATGGTGCTATTTTTATTGGTATTGCATTAAATCTGTGTGTAGCTATTGGGAGAATTGCCATTATCACAATGTCAATTCTACCTAGCCAGGAGCATTGAAGGTCTTTCCATCTTCCCAACTCCTCCTGTCTTTCTTTCTTGAGTATTTTATGTTATAATTATATTGTTCTTTCACACATTCTTGGTTAGTGTTATTCCAAGGTATTTAATTTTTTTGTTGCTGTTGAAAATGGGACAGCATCACTGATTTCATTCTCTGTATACTTTACATATAGAAAAGCTGCTGATTTTGTGCTTTGATTTTGTATCCTTCTACTTTGCTGAAGGAATTTATAACCTTATAAAGTTTTATGATGGAGATATTTTGATCATGTCATCTGTAAATAGAGCTTACTTGGCTTTTTCCTTTCCAGTTTGAATCCCTTTTATGTCTTTCTTCTCTCATATTGTTTGGGCTACTTATTGTAGTACTATGTTGAAGAGCATTGGTGAGAGTGGGCACCCATGTCTTGTACCCAATCTCAGTGGGAACTCCTTGAGGTTATCACTCACTAAGTGTTATTTGGGCTTTAGAAGATTTATATATAACGTTTCTTGTGTTGAGATATAATCCCTCCATGCCTATTCTTTCCAGTTTTTGAACATGAAGTGGTGTTGTATTTTGTCAAAGGCTTTCTCTGCATCAATTGAGATGATCTTGTGGTGCTTATGTTTCACATTATTTATGTGTTATATTATGTTGACCAATTTCTTTATGTTCAACCATCCCTGCATCCCTGGGATGAAATCTAGTTGATCAATGGGGGTAATGCTCTTGATGGTTGTTGAACTCGTTTTACAAGAATTTTGTTCAGGATCTTTGCATCTAAGTTTCTTACAGATATAGGCCTGTAGTTTTCTTTCCTTGTGGCATCACTGTCTGATTTTGGTATTAGGGTGATAGTAACTTCATAAAAAGAGTTGGAGAAGAGTTCCTGTTCTCCAGTTATGAGGAACAACTCAAGAAATATTGGTTTCAGTTTCTCTTTGAAGGTTTTGTAGAACTCAGCTGAGATACCATCCAGTCCTCAACTTTTCTTTGGGGGAGGTTTTTAATTACCTTTTCAATCTGATGTGATAGGTTTAAATGATTAATTGGCTCTGAGTTTAGTTTTGGTAGGTGGTATGTGTCTAGGAAATCATCCATTTCTTCCAGATTATTTTAGTGGAGTAGAGGTTTTGGAAATATGACCTGATCATTCTTTCAATTTCATTGATGTCTGTTGTGATCTCTCTTTTTCATTTCTTTTATGAGGGATACTTTTTCTGTGTAAAGTACCGTGGTTTGGAAATCATAGATTTTCAGACATTGAAGTGTTCCATTCCAGGCACTGCTGGCTTTCAGTTTCCATTAAGAAATCTGATATAATTCAGATGGGATTGCCTTTGTATGTTGTGAATTGCTTCTCTCTTTCTGCTTTTAACACTCTCTTCATTTTCATTTTTAAGAGTTTTTAACTATGATGTGTCTTGGAGAGTTTCTTTTTGTGGTCCTATCTGTTTGGTGTTTTATTGGATTCTTATACCTGTATGGGTCTCTCTTTTGTGTGATTTGGAAAATATTCTTCAATAATTTTGTTGAATATGTTCTCTATGCCTCTGCTCTCAATTTCTTCTCCTACTGGTATACCAGTGATCTGGATGTTTGGTTGTTGTAGACTTTCCTACAGTTTCCTCATATCCTGTTTACATTATTTTTTTTTAACTTATCAATGTATTTTGCCTCCAAATGAATTTCTTTGTTCTTATCTTCCAAGTCAAAGTTTCTGCCTTCTACACAAGTAACGATTGGTAAGTGGTTCCAGAGAGGCACTCATAATTTCTATTTAATTTTTGTTTTCTGTTGTGTTATTTAACATCATGTCCATCTCTTTGTTGACATATGATTTCAACTGTAGTTCTGATTTTCTTGATGCTTCCTGTATTTCATTCTTGCATTTGATCAAGTCTTCATTAATTTTAATCAAGCAGTTATTGAGATCTTCCATTTCTTCACTTACCTTCATTTCATTCATATGTCTTTGGAGGGTTGTAACATTTTCTTTAATCAGGATAAGCCTACTATCAAAAGCTGAAAGCTCTATGGGACAATGCTGTCCAATTTCATTGATACGATTGTTGGTTTCTTGATAGGTTGCTTCAAGTTTAAAGATTTTTTTTTTTAAATCACGGCCTCATTTGTTATTGTGTTTTCATTTTGGGAATGAATTTCTGTTGATTTCTCTATGACTTCATTGAAGGCTTCCGTTGTAGGACTAGGCATCCTTGGTGAAGATCTCTCAGTTTCCTGACTTTTGTTGGCTTTTTTGCATTGGTGTCTATCCACTTTAGGAAGACTCTTTATTTTATTGAGGAGGAAACAAGTTTTTGTCCTTTGGTCCATTTACCCTCTGATTCAGGGGAGCAGGAATGTTGGTACCTACTAGGCAGTCAGGATACCAGAGTGAAAGGCCTGATTCCACAGCTCACACAGGGACAAGGCCTCCCAAAGCAAGGAACACTGGGACCAACCAGGACCAGGGGACTGGGAGGGGCAAGGGACCATGGAACTGGCCTACATCCTGCAGCAACCTCCAGCACACAGACCAACACAGGCAATGCACACTGGGGAGGTGGGGCACCCAGATATAGAGGTCTGGCCTACTTTCTCCAAACAGCTGCCCCCCCTACTGTCTGCACAAGGAACTCAGACTGGGGAGGTGGAAGGAGCCTGGAAATGTGTCTATTCTACTCACCCCAAACCACCGCACCTGCCCACACTGTCCGTGTTGATAGCAATTTTTGCCTAGTGAAAATTGAAATGGAAAACAATGAAAACTGTAAAATAGAATGTTTGATCAGGAAGCTAATGTCATAAAGGTGGAATGCCAATAGCATCATTGAAGCACCTTAGAAATTCCACAAAGGCTCATGAGAGACCTTCTTAGTAAATGAGATGTTCTCTCATTACCATAAGAGGGGATCTCCAAAGGAGACAGGCATGGCATTTTCCAGTTACAATACTTAAGCTTTCCCCCTTACATCTGAAAAGATTGAATTATGGGTCACTCAGTGATCACGAGGGAAGGAATTCCTGAAAGAACAAAGACATTCAGAAGACAGATACTGTTGTTACCAAAGTCACAATGGTAGGATTAGACACAGTCAGTTTCCACAGCAATTCTGCCACACAGGTGAGGGAAGAGCTGGCATGTTCAGCATGCCATCTTTTCTTCATTTTCATCCAGAGGGAGATACCCTTATTCCTTGGTTGGCAGACAGTATCCAGAGTAGCGTGGTGCTGAACAGCAATTGCTGTCAAAGTAAGGATAGTAAGGAGAGCATTGGGCCTCAGTGACCATGAAGACTGAAACAACTTCACAGAATTCTCAGCAGTCTATGAGCTTTGTGAAAGAACTGGACTGAAGCTTCCCAAAGCTATCCTCTCCGGGGCCTCAGGAAATGTTGATAGATTAAGCACAGCATCAGTGTTTTCCCGCAGTGAAAGTTGCAGGGTTCCAGCAATATAAGACAGGGAGTCTGGAAGCACCTCAGCAGTCAGTACCTACAGGCTGATGGGAAGCAATGTGGTTGGGTGGGGAGAAAATCAGGGCAGGTTCGTATAGCACTGCACTCATGGAAATCAGGGAAAGGCAGGGGAGAAAAGGTGAAAAGCAAAGACTGCCTAACAGCTGAATGGATTCACAGTGTGTTCATTTTTTAATGCAGGCATTGCTGTCACCTGCTCTGCTACCAACCTTCCTGCCAGCTGCCATCCCTAGTCATATTCATCATGCCCCGTGGAAAGAAGAGTAAGGAACGTGCTCAAGAGAGACGTGACCAAAACAGAGTTCAGCCCCAGGAGCTCAAAGCTTCTCTGGGCAGGACAGGAGAAGAAGGAGAGTTGCCCTGCTGCTCTGCACATGCTTCTGGAGATGCTCATGCCAGCACGTCTACTGCTGCCTTCCCACACATGTCCCAGTCATCTGTACCACCCACCAATGCTGGTACAGGCATTACCCTCCAAAGGTCTGGTAAACGGATCAAGGGCCAAGTCACCTCCAGGGCCAGATCAGCTGGGTCTCGCTGCTCCAGTGAGGGAGCAAAGAATGATCTTGTACATAGCAAGACCAAAAAGCTGATGGATTACATGCTCAGCAAGTACAAAATGAATGAGCCCTTTATGAGGGGAGAAATGGTGAGAGTCATCAACAAAAGATTCAAGGAACAATTCCCTGAGATCCTCGAGGGTGCCTGCCACCTCTTGGATGTGGGTTTTGGCCTTGAGTTGGAAGAAGTGCAGCCCAAGGGCAAGTCGTTCAAACTGGTCAGCAAGCTATATCTCAACGATGATGGGAGTGACTGCAGCCATCTGGGAATGCCCACCATGGGCATTCTGATTCCCGTCCTGAGTTTCATCTATTTAAATGAGCACTGTGCCCCTGAGGAGAAAATCTGGCTACTCCTGAATCAACTAGGTATCTATGATGGGATCCCACACATCATTCTTGGAGATGCCAGGAAGGTCATCACCCATGATCTAGTGCAGGAAAAGTACCTGGAGTACCACCTTGTTCCCCATACTGACCCACCCACCTATGAATTTCTGTGGGGCTCACAAGCTTATACTGCAAAATGCATGGAGAAAGTCCTGGAATTTGTGGCCAAGTACAAAGAATACGTTGCACACTGTGATTCAGCCCCCTATGAAGATGCCTGGTGGCAAGAGGAAGAAAAAGGCAAAGCTGAGTGTGCAGCCAAGGGTGGTACCAAAGACAAGGCCAAAGGACATTCTAAGGGCAAGTCCAGCCGCTCTAAGAAGAAGTGAGAAATGACTTACCCTTTCCCTTTGGGGTTGAACCAGATTTCTGGATTGGCCTTGTTACTAATAAATGATTTCAAAATAAATTTTCTGGTGTGTTAACAAAGTCTTTCTTGAAGTCGAGAATGCAAACACATACATCATCATTAATTTCCTCTTGAGGGATCCAAAGTTTCCTTTTTGTGAAAGGTTCATTTCAGTTTTATATTTAGACTTTTTTCTGCAGGACAATAATGCTGTTGCAGTCAGGTTCACATAGCTGGTAGAAATTACCTGACCAACAGCAGCTTGTTGGATAAAGCAGTTTATTTTGGTTTACAAGTTAGAAGGGAAGGTCCATGATGACTGAGGAAAGTGATGGCATGACCAGATTGTGGACATCACTCCTTGGCCAACATAAGATGGACAATATCAATAGGAGATTGTGCCATACACTGGCATGGGGAAACTGGCTATAAGACCCACAAGCCTGCCCCCAACAATACGCCCCTTTCAGGAGGCATTAATTACCAAATCTCTATCCCCTAGAAACCTAACATTCAGAACACCTAAGTTTATGGGGGATACCTGAACCACACCACCACCAATGTTATCTGAAATTTGTTTAGGTCTTTAATTTAGTCATGTAATGTTTCCTAACAGATGGAAAAATGTGGTTACATTTTCTTCTATTGTTCAAGAATGATTAGAAATTAAATGATTATGCAGTCAAATTTCTTGGTAAGAGTTGGAGCATTATCCACACATGAATTCAACCACTGTTCTTGAGAAGTCTTCGGATTTGGCACTGGGAGTGTTCACTTAAAGTGATCCACGTCAATTCTGTGGTAGTCAGTTTCACTTTGCTGGAATGAATTTCCAAATCAGGAACAAGTGATGTGTGGAAGAGATTTATTGATCCAGGGTGTTTTCCTAATGGCATTAAAACCTGGCACCCTTTCACAGACCCAATACAAGAGACATATCACCATCAGTATAATAACCAAACACCTCAGGCAGAGCTCGTACACTCTGAATACCTTAGGTTTGATTTCAGATCCTCCTGCACACACACCACAGTACTGAACATTAGGAGTCACTAACAGTGAGAGTTCCTCCCAGGCAGCTGGAAACCTACTAAGATTTAACTAACACCAGAATGTACTGGGGGAACTCCATTCAAACTACAACACGCCCTTTACCTAGATCTTTACATGTGCTCTCAGTGTGGAAAAATGAAAATAAGGTCTGTTTCCAAGGGATGCAACACATGTCATTATATGTTAAGTTCTAAACCTTTATGTTCCATTATGAAAAAGTTTCCTAATGAACATTTCATTTTGTCTTTCTTTTTGTATTATTAGATATGAACATATTTTGTTTGTAAACATCACATGTTCGTACCATCCTTTCCCTCCTCCTTGCTCCTTTTCTGAAGAGACCTTCTTCATTGGGGATACAGGTCAACTCCATGAGGGTTGTATGTCATGCATTATGTGGGAGAGGCAATGACACTGTGCAGAATGTCCCAATTTGTGGCTCTAACAATCTTTCTACTACTTTTTCTGCAAAATTCCTTGAGCCATGCTGGGAGCATTTTAAGTCTTCTTCAGTGATGGGCACTCAGGAGCATATAGATCTCTGTTTTGGTAGGTATTGAGTGCCCTCAGTATCTTCCTTCATCATCCTTGTGCTGATATCAGCTTAACTAAGACAGCAGCATTCTTGATCATTTCTCCAATAACTATGTGGGTTCAGCTATGACCTGGGTGGAAAGCCCTGGGACATTTATCTCCTCAAGTCCAGTTACAATCTGAAAAAGAGAAGCAGATTCTGCAATGGAGAATGAAGTCAACACTAATTAAATGGGATAACCCTTATTAACTTAGAATTAAAAGTGTTTAGATACTTTTATAGGCTAAAGTTAGTGGGAGCTTACAAATTGAAAGCAGAATTATTATCTAGATATAATTCTTACTTGTTTCCCACTTCCAGATATGGTTTCCTTTCCACTGAGTGGGTCTGTTAGCTAATCCAAGAGGAGGTGGTTACCCACAATGGCTGTGTGCCACTATTGCACTTGTGGCAGCATCATGTCAGGTTTATTGCTTCTGAGTGAAAATAACCTGAAATATACTTTCTAAATAAAGAAAGTATTAGAAAATAAAAAAGCACAAAGTTCTCATTAATAGCTCTCTGAACATGGCTTACAGAGGGCACTACTTAAATACTAGAGATATTCAATATTTGGGGCTGAAAATGAGTCTAGTCATAATAGAGTATCTCAAAATATTAGAAAAGACAAAGGACAGAGGGAGAGGGATAGGAATTCTAGACTATCCTTAAGTGTATCTGGAGTTTGGGGCCTGCCTGGCATGCATAAGATCTAGGTAATAAAATTAGTTACAGAATGAGGATTACCCTGTATGTGTGAAAATCTTGATCAGGTTCCACAGCTTTTGTGAGCTCACATGTGTAATAGCTGTTAAAGATAGGGGAGGGGCTTATGGGACCACTCCAATTCTTGAGAAGCTAAGTATATGCATTTAAATGTTGCTGGGGGAGGGTTAATAATAATTGCAAGGTCACTGGTAGGTAGAGAGGAGATAAAAAGGTTCAATGAGAGTGGGTTGTTAAATTAAGTGTAATTTGAACTATATAGGATCACAGTACAACATATATGTATGAAACAGTGAAAAAAAAAACTTCATGAAAAACAAAAAAAAATGCATGAAAATTTAAGCTGTATGTCTTAAACAGTACAGAGAAATAGTTGGGGAAAATTTCACTATGATACCCCTAGTTTGGTATAGTGAATAATGCATGTTTTAGAACAAATTACCAGTTTGAAAAGGTTAAGTACATTGTCAGTGATCTTTTGGTTCAATGATAATTTGTGCCTTTTGATCATAGTCATTGTAAAAGGCTCATGGACTCATAGAAAAAATTGATATTTCGAGGAGAATAGAACAGTACCACATGTGAGTATTAATGATGGGTTCAAATAGTTGCAAGGAAGGCTGGAGGCACCATACCAGTGAATTCAGACTGATCAGAATAGGAATGATAGGGTGCTTTGAGTGCAGCTCTCATGGAAATCAGGTAATGGGGAAGTCAAGTCATGTCCTAAGTCAAGGTACCCAAATTGATGGATGGCTGTACAGAATATTCTAAGGGGGACTCACTGACATTGGCTCTATGGTTAATGATGTTTCTTTCTCATTGCTGAAACACAACACCTGACTCAAAGCAGTTTCTGGAAGGAGAGGTTTTACTTTGGCTTACAGTTCAGAGGTGAAGCATCCCCATGTCAGGAAACCATGTAAAACATGTAAGCCAGGATGTTACATATTGTCTGGGCCTGAAAAATGCCACCCAAATTCCTGTCATTGTTAAAGAGATTACAATCAATAAAGAGAAATCTTCTGGTCTTTACTGACACCACAGGAAATATGTGTGGAGGGTAAGATCTATCCCATTGAAAGTTCAAGGTAGGATTAATTTGAATTCATTTTAAGGAAAAAATCTTGAGGTAGGAATGTTGAAGGCATTTTTTTCTTTGTTTGGTTTTTTTTTTTTTCTTTTTTTAAGGAATGAAAGGGTTTATTCTGATTTACAGTCCCAGAAGATACATTCCATTATTGATGGAAGGCATGGTGGCAGAAGTAAGAGGCTGGCTGGTAACAATGCATACATAAGAATACAAGTGTAACAACCACATGTGCGGACCCAAGTGACCCACTTCCTCCAGCAAGGCTCCAACTCTTAAACATTCCACAGCCTTCCCCAAAAGTGCCTCTAGCTTAGAACTTAGTATTGAAACACATGAATCTGTGGAGGACATTTTACAGTCCAAACCACAGTTTTAGGAAACCTTAATGACTGAAAAAAATCCTTTTCCTGGTACTATTCCCTATCCCATAACAGTTCCTCCCTTGTTGAGAAAAACATACATTTATTTCTGTCGTAATACCTAATATGAACAAATGAATGTATCTGAGAAGCTTCTCCCATTCAGAGGCTGGATCTCATCACCCACAATTGTCTCCCTAGTCTGGAGAGGAAGCACATTTGAGTCACTGTGACTAAATTCAGTTTCTATTTCTTAGAAGTTCATGGCTATAGTGACTCTGCTCATGAGGACATCCTCCCTCATGAATTCTGTTAGAATGCTGATATTTCATTAACCAGTTCAGATTTCCAAGACAATAGTCAAAAAATCATGGAGATCAGTGTGGGGCTCACCCCCAGCAGGTAGGTAGTGCTGAAGGAAGGACCAGGCCAGCTGGTTCCTCCAAAGGGGTTGAGGAGAAGGGTGGATGTCAGACAACTCAGAACCTCTCCTAGTCACCGGAGAAAAAACACACTGAGTCGGGAGTCTTGTGGAAGTAGGAACTCACTTTACTGTTACAAGAAGTTGCCTATAAAACGTTTGGGATGAAGGTGGGGATTTTAGGATGGGGTAAAGGTAAGGGCCAATAGTAAACTGTGACTATTGAAATAATAATTCTAACTCTCGTGCGGAAGTGGCAGGCAAGAAGCCATTAGGCATCTTGTTGAGTCCTAGCTGGCCAGAGACAGGTCGCTAAACTTTAGCTAGGCCCAGGAAGTTCCACTAGGCTTCAAGCCCAGTCCTCTCAAGGCCCAACATCTCCCCCTTTTGGTTTTGTAAGAGCATTAGTCACCATGGCCCCTGTCTTAGGTTGTCCCCATCTGGAGATCTTACCCATCACTAGGTACCATGTGTTTAACTCCCTGAGAACCCACTCCATGGCCTGTCTTAGGTTGTCTCAGTCAGTCTGAGATCTTACCCATCATTGGTCACATGGAGGGCAGAGGAGGTGGCAGTGGGTCATCTGAGGAACTTAATTCCTGAGTTGCCAGCTATGGTAATGTATTTCAACCTGATAGAGTTTTATTGTCTCTAGCTGCTGGTGAATGAATTGTGTAATTTTGTTAATTACACAAGGCCCGACAGGAGGAGGGGAAGGAGAGGCCTAAGATAAGGGAGGAGGTAGGGTAAGAAGCCATGTAAGCCCATCCACAATTGGCTTGTTCTGGGGGTCCCATCTCCTCCTCTCCAAGTCTTCTTGGAGCCTCTTAATCTTGTCCTGGACGATTCTCAATTTACTGGCATAAAAGAAGCATTTTTTTCCTATAAAAACAAGCATTTGCCTCCCTTTTCGGCCATTAGTAGGTTTAGTCCCCTCCTGTTTTGTAAAACCACCTCAGCCAGGGAATCTAGCTTCCAGGAATGATATCTACATCTTTGATTAAGGTGGCTGGGGCACAAAGGCCCATCCAATTGGCGGGCAGAAAGTTATAGGCCATCCCACCTCCACAAACATAAACCATTCTAGAAGGCAAGCAGCATTGAGCACTGGGCTCAGTTGTGTTAAAAGTACATAAGGAAGGATGAATGTACCCTACATCTATACAGGAATTATTAGGGGAAGGCAGGACCCAAATGCAAGTTCCAGAGGAAACATTGGGAAAAGCTGGATGGGGATGGGGAAGGTGGCTGAGCAACTTTTTAAGGTCTTATGGGCAACTGTACTGCAAGCCGCCAGGGAGGCCCAGATATTTTAAGTTTCTCGCTGGTACCCAAATGGGTCTTTTTCTTTTTACAAAGTTTTCCCATGGACAAAAATTCCATGACCTTCACGTAAGTTTTTATTACAGAGTTTTTGCACTTCAATCACTTCTCAGTACAAAAGATTATCCCAAGGTTGGGAAACAAACAAACCATTTGATCTCAGCAATACAAACATAAATATAAGTCGTAAGGAATGGCCAGCTCTTATCAGTAACACTGAAGGTCTATAATCTTGCTTAAATGTAGGTGCTAAAGTCTTGCTGTCAAATGGCCCAGAGCTATGGATACAAGGCCAGCCAAATGGCTCCAGACAATTCCTTTTCCCTTTTTTATTTCTTATGAATCAGGCCCTTTTGGGACTCAATGTAGAAAGACTGTGTCTGTTTTAGGTTGTCTTCTACGATATTTAAGCCTTACCCATCAGCAGTACATGAATTCCATCATTTATGCCCTGTCTTAGGTTGGCCTAACTCAAGAGAATCTTACCCGTCTTTGACTATCAGCCTCTGCAGGGGCTTTAAGATAAAGTCTCAGGAAGCTGGGGTCGGTCCATAGCTGTATCCCATGTACTTCTGCACGGATATCCATAATGGATCTCAAAAGGTATTTAACAAGTATGGGCAGCAGACACAGAATGAGCAAAAGGCAAACACCTGTATCATTAAAGCTTCCTATCCAAGAATTGAGAGAATTCCATCCAGTCAAGGCAGACTTAAAAGCAGATATTAAGTCATCAGCAGCTTTAGCTGCATCCAAAGTAAGATGATTATCTTGCAAAGACAAAATCTCTGAATGTAACTGAATCAGATCCAAGAAAATATTATGATTATGTCAAACATCTCTTAAATGCATTTTCCCAATGCTGTTGACTGTCATTATATTTTTTAGGAGTAACACAAATCCATTGAAGATCTACATGACACTCCAAACGAGTTCTAACTTTCAGCCCTAGTATACAGAGTGTCTAAAAGGTAAAAGTGTATCTAGGGTAAGGATCGAGCCCAAGATCTTAAAGGGAGGCACAGTTTGAACTTTCTCAGAAGCTACTTTAAGCTGTGAGTATGAAGGATAGTTAGACATTAAAAGTACAAGCCTAAAGCCAAAAGCCACAGCACACTTTAGGAAGTCCTGTTAGGCACACTTTGCATATCTTTAGATTGAAATCTGAAACCTACCATCACACCTTAAGATCCACACAATGGCACTGACTCCAGTCAGGTGGCTGTAGAATGTAGACTACAAGCAAATAAATAATTTAATATATTGGGGGCCATTTATTTAAATTACCACATTCCACCCATGGAGCCCAATAGATTTATAACTATCATATATTATAAATTGTTAGAAAAATTTAAAATATTTAGGGTAAATAATGCCTTTTTAGTTGGTCGTATGAGGGTAAGGACTTCCACTTTTGTTTTTCTAATTGAGACATGAGAGTTTCATTATATTTTTCAACAATAGCTTGGCCCTGGGGGTTGTATGGGATGTCTGTGGAATGTGAGATTTTCCAGGTCTGGGGAAAATCTATAAAGGCCTTGCTTACCAAGCAGGGGCCATTATCTGTTTTAATTTGGTCAGGTAGTCCAAGGGTGGCAAAGCATTGAAGCATATGGCTAATTGTATGTTTAGATTTTTTCCCAGCAGGTGCCGATGCCCAGCAGGCACGGGGAAAGGTATCAACTGAAAGAAAAATATCAGTGAGCCCAGTCACCACAAGAGGGTGGACTTCTCCCCTGTCCCCACCTGGGTCAGTACAAGGGAGCCACGTGGCAGTCACCCAGGAGGTGCACTGCCTGCCAACTCCCAGTAGGGGAGTGCTGGGCACAATTTGCCGGGGGGGGGGGTCATCTATTTAAATTCCCACATTATATATAAATTGTACTCAGTTACTTTTAAAGGTCCCCATAGTCTTGACCAATTTAAGATATTAAGATGTGTAAAATTAAACAAGTTAAACACTTCTAACATATAAAGGCACAGAGTAAACATTTTTAACTAGTATAAGGCATAGCAAAGAGAGACAAAAACAATGTAAATTGAACCACCATAACCAAAAATTAGTCTCAGTGCCTGTTATTTTAACTTGCTTGACTTTTTTTTTTTAGCTTAAATTTTTAAAAATCAGCCGGACGTGGTGGTGCACACCTTTAATCCCAGCACTCGGGAGGTGGAGGTAGGAGCATTACCATGAGGTTTAGGCCACCCTGAGACTCCATAGGGAATTCTAGGTTAGGCTGGGCTAGAGTGAAACCCTACCTCAAAAAAAACCAAAGCAAAAAAAAAAAAATCTTAAATTTCTCAGTCCAATATCTCTAGCTAAGCACATCAGTCTATACAAATTTAACCTTGATTAAACTCTCTGGGTCTGGGCAGCAGGACACAGCCAGCCCTTATGCCAGTAGCCCAGTTCCAACAAAGTTCCCTGCAGTCTTTCCTTTCCCTGGAGGAAGGGATATTTATTGAAGCTTACAGATCCAGGAGAACTTCCATAATGGCAGGAAAAGCTGGCCTGCCTTCACAGGCCCAAGAAGAGAGAGAGAGAGAGAGAGAGAGAGAGAGAGAGAGAGAGAGAGAGAGAGAGAGAGAGGCACAAGCCTTCAGAAATACAAAAGGCACAGATAGAGCTTGCTAGGCCCCATTCAAAAACACAAAAGCTGCCACCGAACCGAAAGTGAAAAGAAAGAGAAAAGGAACACAGAGATGTTGACAAACAAGTACAGGTTATAGAAGCCAAGTTTAGTGCATAAAATATAAAGACTGCCTCATACTCAAGAGGGCACGCTCACCTGCACATGTACACCGATTACCTCCACAATGCATGCCTCTCATGGGGCACTAGTCAGCTGGGTTTCCAGAGCCCCATGTTAGATGCCAGAGGCCAGGCTCCTCCCCAGCAGGTAGGTAGTGCTGAGGAGGGACCAGGAAAGCTGGTTCCTCCCAAGGGGTTGAGGAAGAAGATGAGTGTCAGACGACTTAAAAACCTCTCCTAGTCACCGGAGATAAAACACACTGAGTCAGGGATCTTGTGGAAGCAGGAACTCACAGGAACTTGCTTTATTGTTACAAGCAGTTGCCTATAAAATATTGGGGATGAAGGTGGGGATTTCAGGATGGGGGTAGGGGTAAGGGCCAATAGTAAACTGTGACTATTGAAATGTTAATTCCAACTTCTGCACAGAAGTGGCAGGCAAGAAGCCATTAGGTGTCTTGCTGAGTCCTAGCTGGCCAGAGACAGGTCGCCAAACTTTAGCTAGGCTCAGGAAGTTCCACTAGGCCTCACGCCCAGGCTTCTCAATGCCCAACAAATCAGGGCTATGTATGTATCACATTCATGAGCAATGGGACAATTTACTTTTCGCAGTATCTGTTCCCACCATAATGCATGACCCACAATCCCCATGGGGTTGATCTGCATCCCCAATGCAGAAGGACTCTTCGCAAAAGGGGCAGGAAGTAGGGAAAGAATGGTACCAACATGTGTTGTTTACATACTAAATATGTCCCTATCTAATAAAAATAAATTTTAAAAAATGCAAAATACCAATAAGATGTAAAAATGAACACTTAGGATGAAGAAATTAATTTAATATGATAATAATATCTTAATTTCTATAACAATGGATTTGCATCATATATACAGTCTCGCACATGGAATGTGATTTATGATGATTTTATTTTCACTCTTTTCTTAACACCAAAGTCCCTTCTATGAATGTATCCTGGATATGTTTGAAAAACAAGTGTTCTGCGAGTAAACCATGAAATGATCATTATTTATTGTTTCTTTATTCTCCATTCTTAAAGGATTTATGGTAGTCATTTGAGTTTTCAAGTATTTCCTGTTCCTATATCCTAGTATTCTATTTTGGTCAACAAAAGCCAATTCCAAAATTTATATTTTCATTTCACAACAAACATTAAGTTAGTGCTTAAGTTAGTAAACAACAATGAATATATATCCCATGGCATGTATCACTGTTCATTCTTACCCTCAAAACACAATCCATTAATAGGCATCTGGAATCTTATCATCAAGTGCCACACACAATGAGAACAGAAATTAATTAAGTCACAAGAAGGACACCTCTTTTGCTGTCAGTGCAACAGGACTTGGTCTAGAACCTTTTCTTTGTCTATTCTTTTTGGCCTACAGGGCCTGCACATTCCTCCCAAGCTTTCTCTTCTTCTGATAAAGCATATTCACACTGTGATGTAGAGGTCCATTGCATAGGTCCAATGCTCTTGGAGAAAAAGACAAAAACTTTCCCCTGGCATTGGTATGCATGTTATCTAGAACCCATAGGAGCTTATAACATGATGAATCAACATTTTTCAGAAATCTGCCACTATATCAGGTACAATTTCTCCATTAGTTCTTGGTTGATGAAGATCCTGACATCCACAAAGAAGAGCTGGAAGATAACATACTCAAAAGCTCTTTACAACTAATGATCTTCCCCCATGGCAAAACTCTTTCTTAGCCAGATGCTGCAGACTTACTAGGAGGGTTACACTTAAAAAATCTTTGAGGCTACTGGGGACATACATTCACATTCCAAACACCATATTCTTCCCTATCCCAAAAAGAAGTAAGATCATATTTCAAGGCAAATTTTATTCAGTCCTTGTATGTTAAATCTGAGGCCCAGAATTGGATTGATCCACCCCCTTGTACCACCAGCTGTTTGCCAGGGAATCCCATGATTTCACTAGAATAATACAGGTCATTGCCAAAACACTTAAATACACACCAGAGCTAAAAGGTAAGATCATATGGCTGAAAAGACAACATATGCTATGATCACAGGCCATCTAAATATCATACTGGGATGCAAAAGGAACCAAGCTCCCTCCTGGCTAGCCATCATTATGTGGCAAAGCCTTATAGGAGCTGTTGGAGTACAGTGGCCACCAATGACATGAATAAGAAGGTGACAATGCAGACACTGAAATCCACCACCTGGATAAGAAGTATACACTAGTGCAATAGTAGTACACAGAAATTGCAGGCGACAAACTGTGCACTGATTGTACATGAGGCCCAGTCAGGAGAACCAAACACATATCTTATGTTGGAAACCAAGTCATAATCTCAAGGTCAGGGAAATCATAGACTTCTGAGACTGCACTCTGTACAAGAGTGGGCTTATACAGAAAAAAAAAAAAACTCAAGTAACTTGCCAACCATCCCCTCCCCCAACCCCTGCAAGCTGATTTCACACTTGGTTTGAGCATCTGCATTATTTTAAAGCAGAAAAAAAATGTAGGAGAATTAATATTCATTGATAAAACAATTAGATAATCCAAATACCTTCCATAAGACCCTCGACCTGCACCACATCTTCCAGGGTCAAAGGACAAATTTCAGAAGAAGCAGTGACAATAATACTGCTCTTTATGCCAGCCTAACAAACAGTTCCAGGGCAATGGTGACAAACATGGTGAGCTATTAAAAAAATTAAAGCAGAACTACAGAGGACACAGAAAACCCACCTCTGAATCAGTATTCCAAGAGACCTGCTATGGCTCGGGGAACATTTTTGAAGATAGAATAGGAAGTCTGCACCAGCCACAGAGTGGGTAGCCGTATGATGACATGTGGTCTCCAGACACCCTACAAGGACTAACTGAGGCCTTCCTGACCCTTCCATGAAAAACATAACCCCACTGAAGAGGTCTCCCAGTGCAAAGGAAGCAGGGGTGAATGGATTAAAGTGTATATCATCTTATAATGTATATATGTATATGATGAATACATTAACATATATATTGTATATAATGTATATATTAACTTTTTAGAAAAAGGAAAAATATTTCATGCATTCCAACATCAAATAACCTCATAGTCTTTACCTTCTTTAGCAATATTCAAAATTCCAGAGTCTTGGGCTAGAGGATAGCTCAGAGTTCAAAGTACTTGTGTTCAAAGCCTGTCAGTCTGTGTTCAGTTCCACAGTATACACATAAAGCCAGATAGACATGGTGGTGCATGCGTCCTGAGTTAGTTTGTAGAGGCAGGAGTCACTGAACCTACCCTTTCCCTCTATCTCTCCTCCCTCTATCTCTCTCAGTCTCTCCTTGAAAGTAAATAAATAATAATAAAATGTAATATAAATGCGAGAACAATTCACCTCCAAATAAAGGCAACTTAGAAATGTGATATTTTTCCAAGGAAGAATATTTTTAAAACTTGCCAATTTAGCAGGGTGTGGTGGCGCATGCCTTTAATCCCAGCACTTGGGAGGCAGAGGTAGGAGGATTGCCATGAGTTCGAGGCCACCCTGAGACTCCATAGTGAATTCCAGGTCAACCTGGGCTAGAGTGAGACCCTACCTCCAAAAACAAAAACAAAACAAAACAAAACAAAACAAAACAACAAAAAAAACTTGCCAATACTCATCTGAAATTGAAGACTGTCTGTTAAGTGCTATCCCTATAAAAATAAAATGCAAGTTACATGAATTCTAACACAATGACACAGAGCCACCTGGCTGGAGGTGATGTCACTGTGGGCATCTTAATGTGTGGTGGTGGACTGAGATTTCAATCTAAAGAGATGCAAAGTGTGCCTACAGTGAGTTCCTCAAGTGTGTTGTGCTGTGTGGCTTTTGGCTTTTTAGGCTAGTGCTTCTCTCCCTCTGTTTGGTCCTGTGAAAACAGGCCAGCTTCTTCTGTCATTATGGAACTTCCCCTGTGTCTGTAAACTTCAATAAATATTCCTTCCTCCATAAATGTGCCTGGTCTGTAAGTTCATCTCATCGAACCTTATGTTGTTTGTTATAGACGTTGGTACCAGAATGGAGGTGAAATGAACCTGACTGTGTAGATATTTGTCTTTTGGAACCTTGGTTTTGTAGAAATGGGCATGGACTTGGTGCTTGCAATTGAATATGTCTTATAGAAGGGTAAGCCAACTTTTATGGACTCATCTGATGAGAGTTTAAGAATGCTCAGTGCAGAAAGTTGTGGGCTTCAAGGCTTAAGCTTATGAGCTTTCTAAGTGGAAGATAAGTCTGCAGAGGACTATGTTGGAACTGGGCTATTGGCATAAGGACTGTGGTCCAGGCCCAGAGACTTTGATCAAGGTTAAATTTGTAATGGACTGATGTGCTTGGCTAAAGATCATGGACTGAGAGATTTAAGATTTTAAGCTAGAAACCCTTAAGTAATTTACAATTATAGGCACTGAGACTGGGTTCAGGTTACTGAAGCTGCTGTTGTCAACACGATAGTAATCTTAAGGCAGATGGCCCTACTGTTTTTCATTAAAACAATGGAAAGGTTGCCTTAGGAAAGACTATCATAGAAATGCAATCTCTTTTGGAAACAGTTGACTGGAGAAGTAACCTGATTTTTAAGGTTATGATTTATTTCTTCCCTGAGTTAAGAATATGGCTGTGTCCTGAACACCTGACATTGGTTTCAACAATATGAAAAATGGAGGAGTGGTCATGAATTACATATGGTTTCAGGAGCTGCTGCTGAGATGTGGCTTGAGGCAGTAACTGATGTCCTGATAGGCTGAAAGAGCCTTTGGAAGATGGGCCGTGTTTTGCATGAAGACCTGAAGATGTTTTGGATATACCTGGACTAAGCAAGGGCTACCATTGAGTGCACTGTGAGCTGAGGATGGAAGTGTTTCCTGGCTACTCTGTTCAGCTGGAGAGGTAGAATTGCACAATCCAGAGACTGTCAGTCACTTATTCACCTATCCTTGTACCAGTGGTCATTTCGCAGAAAAGAATGATTCCCTCTCCCACAGCAGCCATTAAGTGAATGTCCTTAACTCGTCAGGAAAGAGTGGGTCCCCACAAGCACTTCCCTACTGTAACAGGCATTACACATGAAAACTCCAAAAGAGTTGTGGGTCACGATTTCCTCATGAAGCCAACAATCCTCATTCTGTATCTCATTATATTACAAAAGATGTCATGTATGCCAGCTGGGACCTACACTCCAGATATACTTAAAGATGGCCTAAAACTCCTACACTCCTATCTCTGCTTCCAACAGGTGGGGATCAGTCTTTTTTCTTTCCTTGTGATTCTGAGATACAGTGTCAAGACTGAAATCATTATCATCTCCAAGTATTGTTATCTCTGTACCCAACAGGGAAGACTGACACCAATATTAAGGGCTGTGTTAATGAGACATTTGTGCTTTCATGTTTTCCAACATTTCTTTATTTATACACTACATTTCACGTTCTCCTGACTTTTACTGGGATTATATTTCTTACTGTTCATTTAGAACATGCTAGAGATTGTACATTCTATATCACACATAAAAATGAAGTGTTCAGGGCTGGAGGGATGGCTTAGTGATCAAGAGCTTGCCTGTGAAGGCTGAGGATGCTGGTCCGAGGCTAGATTCCCCAGGACCCAGGTAAGCCAGGTGTGTAAGGTGGCACATACATCTGGAGTTCTTTTGCAGTGGCTGGGGGCCCTGGTGCTCCTGTTTTCTCTCTATTTATCAATCTCTTTCTCTATCTGTCTTTCTGCTTCTCTCAAATAAAAAATTAAATATAAGCAAAAAAAGGAAATGTTCTCATAAAAAAGCTTTTCATAATGGAACATAAAATATTTTCCACTTAACCTATAATAACATTTGTCCATCCTTTGTAAGAAAACAAATATTTTGCCACCTTCCACAGTGAAGGCTCCAGGGCAAAATCAGGATAAAGGGAGGGACTGGTTCATTTTTATGAACACCCCCAGTGCAAAATCTGAAGAATTCCCAAGGACAGGTGTTCAATTCATGTGTGCTTAATGCCACAGCAGTCGCCAAGAAATCACATGTATGATCATTTTCTTTCTGTTTATTCCTTAATAACAGAAGAAATTATAGACACATTTTTAAAATTGGTTCAGAAACCCTACATGACTAAAAACATATGCAACTTTAAAATGTTATTTTCCCACAGATCTGAAAGAGTAAGGAAAACTGAAATATACATTTCACAAAGAGAATAGTTTGAATACTTCACGTTGGCAAATAACAATGTATCTGTTTAAGTTTTGAACTTAAAGAAAGCCTTTGTTAATACAAACCAGCAAATTTCTTTGAAAAATATATGAGTAAGAACAAACCAAAAAGCACCTTCAGTCCCAAAGTGAACAGGTAATTCAAGTGACTTCTTATGGCAGAGGGACTTGCCCTCAGAATGTTTCCTGGCCTCCCATGCCACCACCCTTTGCTGAATCTTCACCTTTGCCTTTGTCTTCCTCTTTCTGCCCGGCATCTCCATAAAGGAGTGTATCATCGCTGTAGTTGATGTATCCATGGTACTTGAGAAGAAAGTCCAAGACAACTTCCTAGGCTCATAGTCCATTGCAGAAGAGGTGGAAGAAAGAATGTATGAGCCAAAAGAAGGGTAGGATAACTAACAATGTGCTGCTCCAGACAGAAATTAGCCTGGATATCTATGACCTCACAGTGCCTGACATTACCTACACAAGACCATCATAATAGGAAGAAAAAGATCATGACATCAAAATAAAAGAGAAAAGGGAGAAGTGGGAGAAGGAGGGCATTGTCATAGGATACTGTTTACAATCATAGATGTTGTTAATAAAAATGAATTAATTATATATATGCAATATATATATATATATATATATGAAAGACAAACCAGAAGGTAGATTTAATCCCAAAGGGAAAGGATAACTTAGGTGTCACTTCTTCTTAGGGCAGAGGCACTTGACCTTATAATGTCCCTTGGCCTTGCATGCCACCCTCTGCTAAACATTAACCTTTGCCATACTCTTCCTTTCCCCTCCAGGCATCTTCACAAAGGGGTGTACCATCACCATGTGTGATGTATTCATGGTACTTGAGAAGAAAATCCAGGACTTTCTCCATGCACTTTTCAGTATAAGCTTGGGGACCCCATAGGAATTCATACTCGGGAGGATCACTGTCAGGGCCTGGCAGTACTCCAAGTACTTTTCCTGCACTAGATCTTGGGTGAGGATCTTCCTGGCATCCCCAACTATGATGTGCGGAATCCCATCATAGATGCCTAGTTGATTAAAGAGTAGCCAGATTTTCTCCTCAGGGGCACAGCAGCGATTTAAGTAGATGACACGCAGGACAGAATAGAGAATCTTCCTGGCAGGGAGGCCCAGCTGGCTGTGATCACTCATCTCATCCTTGAAACGTCTCTTGCTGACTAGTTTGAACATGTTGGCATTGGGGTGCACTTCTTTCAACTCAAGGCCAAAACCCATATCCAGGTGTTGGCAGGCTCTTTTGAGGATCTCGGGAAAATGTTTCCTGACACTTTTGTTGACAA
The DNA here is from genome assembly GCF_020740685.1 of Jaculus jaculus. Taxonomy (NCBI): domain Eukaryota; kingdom Metazoa; phylum Chordata; class Mammalia; order Rodentia; family Dipodidae; genus Jaculus; species Jaculus jaculus. Next base: position 136,072,452 of record NC_059125.1, on the reverse strand, counting down.
CTCTCACCATTTCTACTATTGTATTAGTCAGGGTTCTCTAGAGGAACAGAATTACTAGAATTAATTATTTTATAAAGGGAATTTATTGGATTAGCTTACAGTAGTCCAATAGCAGTTGCAGGCCTGAGAATCACCAAACCTGGTAGCTGCTCAGTCCACGTGGCCAGATGCCTCAGCAGTCCCGACCCAGCACTGCAGATGGTGCCGGAAAGCCTGGAGGCTTCCTGAGGAGCCGGAAAGCCTGGAGGCTTCCTGAGGAGCCGCTGGGTTTCGATCCACGTGGGTCTTCAGTTTATGTTGGTCTTTAGTCCGTACTGGTCTTCAATCCACGCTAGAAGGTAGGGAGCAGCTCCGGCAGCCAAGTGGAAGGAAGGAAGGAAGGAAAAGAGGGAACTCTTCTACCCAGAGCTTCCTTATATCAAGTCCCTCTCTGAGCGGGGCCGCCCACTCTGGGGGAAGGGCTCACCCTGGGCGAAAGACCTCCTCCTTTAGTTGATCCTTCCTAGAAGCAGCCTGTGGATTACTAAACAGATCAAGTTGACAACACCTTAACTATCACAACTATCATCAAGGACTGATTCATTTTGTACTTGCTGAGCATGTAATCCATCAGCTTTTGTGCCTTGCTCTTAACAACATCATACCTGGGGGCCTCACAGGAGGCATCAGATCCACTGGATCTGGCACTGGAGGTGGCTTTACCCTGATAAACTTCCCTGGACTTCCTGAAAGTAATACCTATACGATCATTGGTGGGGTGTACAGGTGACTGAGATGTGTTGTGGAAGCCAGCAATAGATGAGCTGGGAAGAGCACCTCCAGAAACATGTGGAGGGGAGGGAGACTCTCCTTCTTCTGGTGCACTGGGATGAGCATCTTTGAGCTTCTGTTGCTGAACTCTGTTTTGCTCACGTCTCTCACGAGCACGTGCCTTACTCTTCTTTCCTCGGGGCATGATGAGAATGACCAGGAATGTTAGCTTGCAGGAAAGTTGGTAGAAGAGCAGGTGACAAGGAATCCTGCATCAGGAAAAGGAGACATTGTGAATCCACTGAGCACATTGGCAGCTTTTGCATTTCATCATTCTTCCCTCCCTTCCCTGATTTCCATGAGTGCAGTGCTCTTGGAACTCACCACCCTCCCCCACACACACATTGGCTCTCATTATCTGGTGTCTACCGCTGAGGTGAAGCCACACATCCTGCCCTCTCCTGTCTCAGCCCTGCCCCTTCCAATGAGACAAAATCCTGAGATAGTTTCTCAATCTAGCAACATTTACTGGGGTCCCAAATATGCTAGCTCTTCCCTTGATTGTGGAGGGCTGAATATGTGCTGGATCCTGACTGTGTCTCAGCCTGGCATGATGTCCATGATCACAACAGGACCAGGCTTGTGAATACCCTGGTTCTTTCAGGAATTCCTTCCTTGGTGATCACTCAGCTGCTCATAATTCAATCTGATCAGGTAAAAGGGAGCTGTGCTAGATGAACAATTCTACTGAACAAAGGCTGCTCCCCCCCCCCCCCGTTGAGAACATCTGTCAAGGCAATGAGAGAATTTCTTACATACTTATCTTGTGCATGAGCCTCTGTGTCATTTCTAAGCTACTTCAAGGTTCCCATTCCCATCCCACCCCTTTACCTTTAGTATCCTGATCAACCTATCCATACTAATTTTTTCCTTATCAGTGTTTATCTAACAACAATACCTATCAGTGTGATATCATGAAAATGTATTGTGGCTTTTTTAAATAGTATGTACCACATACTATTGTCCACATTCATCTCTCCCAGAGTCGCCACGTTTGTCTGAATCACAAAACCTGATTATTTCTAAAATATGTTTGATGGATAGATATATTTATTCACACCTTCTTGCATTGTTTCTAAAGATAGGTCCTCATGCAGTCCAATATGTTGTCATCATTGGCATATAGACCATGTTCATCATAAAGATCCCTTACTCTGGGCCCCATCTCTCCAGTGTTAGGAAAACTGGGCATGCCTCAGGTGTGCTTTTCCCATGCTACTCTGCACATTGAAGCCAGGGCTTCATCCATGCTCGACAAGCCCAGCACCAAATGAACTACCTCTTATGTATGATTGCATCACTTCTTGGATCACGATAGTCACCAGTTCTCACTATGACCTCCGTCTGTGGTGCACGCAGTCACAGACCCCGTGGGAAAATTAACCAACAAGCCATGTGTGCTCATTTGTCCCCTCTGAACACAAGTTGTTAGCTTATTTTCACATTTTAGGGAGGTAGGTATAGGGTGCCTCATCTCCCAAACTCCCCTGAGGAGCTGGCGGGGATGATGAAGTCAGGCTGCTCTAATGTTGCCCAGTGTCTTCCCAGGGAGGCCTCGTCAGGGACAGCAGTGTGGAGCGGGCGGCTCAGCGTGCACACAACCTTGCTCGCACATGTTCCACTTCTGACCAAAGCTTGTCTAAACGATGGCCTCCGACTCGTCCTCCTGTCTTCTCTGGCTTCTTCTCATGTTCCGGCTGCCCTCCAGGAAACCTGAAGAGCCAGAGTCCATGTCGCCCCCTCCCCTGGGAAAGCCAGCCCACTCAGCTAGTCTTAGGACCTAGAAAAGAACCCCGGACTGCGCGAAGAACGCGTTCTGTCCGTAGAAAATGCGTTTTCTTACCTCCTCCACAGACCACTCCTAGGACTCAGCGGCTGCCGCCATCTGATCAACGGCGGCCAACGGAGAGGAAGACGCTCTCGCACTGTCACGCAGGAAGTGATGCACAGGAAGTGACGGAGGAACACTTCTGGTCACGGGCCGGCTCTCACTGACAGCAGCTCCAGCTTGCTAACAAAGCTGTATTCTGGGGTCAGTATTGAGGGCAACCCAGAATCCCTCACTGCACTCATACACAGGTCCCCATGTGCTACCGCTTGCTCAGTGTACTGCACACAGCCCTCCCTGCCTGACACTCATGGTGCAAAATTGGAGACACCCCTTCTTGGACCTCCTCTCCTTAAAACTCCCCCACCTTCTTCCCCAAATGGTTGGCTCCAGTGGACATAGACCTCCATAGTTTTTGTGTTATAATTGGTTGAAGTCATTCTCTCCTTTTTTTTTAGTTGTCTATCATAAACAGTACACTTGTGCCTACTTTTGCACCACTCCTCCTCAATCTTTTCTTCAATCTTTTTTTATTAGTTTTCTATTGTGCAAGTACAGGCAGTTTGGTACCATTATTAGGCTCATCCATGACCTACCCCCTCACTATTGGCCCCTCGTGGTTGAGGTATATGGGTCGTGCATTGTGGGGTTAGCCCACAGTTATTGGTATGATAAATGTCTCTGTATATCATGACCCAACATGTGACTCTGACATTCTTTCCGCCCACTCTTCAGCAAAATTTCCCTGAGCCATGTTGGGTTCATTCTTGGTCTGCTTCAGTGATGAGGTGTTGGGGGCCTCTGGGGCTCTGGCTCTCTGATTTGGTAGGAGGTGATTTTTCTCTGTGTTGTTCTCCTTCCCCCTTGTGCTGGTATCGGGTTCATCAGGAAAACAGCACCCTTGCTTGTTTTGCCAATTTTTCTTAATTTCAGTCAGGGCCCTTTTGAGGTATGATGGGGTGGCTCTCTCCTTAGGATCTGCATCTATCTGAAAAAGAGAAGCAGATTCTTCAATAGAGAGTAAGTTGGAACCAGGACAAATGAGATAACCCTTACTTTTTTTATAGAGAGTTTAATAGGTGTAGGACTTCTTGTACCCCATGATTGATGTTAACTCGATATTGGATAGTGGGCTTATGTTTGGATATGGTTCTGAATTGTCTCCCAGTTCCAGCTATGGGTATTGTGCCACTGAGGCAATCAGTTAACTGAATCAAGAGCAGTTGGTTCCCCACCATGGCTGTGTGCCACTATTGCACTTGTGTGGGCATCACAAAAGGTTATTTGCTGCTACATAGGTTGGACCATGAGTTGCTTGTACAGATATTGGCCATTTACTCCGGTAGCCCATGTAGCACCTTCTGGCACTAGACGCGCTGAATGCCTTGGGACTGACTCTCTCCTGGCTTCCAGCCATGCCATTCCATTTTACGTGTCAGCTGCATATGGTGTCTTCAGCAATATGGTCTTACCACTGACCTTTGGTGGGTCATCAAGTACTCTGACAGAAATCTGTCATTCTTTTAGAAAGCCTTGTAAGTTTCTCTGATCAAAAGCTCATTGTGTATGATAGCCCCATGCTGGTACTGGGAGTTACAGGTCAGTGCCCCCTAGGAAAATGAGGGTAAAGGGTAACTAATATATAGGAGTTAGAGAGGCGAGAGAGAGGGAGTGAGGGAAGATGTAGAGGATTTAGGTTAGACTTGATCCTACCCTCTCCAGTGTCTTGTGGTTCTGGTGTTTCCTGTAAAGGCCTGGTGAAGGTTCAGCCATTTGGTCTACCTTTTAGGAAGTAGAATTTTATGGTATCATTGCTATTTGGGTCCAGATTAGTGTTTTCCACCCCTTCAATGCCCTCCTCTCCCTCCCCATCCCTCCTACTGTCTAGTCCATGAAATGCTTGCTGGGTATGTAAGGTATCTTGGGTAGATTTAGGTTAGGTGCTGCAGATGAGTGAGATTATGTGGCTATATTTTTCTGTGATTGGGTATGTTCACTGAGAATGATCTGGTCCAGGTTCAACCATTTTTCCTCAAATTTCTTTGTGTCATTTTTTTTCTTACTGCTGTATAGAATTCCATTGTGTAGATATACCACATCTTAGTTATCCATTCTTCTAGTGATGGACATCTGGGTTGATTCCAGCTCTTAGCTATTACGAATTGTGCCACTAAAAACATGGTTGAGCAAATCTCTCTGGCCTGTGGTTTGAAGGTTTTAGGGTAGATGCCCAGTAAGGGAATAACTGGGTCTGTTGGTATCTCTTTAGTCAGCTTTTTCAGGAGTCTCCATACTGCTTTCCAACGTGGTTGTACCATCCTACATTCCCACCAATAGTGGATGAGTGTTCCTGCGTCTCCACATCCTCGCCAGCATTTATTTTCGTTTGATTTTTTGATGTTTGCTATTCTTATTGGGGTAAGGTGGAATCTCATAGTTGTTTTAATTTGCATTTCTCTGATGATTGGGGATGATGAACATTTTCTTAAGTGTGTGTTTGCCATTTTTATTCTTCCTCTGTGAACTGCCTGTTCATCTCTTTGCCCCATTTTGTGAGTGGGGTGTTTGACTTCTTTCTGCTTAGATTTTTGAGTTCTTTGTAGATTCTAGAGATTAGGCCTCTATCAGTTGGATAACCTGAAAACATTTTCTCCCATTCTGTGGGTAATCTATTCGCTTTGCTTATTGTATGTTTGTCTGTAAAGAAACTCTTCAGCTTCATATGATCCCACTGGTTGAGTGACTGTTTAAGGTCGTGAGCTACTGGGCTTTTGTTCAGGAAGTCTTTTTCCATTCCTTTATCATGGAAAGTACTTCCTAAATTTTCTTCCAGTAGTATTCGAGTTTCTGGTCTTATATTGAGGTCTTTGATCCATTTGGATTTGAGTGTAGTGCATGGTGAAATGTATGGATCAAGTTTCAGTTTCCTGCATGTGGTTATTCAGTTTGTCCAGCACCATTTGTTGAAGATGCTATCTTTTTACCAGCCTATATTGTTCGGGCCTTTGTCGAATATCAAGTAGCTATAGTTGCTTGACCCAAAGTCTGGGTCCTCAAGTCTATTCCATTTCAGGTGCAACAGTATATGTGTGTGTACTTCTTCAATCTTGAATACAATGCTCCCTGTCTCAGGCTCCTATGATGGACAGTATGCCATGCCCCACCTGGCACCTATCCCTCTGTTTGCCCATTGTAGTGGTTTGATTCAGGTGTCCCCCATACGCTTATGTGTTCTGAATACCAGGTTCCCAGCTGATGGAAATTTGAGAATTAACACTTTCTAGAGGCAGTGTATTATTTGTTTCTGGCATATGGCTGTTATAGTCAATTTCCCATGCCAGTGTTTGGCACCCTCCCCTGTTGCTGTTCTGTAACTTATGTTGGCAAAGGGGTGATGTCCACTTTCTGCTCACGCCATTGTTTTCTCCCTGCTGTCGTGGAGATTTCCCTTGAGCCTGTAGGCCAACATACACCTCTTTTTCCCACAAGCTGATCTTGCCTGGGTGATTTCTACCAGAAACACTCATCTACTACTCATCTCTTACTCCAACCACAACTGGCTCACTGCAGCAAACCTACAGGTTTACACCTAGTCTCCTATTATTGACATAACCCTCTTTCATTACCTATAATGCTACTCTAGATAGTTCTTTGACACTTCCTCTCACCAGCCTGCCTCAGTCTTTTACATCTGTCTTCCTGCCAGAAACTCTTACATGTAACAACAGGGCATACCCCAGCCATGGTATCCCCATCCATACCCAAAACTCTTCAACTCCTTTCCACCTCCATCATTCTACTGCTCATGGAGCCCGGTGGCCTTCTGAGTATTAATGTAAGACTTCAGAAACTCAGAACATAAAAAAAAAAAACTTTTATTTTTTTATTTATTTGTGTATGTGTGAGAGAGATACAGAGAGAGAATGGGTGAGCAGCTAGCCACAACGAACTCCATATGCATGTACCACCTTGTGAACCTGGCTTATGTTGGACTTGGAAAATCAATATTGTGTCCTTGTAAAATTGAATGACATGGCTGGAAGCCAGAAGAGAGCCAGTCCCCAGACAGTCAGCGTGTCTAGTGCCAGAAGGTGCTACATAGGCGACTGGGGGAAATGACCAAGATCTGTCCAAGCAACTCATTGTTTAACCTAATTAGCTACAAATAACCTGTTGTTATGCCCACACAAGTGCAATACTGGTACAAAGACATGGTGAGGAACCAAATGCTCTTGATTTGGCTAACTGATCCACTCAGTGGTACTAAACCCATAGTTGGAGCTGGAAAACAAGTCAGAACCATACCCAAACACAAGCCCATTCTACAATATCAAGCTACCATCAATCACGGGGTATAAGAGGGCCTACACCTATCAAACTGTCTATCAAAAAAGTAAGTGTTATCTCAATTTTCCGGGTGCTAACTAACTCTCTGTTGGAGAATCTGCTTCTCTTTTCCAGATAGATGCAGATCCTAAGCAGAGAGCTTCCCCAACATACCTCAAAAGGGGCCCAACTGAAACTAAGGTCAACTGGCACAACAAGCAAGGGTGATGTTTTCCTGTGAACTGGATACCAGCACAAAGGGGAAGGAGACCAATGCAGAGAAAAATCAACTCCTACCAAATCAGAGAGCCAGAGCCTCAGAGGCCCCCAACACCTCAGCACTGAAGCAGACCAAAAATGAACCCAACATGGCTCAGGGAATTTTGCGGAAGAGGGGGCGGAAAGAATGTCAGAGTCACATGTTGGGTCATGATTTGCAGAGACATTTATCATACCAATAACTGGGGGCTAACTCCACCATGCACAACCCATTTACATCAACAAGGAGGTTCCAATGGGAGGGGGTAGATCACAGAAGAGCCTAAACAATGGTACCAAACTGCCTGTGTTTACTGAAAAGAAAACTAATAAATTAAATTTAAAAAAAAAAAGTCTTGTAACGAGGCTAAATTCCATTATATGTGAGGCTTAACTACCCAAAAAAACATCATAGAAAATTAAAAAAAAATGTGTCCTTAGGCTTCACAGGCAAGCACCTTAACCACTAAGCCATCTCTTGAGCCCAACCTCTGCAATTTTTTTTTAATTTAATTTATTAGTTTTCTTTTCAGTAAATACAGGCAGTTTGGTACCATTATTTAGGCTCATCTGTGATCTACCCCTTCCCATTAGACCCTCCTTGTTGATGAAAATGGGTCGTGCATTGTGGCGTTAGCCCCAGTTATTGGTATGATAAATGTCTCTGCAAATCATGACCCAACATGTGACTCTGACATTCTTTCCGCCCCTCTTCCGCAAAATTTCCCTGAGCCATGTTGGGTTCATTTTTGGTCTGCTTCAGTGCTGAGGTGTTGGGGGCCTCTGAGGCTCTGGCTCTCTGATTTGGTAGGAGTTGATTTTTCTCTGTGTTGGTCTCCTTCCCCTTTGTGCTGGTATCCGGTTCACAGGAAAACATCACCCTTGCTTATTTCGCCAGTTGTCCTTAGTTTCAGTTGGGCCCCTTTTGAGGTATGTTGGGGCAGCTCTCTGCTTAGGATCTGCATCTATCTGGAAAAGAGAAGCAGATTCTCCAACGGAGAGTAAGTTAGCACCCAGAAAATTGAGATAAGACTTACTTTTTTGATAGGCAGTATGGTAGGTTTAGGCCCTCTTATACCCCGTGATTGATGGTAGCTTAATATTGTAGAGTGGGCTTCTGTTTGGGTATGGTTCTGACTTGTTTCCCAGCTCCAGCTAAGGGTCTAGTACCACTGAGTGGATCAGTTAGCCAAATCAAGAGCAATTGATTCCTCACCATGGCTGTGTATCACTATTTCACTTGTGTGGGCATCAATCTGGTTATTTGTTGCTAATTAGGTTAAACAATGTGTTGCTTGGACAGATATTGGTCATTTCTCCCAGTTGCCTATGTAGCGCCTTCTGGAACTAGACACGCTGACTGTCTGGGGACTGACTCTCTCCTGGCTTCCAGCCATGTCATTCCATTTTACGCGTCAGCTGTGTATGGAGTCTTCAGCAATAGGGTCTTATCACTGGCCTTTGGTGGGTCATCAAGTACTCTGACAGAAGTCTGTCATTGTTTTGGGAAACCTTGTAGGTTTCTCTGATCAAAAGCTCATTGTGGATGGTAGGCCCAAGCTGGAAGTGGGGGTTACAGGTCAGTGTCCACTAAGAAATTGAGGAAAAAGATAACTAATATACAAGAGTTAGAGAGGATAGAGATAGAGGGGAGAGGGGGAGAGGGAGGGAGGGAAGATGTAGGAGATTTAGGTCAGTTTTGATCCTACCCTCTCCAGTGTCTTGTAGATCAGGTGTTTCCTGTAAGGGTCTAGTGAAGGTTCAGCCATTTGGTCTGTCTTTTAGGAAGTAGAATTTTATGGTACCATTGCCATTTGTGTCCGGATTACTGTTTTCCACCCTTTGATTCCCCTCCCCCCGCCCTCCCATCCATCTTATTGTCTAGTCCCTGAGGTGCTTGCTGGGTATGTAAGGCATCTTGGGCAGATTCAGGTTAGGTGTTGCAGATGAGTGAGACTATGTGTCGATTTTTTTTCTGTGATTGGGTAAGTTCGCTGAGAATGATCTGTTCCAGGTTCAACCATTTTTCCTCAAATTTCCTTATGTCGTTTTTTCTTACTGCTGTATAGAATTCCATTGTGTAGATATACCACATCTTTGTTATCCATTCTTCTAGTGACGGACATCTGGGTTGATTCCAGCTCTTAGCTATTACGAATTGAGCTGCTACAAATATGGTTGAGCAAATCTCTCTGGCTTTTGGTTTGAAGGTTTTAGGGTAGATGCCCAGTAATGGTATAACTTGGTCTGTTGGTATTTCTATAGCCAGCTTTTTCAGGAGTCTCCATATTGCTTTCCAAAGTGGTTGTACCATCCTGCATTCCCACCAGCAGTGAATGAGTGTCCCTGCTTCTCCACATCCTCGCCAGCATTTATTTTCATTTGACCTTTTGATGTTGGCTATCCTTATTGGGGTAAGGTGGAATCTCATAGTTGTTTTAATTTGCATTTCTCAGATTATTAGGGATGATGAACATTTTCTTAGGTGTGTGTTTGCCATTTGTATCTCTTCCTCTGTGAATTGCCTGTTTAACTCTGTGCCCCATTTTGTGAGTGGGGTATTTGTCTTCTTATTGTTTAGACTTTTGAGTTCTTTCTAAATTCTAGAGATAAGGCCTCTATCAGTTGGATAACCTGCAAATATTTTCTCCCATTCTGTGGGTTTTCAATTGGCTTTGCTTATTATATGCTTGTCTGTAAAGAAACTCTTCAGCTTCATATGATCCCAATGGTTGAGTGACTGTTTAAGAACTTGAGCCACTGGGGTTTTATTAAGGAAGTCTTTTTCCATTCCTCATGGAAAGTACTTCCTAAATTTTCTTCTAGTAGTTTTCAAGTTTCTGGTCTTATGTTGAGGTCTTTGATCCATTTGCATTTGAATGTTGTGCATGGTGAAATGTGTGGATCAAGTTTTAGTTTCCTGCAGGTGGTTATCCAGTTTGTCCAGCACCATTTGTTGAAGATGCTATCTTTTTTCCACTCTATATTGTTTGGGCCTTTGTTGAATATCAAGTAGCTATAGTTGCTTGACCCAAAATCCGAGTCCTCAAGTCTATTCCATTGGTCTATACTCCTGTTTTTATGCCAGTACCATGCTGTTTTTATTACTATGGCTTTGTAATATAGCTTTATATCGGGTATGGTGATGCCACCAGAGGTATTTCTTTTGCTGAGGATATGTTTGGATATGCGAGGCCTTCTACCTTTCCATATTAAATTTGAGATCATTTTTTCTATCTCTGTGAAGAACACTGTAGGGATTTTAATTGGAATTGCGTTAAATCTATATATTGCCTTTGGTAAGATTGTCATCTTCACAATGTTAATTCTGCCTATCCAGGAGCATGGGAGGTCTTTCCATCTTTTCAAGTCCTCCTCAATTTCTTTTTTGAGAGTTTTTATATTTTCGTTGTATAGATCTTTTACTTCCTTGGTTAACGTTATTCCAAGGTTTTTTTTTTTTGTTGTTGCTATTGAAAATGGGACTATGTCCTTTATTTCTTTTTCTGTGTCTTTGTCATTTGCATACAGAAATACTTCTGATTTTTGTGCATTGATTTTGTATCCTGCTACTTTGCTATAGGAGTTAATCACCTTCAGGAGTTTTGGGATGGAGTCTCTTGGGTCTCTTACATATACAATCATGTCATCAGCGAATAGAGCTAACTTAACTTCTTCCTTTCCAAATTGTATCCCTTTTATTTCCTTCTCCTGCCTTATTGCTTGGGCTAGGACTTCCAGAACTATATTGAAAAGCAGAGGTGAGAGAGGACATCCCTGTCTTGTTCCTGATCTCAATGGGAATTCCTCCAGTCTCTCTCCATTAAGTATTATTTGGGCCTTTGGAGCTTTGTATATTGCCTTTATTATGGTAAGATGTGAACCTGTCATGCCAATTCTCTCCAATGTTTTGATCATGAAGTGATGTTGTATCTTGTCAAAGGCCTTTTCTGCATCTATCGAAATGATCATGTGATTTTTAAGTTTAAGCTTGTTTATATGGTGTATTACGTTGACATATTTTCGTATGTTGAACCACCCTTGTGTTCCTGGGATAAATCCCACTTGGTCAAGGTGGATAATGCTTTTGATGTGTTGTTGGATTCGGTTTGCGAGTATTTTGTTGAGGATCTTTGTGTCTATGTTCCTTAGGGAAATAGGCCGATAGTTTTCTTTTCTTGTGGCATCTCTGCTTGGTTTTTAGATTAGGGTGATACTAGCTTCATAGAAGGAGTTGGGTAGCTTTCCTTGTTCTTCAATTGTGTGGCACAGTTTTAGGAAGATTGGTTTGAGTTCTTCCATGAAGGTTTGATAAAATTCGGCTGGGAATCCACCTGGTCCTGGACTCTTCTTTTTTGGAAGGTTTTTTATTACTTTTTCAATCTCCATGAGTGTGATGGGTTCATTGAGGTGATTGATCTGCTCTGAGTTTAGCTTTGGTAGATGATATACATCCAGGAATTTATCTATCTCCTCCACATTTTCCAGTTTTGTGGAGTAGAGGTTTTTGAAATAAGTCCTGATGATTCTGCCAATTTCACTGATGTCTGTTGTGATCTCTCCTTTTTCATTTTGAATTTTGTTAATTTGGAGTCTTTCCTTTTTTTCCTTGATCAAATTGGCCAGAGGCTTGTCAATCTTGTTTATTTTTTCAAAGAACCAGCTCTTTGTTTTGTCAATTGCCTTAATTGTTTCCTTGGTTTCTAATTCATTAATTTCTGCTCTGATTTTAATTATTTCTTTCCTTCTGGAGCTCTTTGGGTTGGATTTTTCTTGTTTTTCTAATGCCTTTAGGTGGATGGTTAGGCTATTGATTTGGGATCTTTCTGTCTTTATTATGAAGGCATTGAGTGCTATGAATTTTCCCCTGAGGACTGCCTTCATTGTGTCCCATAAGTTTTGGTATGATGTGTTCTCATTGTCATTCAATTCCAGGAATTTTGCAATTTCATTTTTTATTTCATACACTATCCATTTATTGTTTAAGAGTGTGCTATTCAGTTTCCAGTTGCTGTTGGGGTTCTTGTTGGCTTTTTTGTTGTTGATTTCTAGGAATATAGCATTATGATCTGATATCATGCAGGGAATTATGTCGATTTTCCTAAATATGTGGAAGCTATCTTTGTGACCCAGTATATGGTCTATTTTAGAGAATGTTCCATAGGCTGCTGAGAAGAATGTGTAGTCTGTGGATTTGGGATGGAAAGTTCTGTAGATGTCTGTTAGGTCTAAGTGCTCTATGGTTTTGTTGAGCTCTTTTACTTCCCTGTTGAGCTTCTGTTTGGATGATCTGTCTATTGCTGATAAGGGTGTGTTTAAGTCCCCAGCTATGATGGTGTTGGTGGTTATTTCTGTTTTATTGTCAAGTAGGTTTTGTTTTATGAACTGTGGTGCCCCTGTGTTTGATGCATACAGATTTATGATTGTATTATCCTCTTGATGGATTGTTCCCTTTATAAGTAGGAAATAGCCTTCTTTGTCTTTTTTGATTGTTTTTGGTTTGAAGTCAACTTTATCTGATATTAATATAGCTACACCCGCTTGTTTCTTATTCCCATTTGCCTGGAATATTTCTTTCCACCCTTTCACCCTGAGGAGGTTTCTGTCTTTAGTGGTAAGGTGGGTTTCTTGAAGGCAGCAGATTGAGGGGTCTAATTTTTTGATCCACCCTGCTAGCCTGTGTCTCTTGATGGGTGAATTAAGGCCATTAATGTTTAGGGTGATGACTGTGAGATTTGATTTGATCCCTGTCATGTTGTGGTGGTAGAGGTGTGTTGGCATTTCCATGGAATTTAATTTTTTTTTTTCTATCTACTCTGGGTTTGGTTGCTGTGATCTGCTTCTTGTAGGCATTTGTGTTTGGTTATTTGTTTCTTCTCTGTGGAGAATTTCCTGGAGTACTTTCTGTAGGTTTGGTTTTGTGTTCATATAATTGTAAAGCTGAGTTTTGTCATGGAAAGTTTTCCTTTCACCATCTATTAAAAGGGAGACTTTTGCTGGGTAGAGTAGTTTGGGTTGGAAGCCATAGTTTTTTAGTGTTTTGAGAGTTTCGTTCCAGGCCCTTCTAGCTTTCAGGGTTTCCATTGAGAAGTCTGAAGTAATTCTGATGGGGTTTCCTTTGAAAGTGGTGTGCTGTTTTTCCCTAGCTGCTTTTAGGATTTGTTTTCCTTGGTGTCAATGTTTAGAGTCTTAATGATAATATGTCTTGGGGAGTTTCTCCTTTGGTCTAGATGGTTAGGAGTTCTGTTTGCTTCTTGAATCTTGATGGGCCTTTCTTTTAAGAGACGGGGGAAGTTTTCTTCAATTATTGTGTTAAATAGGTTCTCCATGCCTTTGGTCTGAAATTCTTCTCCTTCTGGTATTCCAATGATTCTGATATTAGGATGTTTAAGTGTATCCCACAATTCTCTCATGTTCTGTTCACAGGAACTTTTGAACTTACTGAAATTTTTGGGCTCTCGAACTATTTCTTCCATCCTGTCTTCCAAATCAGATTTTCTATCTTCCACTTCGCTGACTCTATTCTTGAGAGCCTCTAGTGAGTTTTGGACTTGTTCAATTAAGTTTGCATTTTCTACTACTTTCCTATGTATCACTTCCATAGCTTTGTCCAGCTCCTTTTTTGTCTCATTTTCTGATTTTCTTGATGATTCTTGGAAATCATCCTTGCATTTCTTTATATTTTCATTTAGTGTGGCCAGCTGATTTTTAAGGTCCTCTTATTTTTCACTCTCCCTCAACTTTTTTAGCTCTCTTTGAATTCCTTCCATTGTCTTATCATATTGCTCTAGCTTAGTGATGGTAGCATCCATACGATTATCTATCCTTTGTAGCTTTCCTGTCAGTTCTAGCAGTAGTTTGGTCAGGGTTGCATTGTTCATTGCTTCCACTTGATGTTCTGATCCTAAACACTGTTCTATGTTTTGGTTAGTTGTGATCCTTGTTGCACTGGGTGATCTGTCTGGCTTTTCTTCCATTTCATTTTTTATGTTATTTCTTTTGCGCTGTGGTCTACCCATATCAGTATATGGGCAGGTAGGTGGGTGGAGCAGCCTGGGATCTAGCTTAATGTGAATCCAAGGCAGCCTGGGGCAGTTGCAAGCAGCCTGGGTTTTTGCTCACTCTTGCCAAAGCCACCTATCTATAGCCTGACAGGGGCACCAAAGTTGCCTAAATTCTCACCCAGTAATGCACCTAAGCTGCCTGCCTTTGCGCTTGAAAGGGGACTGAGGTAGCAAGCCCTGAGGGTGCCCAGACTCTGGCTGGGTAAACTGTGGTCTGTAAACAGTCTGTGCTCTCCCGCCTCAGGGGAGTGGGGGATGGGTGGTGATGTACAGGTAGAGGATGGCACCTGCGCTGGCACTAGTGACTCAGTGTGGACTTGTGTGGCTCTTGCTATGTGAGTGGGCCCACTACACGTGCAATTGTAGTACAGAGGCAGATGATATGGGTACGGATTCAGGACACAGCAGAGGCTGACCAATGGCAAGTGATGTGAGCACAGCAGCAGGGGATCTGGCAGCCACCTATTCACGGCAGGGGTGGCCCCCACAGGCCTGCGAACCAAGCACCACGTGGCTGTTCTACTCGCAGGATTAGAGAACAAGGGTGAGGTAGGAGGTCTCAGCTTCAGTGCAGCAGGCTGGCAGGTGTGACTCGTGGGTGCCCGATCAGAGCACAGCCACGCAGGACAGGCGGAGGGTGCGTGGGCGGGCGGACGGGGGGCACGGGGTGCGACGGGGTGTATGGAGCGAGTGGGGCACACGGTGGGGGGGGCACAGGGCGCGCCGGGGCACCAGGCAATCTGGGTGGGTTGTGCAGGAGGCAGCAGGGCTCAGGGGGCATGGGGTGGGGTGCCCTGGAGGGGCAGGGAGCGTGGGGCGCTCTGGTCGGTCTGGGGGGGTAAGGGGGCGTGCTGTGGTCTCGGGGGGCGCGCGTGCAGGGGGGGTGTGCGGGGTGCGGGGGGGTGTGGAGTGCCTGGGGGCTGCGGGGGGGCGTGGGGCACGCCGGGGGGCACAGGGTGCACAGGGGGGCACAGGGGAGCGTGCGGGAGACGCGGGATGCGTGGGACGCCACGGTGCACAGGGTCTAGGGGCGCGGGGTGCGTGGAGGGCGCAGGGTGCGCGGGGGGGTGCGTGGTGCGCGGGCGGGAGGGGGCGCGGGGCACCCTGGGGTGCGGGAGGCGACGGGACGCAGCGGGGTGCTCTGGACATATGGGGAGGGGCGGGGCGCGTGGGAGGGTCACGGGGGTCGCACGGGGGTTGCGGGGCGTGGAGGGGCTGGGGCATGCTGAGGCACGCTGGGGCTCAAGACGCGCTGGGGGGGGGCGGGGCGCTGGTGTGGGCATGAGGCGCGCAGGGGTGTGGTGCAGGTGTCGCGGGGCCCGCGGGGCACACCTGGGCACGCAGGGGCGCGCTCAGGACGCGTGTGGGCCATGTGCGGCCAGGGGACAAGGGGCGCGCAGAGTGGGGGGGTGGGAGGCGCCAGGACAGGTCGCGGGGGACAGGGGGCGCAGCGGGGCACATGGGGTTCGGGGCGTGCTGGATGCCCTGGGGCGCTTGTGGGTGGGGGCGCAGGGCACGCAGGGGGGCGGCGCACATTGCAGAGGCTAGGAGCAGGGAGTGGGGGGGGCAGGGCGCTAGACTGGGCGCGGGGGGCGCGGGACGCTGTGGGATGCCAAGGGTGCGCTGGACTCGCGGGGCTGGGGGACGGGTGCGGGTCGCGTGGGGGAGGGGGTTACCAGTTGCGTGGGGGGCGCTGAGCACGCTGAGGTAAGAAGGGGCACAGGATGCCGGGAGGCCGCCACGGGGGCTCTGGGCTCGGGGGTGGGGGGGTCTCGAGGAGGAGTGCAGGGGTGGGGCGTGTGGGGGGCGTGGGGGCACGGGGCACGCCTAGGCGCCCGGGGCGCGGGATGCCGCGGGTCATTTGGGGTGCGCGTGCCTGCGTGGATAGGGAGGTTGGGGCGCGCGGGGGTGGGGCGCAGCGCGTGGGGGGGTTCGAGGCGCGCGGGGGTGGGGCACAGGGGTCCCGGGGCACACGGGGGACGTGGGGGCACAGGGCACGCCTGGGCGCCTGGGGCGCGGGAAGCCACGGGGCGCTTGGGGCGCGTCTGCTGCATGTGGATAGGGAGTGTGGGGCGGGGCGGGGAGGGGCGGGGCGTGGTGGGGAGGGGCGGGGCGGGGCGGGGCGCGGGGCACGCCTGGGCGCCGGGGCGTCGGGGGGAGCTTGGGGCGCGCCTGCTGTGTGTGGATAGGGAGCGTGGGGCGCGCGGGGGGGAGGGGCGCGCGGGGCGTGATGGGGGGGGTGTGCGCGGTCGTGTGGCGCGGGGGTTGTGGGGCCCGTGGGGCTGCCTGGGCGCTGGGGCGCCGGGTTGCGCCTGATGTGGTGGGTCGTGGCGGGAGGGGTGGCTGGGCGTGGGTCGCGGGGGTGTGTACTTCCCTCTTTTTCCCCAATCTGTGCCCTCCCTCTTGCAAAAAGTTTCTAATTTCCCTTGAATACTTGCCTTTTTTTTTCCTTGTTGTCTGTAGTGCAGGTAAGTGGTCGTCATCTTGACAGGAAGGCCCTCTCTGGAAATTTTGATTAAACATATGCTTCCTACATAAGGATTTAGCACTCTGCAGGGGATTAGGTGTATACTTGGGGGTAGAAATTTTATCCTGCCCTACTAGGTGTAAAGAGCTATTTTAGATATGGCTGCTAATGTCTGCTTATGTGTGGGTATTGGTCCCAGCAATGAGAAAACTGTTTCAACAGGGTAACTGGTACATTGAAGAGGAGCAATTAATACGATGAATCTGACCGCATAAAACTTTGTCTTTTGGAATGTGTTTGAAGAAGAAATATGAAATTGCTTGTTACTTTGGGCTGCAGAAGCCTCGCAGTGTTGTAAGAAGAGCATGAAAGGCTTTCCTGGCAGGGAGAGAGAGAGAGAGAGAGGAATTGGGAGATAAATTGAGACAGAGAGAAATAATGAGCACAACAGTGCTTTCTGCTTCTCCATATGAACTCCAGTCACATGTTCCACCTGGTACATCTAGCTTTAGGTAGATACTGGGAAATCAATCCAGCCTGACAGGCTTTGCAAGAAAATGCTTTAACAACTGTGCTAGCTTTCCTCTCCAAGCCTTTGGAATTTTGAGAAATGCTTAATTTCATAAGACACTGGGGACACTTGATTCTGTACTGGATGAATTTTTTTTTTTTTTTACTCTTTAGAAATTAAATTAAAAATTGTAAATACACACATTATATATCTTATTTTTTATTGAGAGCTTCCATGATTGTAAATAATATCCCATGGTAATTCCTCTCTCCCCCAACTTGCCCCTTTGAAACTCTACTCTCCATCATATCACCTTCCCTCAGTCAGTCATTTTTATGTCAAGATTCTTTTCCTCCTATTGTAATGGTCTTGTGTAGGTAGTGTCAGGTGCTGTGAGGTCATGGATATCCAGGCCATTTTGTGTCTGGAGGAGCACGTTGTAAGGAGTCCTACCCTTCCTATGGCTCTTACATTCTTTCTGTCTCCTCTTTAGCAATATTCCTTGTGCTATGGCAGGCCTGTTGGAAATCTGATATGTTAATGATTTCTACTGCTTTGATAGTTTGTTTAATGATCACCATGTTTATCACTACTGCCCTTGAACTGGTAGTCAGGGGAAGAGTAAACGCAGTTAATATTCATATTGCATCTCCTTTGACAATTTTTCCTCAACCCTGGAAGATGTCTAGAGGTGGCATATCTCATGGTGAGCAGTCAGGTATCTTCTTGTCTCATAGCAGATTCTCCAACCAAGTGTGCCACTACACAATTGTGTACGGTTGTGCAGGTGGTTGATTTCATAGTCTACTGGGTCCCCTGCTTCTTCATGCTATTGGTGGACATTGCTGTCCAGCAGCTCCCATAGGGTTTTCAAGCACTTGGAGGGCTTCCCTAGAGGGAGATTTCTTCCATTTTGTATCTATCTAGCAAGATATTCTGATGTGCTGTGACTGAAGACTGTGCTGTCTTCAGCAACATGGACTTACTTTTTGCTCTGGCCGCTAAACAACTGTTTTGTTAATGGCCTACATTTTATTGAAAACCTCCTGCATCTCTGTCTTTCTAGCTAACACCTCACTGTGGGATCAATCCAATTCTGGGCCTGGGATTTGCAAGCAAGGGACTGAGTGAGATTTGCCTTGAGATTTGTTCACAACTCTTTTGGAGCAAAGGGCAGAATGTGGAGGTTTGAATGATATACTGGCAAGTTTCCAATAAGCTTTGATCTACAACAATATAACCTGCTACAACTTCTAAATCACACACAGAATGTTGTCAGGTGAAATTTCTTCCCTTATTAACACAATAGCCTTGAACCGATGCAATGTCCCTCTTTTGCAATGTGAATACTCTTTGAAAGGAGAAAAGAAATCCCACAATGCATGTACAGCAACTATAGGCAAAAGGAAGAAGGCCAAGGGAAGATAATAGAGCATGTCCTGGAGTTCTACCTGCAAAAAAGATCTCAGAAACAGGTTCCTTCTTGTGACTGGAAAGATCTATTCATTCTTTTTCTTATTAGGCTATGCTGTGGAAACTTGCTGATAGTTTTCCCAGTTTCTATAAAAGAATTGTTATTGAGGGCAAGCATGAAGAATAATACAGGCCATAGGATATGAATTCACTGTTGTTTACTTAATTGAACAGTTACTCAATGTTTGCTGTGAAATGCAAGTTTGAATTTTGGAATTGGCTTCTGTTGACCACAATAGAATACTATGATAACAGAATGGGAAAATTCTTGAAAACTATAATAGTTGTCTTGAACTCTTTCTGAAATGAAGGCAGAAACAATAGATATTGTGTATTGTCTGGTTTCTTCTACTCCAAGAACACTTTACTTTCATACATTTTAAAGATACATGCCTGCACTTGCCTTTTGTGGAATTTGATTTTACATGTGGGCTCCTAGGACACAATTAAAGTCATACTTTGGGCTTTGAGGGATAAAGAATGACCTGCTAAGTAATTGTCTATTCAACCAGAGCCAATTCAAGTACTTTACTCTAGGAGGCTCTCAATACACATCAATAGATTGAAATGTATGGTGAAAAAATTAGTGATCTAATTCTTTCCTGTGACTTAGGGAGGCCAAACTCTAAAAATTATAAATGAATATATATTATACTTTGCAATATATATTTGAGGGTATAAAAAGACTATCATGATGTCCTGATGATCACATTAAACATGTCTTGTTCATATACAGTTATAAGCAGGAGTAATGTCACTGACAAAATTTTAAACAACTTAGACAAGAAAACAAATTATCAAAAGAGGACTAGGAGGTATGTTAGTTTATAACACAAAATTTAATCGCATACACGAACCTATGTTCCAAGCTCATCACAGCATAGAAAATGTATACATTGTGGCAAAGAACTATAACCATAGCATGTGTTAGGTAGAGACAGGAGGATGACATTTTCAAGACAATATGGAACTATATAGTTAACCAGAACCCATAATGGGACACATGACAATCTATCTACCTATCTATGAAGCACCTATAATGTATCATATTTCTGCCTATATTACATCCCTATACTGAAAGTACATGAATGCAGTAAGGACTATATATAAATCCTAAAAATACTGCAAGAAATAATATGGCCACCATGAGGAGATAAGCCTGAACTTGAAAGGGAGCTAAAAAGGGGTGCAAAGAGGAAAGTATGATCAAAGAATGCTTTATATACCAATAAAATTTCATAACAATGCCCACATAGTGAATAAGCATTAATACAAAAATAGGGGTTCAGCACAAAATATTTGAGCAGTGCTCTGATACGATGATGCAGAGTATGACTTTATATCTTGCAAAGAGCCTCAGCCTTTAAAAACCAGTCATTGGAGGTGCCCGTGAAGTACGACGTCCTCTCTTTTCCTCTGTTGGTTGGCCTGAGAGAAGAGTCAGACTTGGCTTAGAGGAGCAGATCCACAAAAGCCCAGGGTGTTACAGCAAATGATGGCTGCAAAAAGAATGGGGCCTTTAGGGCCATGGAACACTTTGTTGAACTAGAAATCTGTGAATGTTCTTATGGCATTTGTAGGCCCAGATTACAAAGTGTGGAGCCTTCAATTTTAGTCTCCTGTTTCCCTATACATGTGCAAGAGCAAGAGAGAGAGAGAGGAAGAGAGACAGAGTTATAGGTGTGTCGTTCGTACATGTGTTACATGCTCATGTGTGTATAGAGATGTGCTCCTACTGTGTACGTGCAGAGGCCATAGCTAGACACAGATCCTACACTGCTCTTTCAACTTAAATCCCTGAGGCTGAATCCTTCACTGAACCTGGAACTCATTGATTTTTGCTTATGCTCGCTAAGCAGGGAAATACAATTCAATGATCCACCTGACAAGACTCACCCCAACACTGGGATTATACACTTGTGTGACCATGCCCAGTGTAGTGGTTTGAATTTACAATGACCCCATAGACTAATGTGATTTAATGCGTAAATCCCAGTTCGTGGTGCTCTTGGAGAAGCATGTGGAACTCTCAGAGGATGGTGCCTCATGGGAGGAAGTTTGTAACAGGGGTCCATCCAGGAGGCGTTACTTGCCAGTGCCCTATGCCTTGCTTTATGTCCTCCCTGCTGATGTGATCATATGACACTGATTGTCAGCTATTGCTATGCCTTTGTGAAAAAACAAACTTGCTCTAGAGCCTCTTATTTGAAAATGAACCCTTTCCTACCTCAAGCTGCTTCAATTAGGTTATTTTGTTCCAGCAAAGAGAAGTTGACTGATACAACCAGATTTGAACCTGGGGACCTTTTATTACAACCAGGATCATAAACTTGTACAGCAAGCACTCTAAGATGCTGAGCCATCTCTTGAGCCTGTTACATCACCTCTGTTTTTATTCTAGAGAAAGAAAGAGAGAGATAGAGATCATTAATATGAAGTTTCCCACCAGTGTATAGTAGGGGCGTGGTGGGAAAGTTTACATAATGCTGAGGAAAAGAAGAAGAATGACAGTTGATGAGTCAAAAGACATGCAGTTGCAGTCAGGTGCATATTGCTGACAGAAATCACCTGACCAAGAGCATCTTTTGGGATAAACAGGTTTATTTTGTCTTTCAGACTCAATGGGACATTCCCGGTAGGGAAAATGATAGCATGAGCAGAGGGTGGATACCACCTCATGACCAACATCAGGTGAACAACAGCAACAGGAGAATGTGCCAAACACTGGCAAGGGGAAACTGGATATAATGGCCAAAAGCTCCCAATAATACACTATCTCTAGGAAGTTTAATTTACAATTGCTATTAAGTGGGGAGACAAACATTCAGAATACCTAAATTTATGCGGGAAGCTTGCATAAAAGCACCACACATGCTTTCCTCGAGCTTCCTCAAGATAGCCAGATGAGAGAAGAGTAAGGCCCTTGCTTGTGAGAAATTCCATCATATATAAGAGCAGCTCCTGTGAAAGAAAGTTGTTCAGGGCAATGGCTATATGAGGAGTGTCTCCCTTCTGCTATCTATACTTCTGGAAATGGAACTTCTTTCCAAAGCTCAAAGCTAGATGATTGTCTTGAGATTTTCATCTATCTGTAAACAGTTTGGCAACTTCTATAGCAAAGAAGAGGGTGGGATTGAACTGGAATGAGAGTGGATACATTATGTGATGCTCATCAACCTATGGGGCCACAAGTAAAGTTTGCTGGCTGAGAGTGTAATATTGCCAACAGAATCATGGCAGGACTTTATTCAAAGTGGTGACATTTTTTTATGGAGATGTGCCTTTAGTTTGTTGGGGGAAACTGATACAAGTGGCTGTTTCAATGTCAAATGCTCCACCATAGCTGCAATTGTTTGTAATTAAGAGGCGTACTCAAGTAGCTTTAGCTGTTTGAGGTGTTGGGAATTGGAAACTTATTGGAGGAGGTAAGGTACTTAAGGGTGGGCATTGAGGCTTATTAATCCAGGTTACTGTATATTCAAAGATAGCTTGCTTTTGTTGTTCCCAGCTTGTTACTACTGATAATATATGAAAATGTGAAATGATTGCCATGGTTTTACCACAATGATGAAATTTCCCTTCAAAACTGCAAGCCTGAAATAAGCCATTCCTTTCATAAGATGCTACTTCTTGGGCTATTTTTTCCTCAACAAAAACTTAAATTCAGAGAAAATTAGTGTCAAAGAGTGGGGTCACTGATATGATGGACAGGACCATGTTGGATTTGTTTCATTGGAACTGGTTTGTAGGAGGAATAGGGAAAGATTTGGTACTGCAGACTAAAGACACCTTGTACAGTAAGGTAAGCAAATCTTGATAGGCCATTCTGGTAAGAGAATTTTAAGACCCAAATGCAGAAAAAAGTATGGACTTTAAGAGCTTGCCTTATGAAATTTCAGAGCTTAAAGAAAGGTTTTTTTTTTTTTTTTTTTAAACTGGGCTATGACAGAAAACAAGTGGGCCATGTCCTAAGAATGGAGCAAAGTTGAATTAAGAAGCAATGGTCTAATATAATTGGCAGAAATCATAATTCTGAACTAATATACCAAAAATATAAAGGGTGAAACAGAAAGAAATGTAAGTAAGTTGGAAGTCTTAGTCCTGTTTTAAAAACAAAAAAAGTAAAGTAAAAAGACTCACAAAAGCTATGTTTAGGCCAATTCAAGTACAACTGTTAAGGGGATCACCACTATTAAAGATGAACAGGCAATTCTATGAAGAGACAAAGGAAAAGATACCCTGAGGAAAAATGCCAAGCCACTGAAGATTCAAGCCAGCAAGCATTCAAATTCTTTCCAATGTATAGTGACCTTCTTTATGTTTCTTAACTAATGTTGGACTGAAGTCTACCTTGTCAGATATTAAGATAGCAACCCCTACTTGTTTTCTAGGTCCAATTCCTTGAAATACCATTTTCTAACCTTTCACCCTAAGACAGTGTCCATGCTTTGTAGAAAGGTGGGTTTCTTGGAGGCAACAAATTGAAGGATCCTGCTTTATAACCCAGTCTGCAAACCTATGCCTTTGTTTGGGGCATTGAGGCCATTGATATTAAGAGATAATATTGAAAGGTGTGTATTCATTTTTGCCACTTTTTGTAGTTCTTCCAGTTTTACCTTTGCTCCCTTGTGTTAACTGGTATTTGAGCATTGTTTGTTTTTTCCCATTTCCTTATATGTGTGCTTTTCTTTTTCTTCAACATGGAGGATTCTATCAAGTATTTTCTGTAGAGCTGGTTTTGTCTTCAAATACTCCTTTAGCTTCCTTTTGTCATGGAATGTCCTTATTTCTCCATCAATTTGAATGGATAGTTTTGCAGGATAAAGTAACCTTGGTTGACAGTTGTTATATTTCAGGACTTGGAATACATCACTCCAAGCCCTCCTGGCTTTTAAAGTTTGTGTTGAGTAATCTGCTGTAATCCTGATAGGCTTGCCTTTGTAGGTAACTTGATTTTTCTCCCTGACTGCTTTCAATATTTTTTCTTTGGTTTGTGTGTTTGGTAGTTTGATATAATATGGCGAAGAGAGGTTCTTTGCAGGTTTTGTCTGGCTGAGGTTCTACAGGATTCCTGTATCTGCACTGGTACCTCTTTCCCAATTTGGGGGAAGTTTTCTTCTATGATTTTGTTGAAGACACCTACTATGCCTTTGGAGTGAAATTCTTCTCCTTCTACTATGCACTGAATTTTTATGTTTGATCTTTTCATAGTGTCCCAAATATCTTGAAATTCCCACTCATACTTTTCTATTAGTTTGTCTTTCTCTTTGTTGGACTGTATTTGATCTGCCACCTTGTCTTCTAGCTTAGATATTCTGTCCTCTCCTTCATCCATTCTACTGGTGAGATTTTCTATAGAGTTTTTATTTCATTAACTGTGTTTCTTCATTGCTAGTAATTCTGACTGATTTTTCTTTATTATTTCAAACACACAGCCTCTTTTCTTCCCTTTTGGTGTGAGAATATTCAATTTCTGCCATGCTCTATTTGAAATATGTAACTTGTGCTTTGATTTTTAAGGTTCACAATTAAGATACTGCCATTATGCTGAGCAGTCTTTAAGCTTCAGACTTTGAAATGTGATAGTACTGTTAAAAACAATGGGAACAGATTAAAGGGGACTGAATTGATCTGCATTATGAGATGAGGTGGTGGCATGAAGTTTAATGTCCCTCAAGTGTTTATGATTCAGTGTCCTACTTGATTCACAGACCAGTTTGAATGACTTGCCCTTGGGCTGCACTTCTTCCAACTCAAAGCCAAAACCCACATCCAAGAGGTGGTAGGCTCTCTCAAGGATCTCGGGGAATTGTTCCTTGATTCTTTTGTGGATGACTCTCACCATTTCTCCCCTCATCAAAGGCTCATTCATTTTGTGCTTGCTGAGCATGTAATCCATCAGCTTTTTGGTCTTGCTATGTACAAGATCATTCTTTGCTCCCTCACTGGAGCAGCGAGACCCAGCTGATCTGGCCCTGGAGGTGACTTGGCCCTTGATCCGTTTACCAGACCTTTGGAGGGTAATGCCTGTACCAGCATTGGTGGGTGGTACAGATGACTGGGACATGTGTGGGAAGGCAGCAGTAGACGTGCTGGCATGAGCATCTCCAGAAGCATGTGCAGAGCAGCAGGGCAACTCTCCTTCTTCTGCTGTCCTGCCCAGAGAAGCTTTGAGCTCCTGGGGCTGAACTCTGTTTTGGTCACGTCTCTCTTGAGCACGTTCCTTACTCTTCTTTCCACGGGGCATGATGATTATTTCTAGGGTTGGCTGCTGTCAGGAAGTTTGGTAGCAGAGCAGGTGACAGTAATACCTGCATTAAAAACAACAACACACTGTGAATCCATTCAGCAATTAGGCATCCTATCCTTTTCACCTTTCCTCTCCAGCCTTTCCCTGATTTCCATGCTATATGAACCTGCCCTGATCTTCTCCCCACCCACCCACACTGCTTCTCATCAGCCTGTAGGTACTGTCTGCTAAGGTACTTTCAGACTCCCTGACTTCTATTGTAAGAGTCCTGCTATTTTCATTGAGGGCAAACACTCTGATGCTGTGCTTGAGCTATCAACATTTCCTGGGACTCCTGGGAGAATAGCTTTGGGAAGCTTCAGTCCAGGTCTTTAACAAAGCTAACTGCCTGCTGAGAATTGTCTCAAGATATTTCATTCTTCATGGTCACTATGGTCCAACAATTTTCCTTTCTATCCTTATTTTGACACCAATTGCTGTTCAGCACCACCCTGCTCTGGATACTGTCTGGAAACCTTAGAATGAGGGTATGTCCCTTTGGAAGTTATTGAAGAAATGGACACATGCTGAACATGCCAGCTCTTACTTTGTCTCTGTGGCAGAATTTCATGGAAAGTGACTGTGCCTCATTCTACTATCATGTCCATGGTAGCAATAGGACCAGTCTTCTAAATGCCTGTGCTCTCGCAGGATTCCCCTCCCTTGTGATCACTGAATGTCCCATAATTCAATCTTTTCAGGTCTAAGGGGCCAGCTTAGGTTTTTATAATTGGACTAGGCCAAGTGTGCCTCCAGTAGAACACCCCTCTCAAGGTAATGGGAGAATTACTAAGAATGTCTTGCATGAGCCTTTGTGGAATTTCAAAGCTACTCCAAGGATATCATTGGCACTCCACCCTTATAACATTAGTATTCTGATCAAACATTCTATTTTAGTGTTTTCATTGTTTACCTTTTCAGTGTTCACTACACAAAAATTGCTATCAACATAGACAGTGTGTGGGAAGCTGTGGGATCTGGAATGAGTAGGCAAGACCCACTTCCTGGCTCCTCCCAAGTCCTTGGTCTGAATTACATGAACATACACTGAGTGGGCAGGCACAGCTGTCTAGAGAGAGTAGGACAGACCCCTGTATGTGAACTACTACCCTCTCCCCATTTTGCATTGCCTGTGCTGGTCTGTGTGCTAGATGGTGCTGCATGAAGTAGGCCATATCCTTGTTCCCTTACTCCTCCCAGTTCTCTGGTCAGTTCCTTGGTCCCATTGTGCCTTGCTTGGGGAGGTGTGGTTCCTGTTTGAGCTGTAGAAACAGACCTTTTGCTCTGCTATTCTGATTGGCCACGAGGTACCAATACCCCTGTTCACCTGAGTCAGAGGGTGAATGGGCCAAAGGACAAAAACGTGTTTCTTCCTCAATAAAATAAAGAGTCTTTCTAAACTGGGTAGACAATGATGCAAAAAAGCAAATGGATGTTATAAACCTGAGATACCCATCCAGGATGCCTAGTCCTACAATGAAATTATAGAGAAATCAACAAAAGTCATTCCTAAAATGAAATCACAAGAACCAATGAGACCTATTTAAAAAATCATTGAACTTGAAGCAAACAATCAAAGAACCAACAATCATATCAATGAAATTGGACAAGATCATCAACTAGAGCATTCAGCTTTTGACAGTAGACTTGATTGAAGAAAATGTTAGAGCCCTCCATAGAGATATGAAAAAAATTAACATAAGTCTAGAAATGAAGTTGTTACATGAGCAACTGGGGTAAAATGACCAACATCTGTCTAAGCATCTCGTGCTCTAAACTACACAGTAGCAATCAACCTGATGTGATGCTCACACAAGTGCAATAGAGGCACACAGCCATGCTGGGGTTCCAACTGCTCTTGATCTGACTATAAGATCTGCTCAGTGGAATGGAACCCATTCCTGGAATGTGAAGACAAATCAGAATCATATCAACAAATGAGCCCATTCTCCAATATCAAGCTCCCACAAATAGTGGGCTATAAGAGAGCCTATACCTATTAAATTATCTTTAAAATACTAATGGGTATCTATGTATCTTGCACTTACCTCAGTCTCCATTAGAGATTTTGCTTCTGTTTTTCAGATGGACTCAGAACCTGAGGAGAAAATCAGCCCATTGCACCCTGCCATGACACAAGTTGAAGCCATAGCGTTAGTGGGGTAATGAACAAGAGATGCTTTCTCAGTGAATCTGGTATCATCACAAGGGTGAAGGACACAGACACAACACTCAACTGGTACCAAATCATATATCCAGAGACCCCAAGACTCCCAAGGCCTCCCATCACTGAAACAGACCTAAAATGAACCCAACATGGAACATAACCTGACGTGATGCTCACAAAAGTATAATAGTGGCACACAGCCTTGGTGGGTAACCAACTGTTCTTAAATTGGCTAACAGATATGCTCAATGGAAAGGAAAACATATCTGGAACTGGGTAACAAGTCAGAATCATATCCAGATAACAATTATACTCTCAATTGTCAAACTCCCACTAACCTTAGATTATAAAAGTGTCTAAATGTTTTTAATTCTCTCTGAATTAATAATGGTTATCCCACTAAACTGGAGCTGACTTCACTTTCTGTTGGAGAATCTGCTTCTCTTCTTCAGATGGCAGCTGGACTTGAGGAAATAAATGACCCAGCACACTCCAACCCAGCTCCAGCTGAAACCACAGAGGAATTAGGTGAATGACCAAGAATGGTACTCTCTTAGTTAAGCTGATACCAGCACAAGAAAGATGGAGAAAAATACTGAAGATAGTCAACACCTACAAAAACAGAGATCCAGATGCTCCTAAGTACCCAACACTGAAGTACACTTAAAATGCTCCCAGCATGGCTCACAGAATTTAGTGGAGGAGGGGGCAGAAATATTGTTAGAAATACAAGTTGGGACATTTTGCACACAGGCATTGACTGCTGCCCGCATTAATGCATGACCCACAATCGCCATGGGTTTGAACTGAATCCCCAATGAGGAAAGCTTCTTCAGAAATGGGGCAGATAGGAAGTAAAGGATGGTACCAACATGTGATGTTTACATACAAAATATGTCCATATCTAATAATAAAAATTTAAAAATCTTAACAATTAAAAAAAGAGAGAGTGTTAAAATCAGCAAGAGAGAAGCAATTCACAACAAACAAAGATGATCCCATCAGAATTACATCAGATTTCTCAATGGAAACCCCGAAAGGCAGAAGGGCCTGGAATGGAATACTTCAACGTCTAAAGACCTATGGATTCCAACCCAAGATACTTTCCCCAGCAAAGTATCACTCATAATAGAAATGAAAAAGGAGAAATCACAACAGACATCAAAATCTCTACTCCACAAAATTAAATAATCTGGAAGAAATGGGATGAATTCCTAGACACACAACACCTTCCAAAACTAAACTCAGAGCAGGTTAATCTCCTAAACAAGCCTATCATAGCCATTGAGATTGAACACATAAGCAAAAAACTCCCCCAAAAACAAAAGTCTAGGACTGTATGGTTTCTCAGCTGAATTCTATGAAACCTTCATAGAAGAACTGAAACCAATTTTTTTCAAACTGTTCTGTATAATTTGAGACCATGAAATCCTCCCTAACTCCTTTTAGGAAGTTAGCATCACCCTAAAACCAAAAGCAGACAGAGATGCAAGAAGAAAAGAAAACTATAGGATTATATCCCTAATGAAAGTAGATACAAAGATCCTGAATAAAATCCTTACAGAACGAATTCAACAACACATCAAAAGCATTATCCACCTTGATCAAGTAGATTTCATCCAAGGAGTACATGAATGGTTTAACATATGGAAATCGATCAACGTAACACCTAACATAAATAAACTGAAGCATAAGAACCACATGATCATCCTATTGATACAGAGAAGGCCTTTGACAAAATACACCACCACTTCATGATCAAACACTGGAAAGAACAGGCATATCACAACACAATAAAGGCTACATATAAAGCTCCTAAATCCCAAATAATACTAAATAGGGGAAAACTCAAGGAGTTCCCACTGAGATCAGGAAAACGATAGGGGTGCCCACTCTCACCACTGCTCTTCAACATTGTGCTAGAAGTACTAGCCCAAAGAATATGAGAGGAGAAAGAAATAAAAGGGATTCAAATTGGAAAGGAAGAAGTCAAGTTAGCTCTATTTACAGATGACATGATCCTATATATAAGTGACCCAAAAGTCACCATCTTTCAAAAGGTGATAAATTCCTTCATCAAAGTGGTTGTATACGAAATCAGTGCACAAAAGTAAGTAGCTTTTATATTTGCAAAGGACAAATATACAGAGAAAGAAATCAGTGAGACTGTCTCATTTTAATAATGCCAACAACAAAAACTAAATACATTGGAATAAACGAACCAAGGATCTGAAAGAATTGTGTAACTAAAACATAAAAACACTCAGGGAAGAAATTGAGGAGGACTTGAGAAGATGGAAAGACCTTCCATGCTCCTGGGTAGGTAGAATTGGTATTGTGGAAATGGCATTTCTACCAAAAGCAATATATACATTTAATGCAAAACCAACAAAAATAGCAGCATCATATTTCATAGAGATTAAAAAGTGATCTCAAAATTCATATGAAATGGCAGAAGGCCTCAGATATACAAACTTATACTCAGGAAAAAAAAAAGCCATCTCTAATTTCTTTGTGTTTTTTCTTACTGCTGTATAGAATTCCATTGTGTAGATATACCACATCTTAGTTATCCATTCTTCTAATGATGGACATCTGGGTTGATTCCTGCAATATTTGTTCAGGGTATCATCAATAAAAAAAGGCAAGATACTGACTGAAATCATGTGACAATTCTCAATCTCAAGGTGAATTTCTACATGATCCATTAACTTGTTTATTTTCATGGTTATTCAGAACATGACTGTGTAACTTATGAAATACTGATTTAAAAAAAATTCTGACATAGAAAAAAAGCCACCTCTGTTGTTATCACCATACCTGATATATATAAAGCTATATTTCAAAGCCATAGTGAGAAAAACAGCATGATACTGGAATAAAAACAAAAACATAGACAAATGGAACAGAATTGTAGACCTAGACCTTAAGGTAAGCAACTACAGCTGCTTGACATTTGAACAAACTTGCCAATAATGTAGACTGGAGAAAACACAGCATTTTCAACAAGTGGTGTTAGACAAATTGGATGTCCATATGTAGAAAACAGAAATTAAACCCACTCATTTCCCAATACACAAAATTCAAGTCCAAATGTATCAAAGACCTCAATATAAGGACTTAAACTCTTCAACTACTGGAATTAAAAAAAAAAGGAGGCAATTTTCATGATATAGGACTGGGAAAAGACTTCTTGAACAAAAAACGAGTAGCCAAGGAAATTAAACAGGCACTTAACCTATGGGATCTCATAAAGTTAAAAAGCTTTTGCACAAACAAACATACCATAAGCAAAGCTTATATACTACCCAGTGAATGGGAGAGAATATTTGTCAGCTATACCACTGACAGAAGCCTAATATCTAGAATCTACAAAGAACTCAAAAAACAAAACAATACAATATCAAACAACCCACTCCAAAAGTGGGGCAGAAAACTGAAAGAGAGATATCAAAGGAAGAATTACAAATGGTTAACACACACTTAAGAAAATTATCAACATCCCTAACCATTGAGGAAATGCAAATAAAAACAACTCTAGGATAAATATAGAGTTACCAATAAACCTTGTTATTACCTTACTGGACATTTACCCTAAAAGCTCCACAACTAAGTTCAGAGTTACCAAAAGTCTACATCTCAAAACTTCTAAATGTGATAAATTCTTTCAGCAAAGGGGCAGGATACAAAATCAATTCACAAAAATGAGTAGCTTTTGTTTATGCAACAGAATATTTGCTCAAACATGTTTATATTTCTCAATTCATACTAGCTAAAAACTGGAATCAATACAGATGTCCATCATTGAATGAAGGGATAACCAAACTGTGGTATATATACACGATAGAATTCCACTCACCAATAAGAAAACATGACACACTGAAATTTGTAGGAAAATGTTTGAACTTGGAACAGATCATTCTAAGTGAACTTACACAATAACAGAAAGACAACCATCACGTGATCTCACTCAACTGCAATTCCTAACCTGGATCAGCCCAAGTTGCTTACATAACTGGATAGCATTGTGAGGCTTGGACAATAGGGAGGGTAGGGCCTGAGGAAAAGGAAAGGTTTGGGAAAACACAAAACTGAACCCAAATTCAACTGCTACCATAGAATCCTACATAAGGGAAATCATAATAAATGGTGGCACTCTTAAGAGGACCTTAGGGGAAGCACCTGAATCAAATGACCCTTTAAAGTGTGAGATGAAATGTAACTTCAAATTTCTCCTGTTTCTTTTTTTTAATTTTTATTTATTTATTTGATAGTGAAAGACACAGAGAGAAAGACAGATAGAGGGAGAGACAGAGAATGAGCACGCCAGGGCTTCCAGCCTCTGCAAACGAACTCCAGATGGGTGCGCCCCCTTGTGCATCTGGCTAACGTGGGACCTGGGGAACCTAGCCTCGAACCAGGGTCCTTAGGCTTCACAGGCAAGTGCTTAACCACTAAGCCATCTCTCCAGCCCTCTCCTGTTTCTTTATCTTCTTTGGCTTTTTCTTTTCCCTTGGCACTGGCCTATAATTCCTTGTACCAGGATGTGGTCTGCATCCACTATGAACTCTTGATTAAAGAGATGTACTAGATCACCCAAAACAAACACGACAAACTTCTATCAAAGCACTTGATTACCCACCAGAGGTTAATGGTAAGACCCTACTGCTGAAGACACAAGACATTGCTGGCATGGACCATGGACAGACATGGTTGAAATCCAGAAGAAAGCCAGTCCCCAGATAAGTACCCCATCTAAATTGGAAGATGCTATATGAGCTACCTGTGGAAAGTGGCCAACATGTGTCTAAGCAACTCAAAGTCTAAGCCAATCAGAAGCAAACAATTTGATGTAATGGTCACACAAGTGCAACAATGGCACATAGCTATGGTGGGTAACCAACTGCTCTTGGATTGGCTAACAGATCCATTCTGTGAAATGGAAACCACATCTGCAGATGGGAAACATCAGAATCATACCCAGATAATGATTCTGCTTTTCATATGTCAAGCTCCCACTAACCTTCGGCTATAAGAGTATCTACACCCTTTAAATTCTCTCAGAATTCATAATGGTTATCCCATTTATCCAGTGCTGACATCATTCTCCATTGGAGAATGCTTCTCTACTTCAGATGGGAGCTTCACCTGAGGAGATAAAAGACCAGTGCTCTCTATCCAAGCCCCAGCTGAAACCACAGAGGAATTGGGGAAATCAGCAAGAATGCTGCTCTCTTAGTTAAGCTGACATCAGCATAAGGGTGATAGAGAGAGATACTGAGGACACTCCACACCTACCAAACCAGAGATCCAGAGGCTTCTAAGTGACCAACACTGAAATAGACTTAAAATGCCCCCAGCATGGCTCAGGAGATTTTGCAGAAGAGGGGGCAGAACAACTGTTAGAGCCATAAGTTGGGACATTTTGCACAAAGACATTGTCTCTGCCCCATCATAATGCATTACCCACAATCCTCATGAGGTTGACCTGCAGCCCCAATGAGGAAGGCCTCTTAAGAAAAAGGAAATGGAGGAGGGAAAGGATGGTGCCAACATGTGCTGTTTGCATACAAAATATGTCCATATCTAATAAAAAGTAAACAATGATATAAAAAAGTTGCTCTCAATGTGATATTTTGTACATATATATATTGTTCTTTGATAAACTGTATACACATTGAGCAAATACATCACTCTCTCCCACAGTCCCCAGGCTTGTCTGAATTGCAAAAGCTTCCTATTTTTAAAACAATGCTGATGTGTAGACATATTCATTCACACTTTTTATATGTTCTTTAGATACAAGTTCTCACTCAACCCAATGTGCTCTAAAAGTTGGTGTATAAGCAATGCTCAACTTGAACATCCAACTATAACTCCCATCTCACCCTTATTAGGGAGAGTGAGTGTACCTCATGTTTGCTTTTCCCATAGTATTCTGTGTAGTGAAAGCAGTGCTTCATCTATGCTAGGCAAGCCCATTACCAAAGGAACTACCTCTAAGGCGTCATTGTCTCACTACAACCTACAACTGTGGTGCACTCAGTCACAGACCCCATGGGAATATTTACCAACAAGCCATGTGTGCGCATTTGTCCCCCTCTAAACAAGTTCTTAGTGTATTTTCGCATTTTAGGGAGGGAGGTATAGGGCACCTTAACTCCTAAAATCCCCTGGGATTGTGGGGGGTGTCAGGGATGAAGTCAGGCTGCTCTAATGTTCCCCAGTGTCTTCCAAGTGGAGACTCCTCTGGGACAACAGTGTGGAGCGGGTGGACTCAGCGTGCGCACAACCTTGCTTACACATGTTCTACTTCTGATCACAGCGGCACCAAAGCTTGTCTTAACTATGGCCTCCAACACTTCCACCTGCCTTGCCTGGCTTCTTCTCTGGTTCCGGGTGCCCTCCAGGAAAAATGAAGAGCCAGATTCCTTGTCAACCTCTGCCTAAGGAAAGCCAGCCCACTCACCTAGGAGCAGGACATATACAAGTTCCCTGGAATGGTAGAACCTTTTCTCTCAGTAGAAAATGAGATTTTCTTACCTCCTCTACAGACCGTTCCTAGGACTCAGTGGCCGCCAACTGACTGGGTGGTCCTCTGTCCCGGTGCCATGGAAATGCTGAAACACAGACCCGCCCCTGAACGCAGGAAGTGATGCACAGGAAGTGACAGAGGACCCCTTCCGGTCATGGGCAGGCTCTCATTGACAGCAGGTCCAAGTTGCAAAGAAACCTGTGTTTTAAATGGTCAGTGTGGATGGGGTTTGGAATCCCTCACTGCACTAACACACAGGGCCCTGTGCCCTACCCCTTGCTCAGTCTATTTCACACAGTCCTCCCTGCCTGATACTCTCATGATGCAAAATTAGCAACATGCGTTCATGGACCCTCCCTGTCCTTACACTCCTTCTCTTCTTTCCCTAACTTGTTTGCTCTAGTGAAAAGTGCCTCATACCTACCACCTTATAATCAACAGTAATCCTTGTGTGCTCTTAAATTATCTATCCATACACACAGAGATACTTTTGCACAACTCCTCTTCCCAAATCCACCAAACTCTTGCACATAGTGCTTGCTGCCTCAGCCTCTCAGGATTTATAGACTGGGCACTCAATGGCCCCTTCATTCCCCTTGCCCTTTCCCAACACCCCTCACTATTTGCTCACTTCAGAAAACATAGAGTTCCTTGCCTAGTCTCTTATGGTTGACAGGAGTTCTTGTATTCTCTTAATTTATCTCTCATAAACCTGTAGCTATCTTATATGATCATTTGCCCAACATCTTCCTTGGTATGTTGCACATATGGCTTCCTTCCAGATTCTTTTCTGTGTAAGAACAGCATCATACTCCAGCAACCATTGCCCCACTCATGCCCTATATCCCTCTTACAACATGGTTTGCAGTGTAGATTGGTAGAGGCTATGGATATACCAGGTATGTGGAAAGGCTGCCATTCCTATCTCATGGCTAAGGGCAGAATTTTCCCCACATTTTGACCAGCCACGCTTCTAGGACAGTCAGAAATTCAGACGCTTTCATCAGCAAGTGTTTCACAGGAAATTACAAAGGATCGCTTCTAGGAATGGGCACTCTCTTATTGATAACAGGTACAGGTTACTAAGAATACAGTGTGCTAAAATGCAGCATAGCAAACAGGTTTGAAGATCCTCCTACATCTACCTCCCATGAGCTGGGATTAAATGCATGCACCACCACACCCCGAGGCATTGAAATTGTATAATGGGGCTTTGGGTACTAGGGAAGGAACAAATAGGTTTGAATGTGAATGTAATTCCCCCCTGCCTCACATATTTTTGATTAAGATTAACCTTCATACTTAAGACTCCACTAGCCTTCTGAGGAAGAGACTTGTAACTAGGTGCTGGATCTTTAGGTATAAAGAGCTTTTGTGAATAAGGTCTTCCAACTCTTCTTTGCAGATGCCAGGATCTTCATCACCTAAGACCTGCTGCAGGAAATGCACTTGATGCAGGTTTCCAACAAAGTTTGATCCACCACTTTACATGCTCTGATGGGTCCTAGATATCTTGCAAAATGCTACTGCCAGTTGAAAGCTTTTTTCCTTTTTTCTAAGAGCCTTGAACTCATGTGTGGTGGTTAGGTTCAGGTATCCCCTATAAACTTGTGTGTTCTGCATGCGAGATCTCCAGGTGGTGACAATTTGGGATTTGTTTTCTCCTGGAGGCGATGTATTTTAGGGCTGGCTTGTATTATATGTATTATTGAAAGCTGCTCTTGGTTGGGTGCTTTCTTCCAGCTAGTTAAGACTGACTACCACAGTAAAATTGTTACCAGTCAGTGGGGTCATTGATTCTAGAAACATAACTGAAACTTTGGTCATTTGGGAGGGATTTGAAGGAGGGATGTGGAATGATTTCAAAACTTGACCTAAGAGACATCCTACAGTATTGCAAGTACAGTTTTATGGACTATTCAGAGTTGAAAAGTCAGAATGCAGTAAGAACTATAGACTGTAAAGTTTGGCTTGTGAGGATGGGAAAGAGCTTGAGTTTTTGCTGGACTTGGCAAGAAACATTTTGCATGAAAGGCTTGTTGTTATGTGTGTGTCCTGAGAAATTGTGCAGGGTTGCCTTACATCGAATTGACTGGAGTGAGTATAAGGATATGGAAAAGAGAAAATGAAATTTTTCAGTAGAAACTGCTTTCCATTCACTGCAATATTTTGAGAGATGACAACCATTGAGATTGAGCCAGTTGTTGGGCATTAGGAAATCAGAAAGAATGCAGAAACTGTGGAAGGCGCCTGAATGCAGAAGGAGTGTCCTGCTCTTCAAAGTTTGCTTTATAATCCTCCCTGGATTAACAGATTGTCAGTTTACTTGATACTATGGAATCCAACAAATGTAGGAAAGAGAGGATCATTGAATTTGCAGCACTTTTTTTTTTTTTTTTTTGGAATTGGCCAAGGGCATTGTGAAGCAAGCTTGTTGAATTACCTGTGTGAATTACCTAGAGCCATAAAGATGAACCAAGGCTTGCAGTTGAGACCCAATTGAGATACCAGGACTGTGGGATGGCTGACAAGGAATTGGCCCAGCACCAGAGAAAATGTTTCAAGACTTTGAGTATCATAGCTGGAGGGGCAGAATTTGAACTCTGGAGGCTAATCACTTGTTAGACTTATCAGAATTGGAGACTTGTCACTGGTTAGAATTATTGGAATTGGAGACTTGTCACTGCTTCAAGTTGTTAGCCTTGGAGCTACAGTGTGTGATGTTGGCCGTGTATGTCTTAACAATTGCATTGGTCCATTTTTCTCTTTATTATGACCAATGTGATTACTTGAAGTGTGAATGTTTATTCTGTGCCATTATATTTACATTTTTATTCTTGGTATTATGTCTCAGTTTAAAAAATCTTGGGGGCTGGAGAGATGGTTTAGTGGTTAAGCGCTTGCCGAAGTACCCAGGTTTGAGGCTCAATTCCCCAGGACCCATGTTAGCCAGAAGCACAAGGGGGCACATACATCTAGAGTTCATTTGCAGTGGCTGGAAGCCCTGGCATGCCCATTCTCTGTCTCTCTCTATCTGCCTCTTTCCCTGTCTGTCTGTCACTCTTAAATAAATAAATAAATAAATAAATAAATGTTTTAAAATCTTGGACTTTGAGGTTATTTAAACATCATTGAGATTGATAAAAACTATAAGTTTTGTTTTTTTTTTTAAAGTTGCACTTAATGCATTGTATTTTAATCGTGGATGGCTAGCATTTTTTGGGTGCCAGGGACTGAATTTGGTGGTTTGATTCAGGTGTCCCCCATAAACTTAGGTCTTCTGAATAGTAGGTCCCCAACTGGTGGCAATTTGGGTACTCCTGAGGTGGTGTATTTTGGGGGGTGAGTTTATGGGTGTTATAGGCAGCTTCCCCTTGCCAGTGTATGACACAGTCTTTTTTTGCAGTTGTTCACCTCATGTTGGCCAAGAGGTGATGTCCACCCTCTTCTCATGTCACTAATTTCCCCTTCCATCATGGAGCTTCCCCTTGAGTCTGTAAACCACAAGCTGCTGTTGTTTAAACGTTTTCTGCAGGCAACGTGAAGCTGAGTTCACTGCCATGTAATGTGTCTCTTCATCAAAATGTGAACATATTTGATGATATAATAACAGATAGCCCATGTTGAAAGTTCATCCAATGTAAACAAAAAAGGTATGGCCAGGGAAGATAATGGTCCAAGTCCTGGTACCCTGTTTGAAAACGAGATCAAAGGAAGATGTTCATTCTTGTGACTGTAAAACTCTATTGATTTTTCCTTTTCATGGAACATATTATCCATGGTACATGGATAATAACTTTGCTGGTGTCTATTATGTAATGATTTTTTCATGAGGAGAATAAATAGTGATACAATGCATAGGATATATGCATTCATTGTTATTTACTAAAATGCGTAATTAAATATTTCCTGTGAAATGTGTGGTTTAATTTCGAATTGGCTTTTCTCGACCCTAAGATAATACAATGATACTCAAATAGGAAAATCCTTCAAAATTGGAATCATTGTCATAAATCCTTTGAGAAAGGAAGGTAGAGAAACAACAAGTATTGAGAATTTCCTGATTTGGTTTACTCCAAGAACACCAACTACAAGAAGCCCAATCTACTACTGTTAGACTTGAGTTCCCAGAAAGATCTGTGAAGGTAAACTATAGCTGATTTCCTCTTGGAAGATGTTTTCAGTGGCTAATTCAAGGGTTTTAACTGTCTGTAAGTTAAACTCTAACTGGAGTGAAGGAAAGGAGAGTTAGCAGAGCTCCTTTGAGGCCTACCCTGTGTAAGTGGGCTTCATCAAAAGCCTAGCCCTGAGTGTAGGCCAGGAGGCAAACCAGTGAACCTGAGAAGAGAAACAGATTATGTAGCTTCCAGAATTGAGAAAAATAACTCCATATACCAAAGAGATGGCACACACCAATTCATAGAGAAGGTTAGAATCATGGTTCTTTTATCAGAGAACAATGGCCACCTTACCCTTTTATTATCACCTACACAAGGTGTTGAGGAACCAGAGTGATTATAGTTTGAAACACTGATTTCCTTTCATTCTTACTATATGGCAATCATTGGTGTCCTATGTTATCACATAGCCACCTTACTTTGACACCATGTGCCATTAAGCATCACTCTGCTCTGGATACTGTGTGTATACTGTGTGTGCACTTCAGAATGAGGTTGTCTCCCTCAGGACTGAAGTGAAAAAAGAAGTAGATGCAACTGAAGATGCCTTCTGAACTATTCATGTGAGAGTTTGAAAATGCTAATTGCTGACAGACTTCTATTTGAAAGCTTGGCATATGAATTTTCTAAGGGGAAGGAACTACTACACAAAGACTTGTTATGACTGGGCTAGTGGCATAATGGCTGGCTACATTGTGCAGCCCACACCCAAAGAATTTGATCAAGGTTAAATTTATAAATGACTGATATGCTTGGCTAAAGATTAGGGACTGAGAGATTTAAGATTTTAATGGGACAATTTAAGCAAGTTTAAAATTTTCTGGCACAGAAACTGGTTTTAGTATACTCAAGCTGCTATTCTGAAACACATTAGCACTCTTAATGAAGATG
This sequence comes from Jaculus jaculus, assembly GCF_020740685.1. Classification (NCBI taxonomy): domain Eukaryota; kingdom Metazoa; phylum Chordata; class Mammalia; order Rodentia; family Dipodidae; genus Jaculus; species Jaculus jaculus. Next base: position 136,033,655 of record NC_059125.1, on the reverse strand, counting down.
ACCAACTACTCTTCAATAAAACAATGGGGAGGATGCCTGAGGGAAGTCTGAATGGTAGAATTGAAAACTCTTTCATTAGAAGTTAAGTGAAAGGAATGAACTTGCTTTTCCACTCAATAATTAATTTTGTCCCTGAATTGAGAATATGGCTGTGGGGACTGGAAGAATGGCTTAGCAATTAAGGCATGCTTACCTGCCAGACATAAGTACCCAGGTTTGATTCCCCAGTATACATGTATGCCACATACATAAGGTGGTACATGCTTCTGGAGTTCATTTGTAGTGACTGTAAGCCCTGGTCCACCCATCCCCTCTCTCTCTCTCTCTCTCTCTCTCTCTCTCACACACACACACACACACACCTTCTCTCTAATAAAAATTAAAAAAACAAATTAAAGTATGCAGTTCTATCATGCACAACTGGCATTGATTTTGGAAGCAAGAAATATTCATGGAGTAGTCATAAATTGCACATGGTTGCTGGAGCCTCTGCTGAGATGTAGCATATAGGCAGGACATGATGACCCTAAGGAAGAAGCTGGCAAACCTAAGGGAACATGAACTGTGGTTTCATGGAGACCTGAAGAGGATTTGGAAACACTAGGACTGTGAAAGGTCTATTATGGTGTGCTGTTGGCTTGGGATAGTTTTCCCTGGCTATTCAGCCCAGCTGGAGGGGTAGAATTGGAAAATATGAAGACTGTCAGGCATTGCTTATGATATAAGACATGAACTCCAGATGTTTAATGGTTATTGAGTTTGCATTCTTCCACTCTCCTCTTGCTAGACCTTATAGGAGTTTAAAGAGGTTAATCTGTGCCTTTATATATTGAAATTATGTGAATTATTTCCTTTTACAGCACTCTGAGCTAAGTGACAATCTTGAATCTCAAATTAGACTTGGGACTTCAGAACAATCTAATGTTGTTAAAGCCTATGGGGACCTTTGATGTTGGACTGAACACAAATTTCAACTTGAGATGGATATAAATCTACTGGGGACCAGAGGAAGAATGTATTAACAAAACCTTCCAGAGTTTATTAATGCTTGTGATTTGGATCTCCATCCTCCTGGCTGGAGGAACTGTCACTGTGGGTGGGTGCTAGGTCCATCCTCTAATATGCGAGAGTTGATTTGGAATTCCAATCTAAAGATATGCAAGGTACAGAAGTTTTGATATAGTTCTGCCTTATGTTCCCGTAGTGTGCTTTCTCAGGTGGTGGTGGTTTCTTTTTGCTTTTCTGACTCTTTCTGTGCTTTGATCTGTGAAAAGGGTGCCAAATATTTTTGTTTTGTTTATCCATTGTGGAACTTCCCCTGAATCTGTAAGCTTCAAATAAATTTCCTGACTTCTATAACAGAGACTCATTTGGAAGTACATACCAGTGACCTGAAGCTGTCTCCTACATACATCATTCTGCATTTATGTATAATGATATACTTATGCATGAATCCACTATCAGAATATTTTTGATTCTATGATAAATATTTCTTTGATGAACCAAGAGCACAGAGCAACTTTTGCCATGCTCATTTCCTATCACAGTTGTTTAACGAAAAGGAACATTTTTGTGTTTTATACAGGATTTACTCATGTTCTACAGAAATGTCTATATTTTATTGTGGACACAAACATTATTTCATAATCCCAACAACAGGATAAATGAGTTTCATTTTCGACACAGGCAGATTAATATTTATGTGCACTTAATTTGTTTTTGCTCTGGCTTCTTCCTAACACACTTCCTAATGTTATAGTACTGGTGGGAGTAGAGAGGACAACACAATTCAGGGGTCTACACTACAACCTGCAAAACCACCTCACAATTCAAGTTGCATTCAGTTCTACTTCATATGCCACCATAGTCTTTACCATCTATCATGTTGTTCTAAAGTCCCGAGTTTTATCTGATATTTAAGGCTGACACATGCAAAACTAAAAAAGGTGTTACATACATATAAAGGCAAAATGACAGAGAGTATACATTCCCATTGCAAAAGGGCATACAAAGGAGAAACTGGACGAATGTAACATCTGTAACAATCTGGTAAACAAACATTCTCTTCAGTAGAAGAACAACATATATAAGCAATGATGAATCTCTGGATTCCCAATTCCACTGCTTGGATTGCCAGAGCCTAGGAAAAATTACTTCCCAAACCTGCAGCTGTCCCACAGTACTTGTGTATCCAAACTATCTTTGGGTCTACACTGCAGACCATAGTCCATCTTCACAGCTTCATACAGCGGCCTTACTTGAACTCCATACATGCATTTCTAAACCATGTTTCATGCTACACATGCCCAGCAGCTTCTGGACCCAATTCACCATAATGCCATGGCTTGACTGGGCTTCCAAACAGGAATATCAACCTTTTTTCAATTGTCAATTTTAAATCACAACTAGGGGCAGTTTTCAAAAAACAAAACCATGTTGTACTTCATGACATTTTTCTGTGCATTTTTTTGTGATTCCAAAAGCAGTACTAGGTGTAAGGTATAGCCAAATTTTTAACTCGAGGGTTAAATAAATGTCATTGAAGTAAAGCATAATCCTATTTCTTGCTTCTTGCAAGCCACCTCCTTAAAATTGTTCACACTCAGGGCATCATTTCTATTGTTTCAATATAAAAGAGTTGGCCCACCTTAATGGTCATAATCAATGTAAACTATAAAGCTTAAGTTACGTAAACCCAGTTTGTATCTATATAGCTATAAATTTGATTCAATTATTCCTGTGATGAAGGCTACAACTTTTATATCTTCTGATTACTGTTTTGTTTTTGTTTTTTCTTGAAAGCACACCAGGCCATGACTTTTAAATTCAACCTTGATGAATCTCTTTGATAATGGGCAGAATACAACTAACCATTCAGCAAGGAGCCAATTTCCAATACGGTTCTCACTTTACCTTTTAAAAGTGCATGAGGGCTGGAGAGATGGCTTAGCAGTTAAGTGCTTGCCTGTGAAGCCTGAAGACCCTGGTTCAAGGCTCAATTCCCCAGGACCCACTTTAGCCAGATGCACAAGGGGGCGCACGAGTCTGGAGTTCGTTTGCATTGGCTGGAGGCCCTGGTGTGCCCATTCTCTCTTTCTCTCTCTCTCTCTCTCTCTCTTTCTCTGTCTGTCACTTTCAAATAAATAAATAAACATAAAACAAAAAAATTTTAAAAAATAAAAGTGCACAAACCAAGCCTTCAATGTTCACAATTCTCTCTGATGTTAACATCTCAAACACTCACCAAATAACCCATCAAGTTCTGTTTACAACACTGCAAGATTTGTCCAGTCCAAAGTATCAAATCCTTCCATATGACTCCTGTAAACACATTCCACAACGCAAAAACCCATGTGGGAAGATTCATCACAACCACAGCCTCACTTCTCGCCATCATTTTTCCTATTACATTGACAATGTTTGTACAAACAGTTGACAAGAAACAACTTCTGGGAAGAATGGCTTAATTGCAGGCTTATAAAGTCCATGGGAAGCATCATCAAAATGGCAGAAGAAGCTGGTTCTCTTCCAAAACTCTGTAGGAGAGAGACACAAGCAAAAGTGATCCAACAGGAACAGCAGAGTGCAAAGGAGTTCTTTACACTTACTTAGTAGGTACAGATGAAAGGATTGCCCCCAATGACAGACCTTTTCCCCAGCAGGCTGCTGGAGCATAAGAAGAAAAAAATGAACCTAAATAAAAAATCCCTGGGGCTACATTTGACAAACATTCACATACATAGCACCAACCGCTCAACAGGCAGTGGACTGAGGAAGGTGTCAAAGGTGTTGAAGGGCTATAGGGAGAGGATGGATTAAGGGCTGTTGTGACACATGAGAGATTCTGGCAAAGTTCCCTTGTGCAACAGCCTAAGGACAATGTTGTGGGAAAGGATATGTACTAATGGGTATGGGATTCTGATAGATAATTCAAGAGCTAGTACCCATAATAAGAGACCAGGCATTTATCTGTATGTCCACTACAGTGAGCAAACAATTGCATGAGTAGGAAAAGGTAAAGAGAGAAAAGGGAGCCTGAAGGGGCATGGCATAGCATCAATCAGGAGAAGCTGAGTGAGATTTAGGTGCAAGAATGAGGAAGGATTTGGGTGGAGGAGTTGTGGAATAGTAGGTGTGAGTGTTAGAGCGATTATATAAGATGATGGGGAAATCTTTCTCAATTCCAAGACACTAGGTATGGAACTTACCCTATGTTCACTGGAACAAGCAAGGTGGAGAAGGAAGAGGATTAAGGAAGGGGAGGGATCCCTGAAGGGGTCTGGTAAATTTTGCATCATGAGAGTTTCATGCAGGAAGGTATATGTGCAGTAGGCTGAGAAACAGATTGGGCAGGGTGACATGTGTCAAGCACATTTAGGGATTCGAGTCTCTCCTCCATACTGAACCACCAGACAAAGACTTCTTTTTAAATGCAAATTTTTAATTTTTTAAATTTTATTTTATGTTAGCAAGAATGAGAGAGAGAGAAGAGGAGAGATTTGGTGAGCCAGGGTCTACAGTCATGCTATCCAACTCCTGACACTTGCACCACCTAGTGGGCATGCATGAGCTTGCATCTGCCTCACCTTTATGCATCTGGCTTGTGTGGGATCTAGAGAGCAGAATATGCTCTTTTGGCTTCATAGGCAAGCGCCTTAATTGCTAAGCCATCTCTCCATCCCAACACAGGCTTCTTAGCAAACTGGCCCTGTTGCCAATCAGAGCCTCCCTGTGACCTGAACTAGTTAAAGGTCACTTCCTACATGAGGGGGTCATAGTAGTTCTGTGTCACAGGAGCAGCACATGCAGTCGCTTGGCGCCCATTGAGTCCTACAAGTTGTCTATAGCGGAGGTAAGTAAGGAAAGCTCACTTTGTACTGAGAAAACGTTTTCCTCTCACAGTCAAGAGGGATGCTGGAGGTTCCACTCCTAATTCACTTGGCTACCTTTCCCTGGATAGGTGGTAACACGGAGATTGGCTTTTTAAGTTGTTGGAAGGGAACTGGGAACCTCAGAAGGAGCACAGCAAGGCAGGTGGAAGAGTCTGTGCCCATAGTTAAAGACAAGCATTGGACCCAATGTGATAAGAATTAGAACATGGTTCAACAAGGCTGTCTCCCTACTGAGTCCCCTCCAGGGTGTTGTACCCCAGCACTTTGTTGGAAGACACTGGAATAATTATAGCAACCTAACTTCATTCATTGCCCTGGAAGTTTGGGAGATAAATCTCCCTTCACCCACAAAAATGTGATAACTACTCAAAGAGAATTTTGACTTTAAAAATTGAGAACACATGGTTTGTTGTTAAATATTCCTAGTAAAACATTGACTGAGTGTGCCATATAGAGTATATTGCCATATTTGTTGATCATCTTGATCCCAGAAGTGATATGTACAGAAAAAAAGGTTCCTGAAATGTAGTTCATTTGATATGAGGCTTGCATAACATGCATGAAGCCTGCCTTCAATTATCAGAATGGCATTGAAAAAGCAGACATGAGGCTTGAATTATTTTCCCAACACTGGAAAGATGGAGGCCAGGGTATGATATGTTCAAGTTTGTACTTTGCTACATATATATGTATGTGTGTGTGTGTGTGTGTGTATCCTTTTTTAAGAGAGACAGAGAGAAAAGAACTGTATTTATCAAATGCATGTTAGAAATTGGAAGGTCTCATTGTTCAAGTAAGCCTGGGGATTCTGGTAGAGATGAGTGTGGGCAATAGGAGTGAGAATTATCAAAGGAATGTTCATACATGTATGAAAATCACATTACCCAAATTCACTGTATGAGTCATTACAAAGGAAATTGTAAACATAAACATAAAATTTCATTTTAATACTGATATTAAAATGGCAGATTTTCAAGGTGGTGCTAACTAAATGAGATGTCTTATCACTTCCTTGGGAGGTGGTCACAAAGTGGGCAGGCTTGGCCGAGCAGAATTGGTGTACTTATATGCAGCTAACTGATACCTGAGCAGATTGAAATATGGCAAACCTGAGAATGAGGGAATGGAGTCCTGAGGGAAGAGGGGGAATTTATAAGCCTGGTCCTGTTGTGATGATGAATGAGAGGGCAGAGTTAGACACAGTCATGTTGCAGGACACTTTCAACCAAAGAAAGGAAGAGAGGGGCTAGCATGTTCATCATCCCTCCCCCCATTCTTTACATTCATTCTTGATAGAGATATCCTCATTCTGAGGTGTACATACAGTATGCAGAGCAGGGTGGTACTGTATAGCAAATGGTGTCAAAGTAAGAAGGCTGCATGATAATGTAGGACAACAATGAACACCAGGAATGTAAGGGCATCACTGAATTCCTAGCAGCCTGTGACACTGGTTAAGGAAGTGGACTGATATATCCCAAAGCTAACTTCTTCTGGACCCCAGAGAAAATTTACATACTGAGGACAGTATCACAGTCCTATGAGTAGGAGTGACAAAGCTCAAACATCAAAAGACAGGGAGCCTGGCTGTACCTCAGCAGAAATCATGGTCTGATCAGAACACTGTGTATGTAGGGAAGGGCAGTGGGTTCTGAGAGCACTGCACTCATGGAAATCAGGAAGGGGAGGGAGGCAATGAGAAAGACAAAGCCTGGTAATGTGCTGAATGGAGTCACAGAGTGTACTTTTCCTGATTCAGTTTTCCCTGTCACAGTGCTTTGCTACCAACCTTCCTGCCAGCTGCCATCCTTGGTTATACTCATTATGCAACAAGGAAAGAAGAGTAAGGCACATGCTCATAAGAGATGTGACGAAAACAGAATTCAGCTTCAGGAGCTCAAAGATACTCAGGGCAGGGCAAAAGAAGGAGTGTTGCCCTTCTGCCCCACACATGCTTCTACAAATGCCCTTCCCAGCACATCTAGTGCTGGCATACCTCACACATCCCACCCACATGTACCCCTCACTGATGCTGGTATAGGCATTACCCTCAAAAGGTCTGGTAAATGGATTAAGGGATGAGTCACCTCCAGGATCAGATCAACTGGGATTCACTCCACTAGTGAAGCCACAAAGAATGATCTTTTAAAGAGCAAGACAGAAATGCTGATGTATGACGTGCTCCACAAGTACAAAATTAAGCAGCCCATGATGAGGGGAGAAATGGTGAGAGTTATCTGCGCCCCTAAGGGCACTACCTGAATCACATAGGTGTCCATGTTGGAATCCCACACATCATCTTTGGGGATGACAGGAAGCTCATCACCCAAGGTCTAGTTCAGGAAAAGTACCTGGAGTACCGCCAGGTCCCTGACAGTGATCCTCCCCTCTATGAGTTCCTGTGGGGTCAGAGAGCCTATTCTGAAAACTGCAAGGAGGAAGTCCTGAACTTTCTGATCAAGTACCATGAGTCTATCATCAAGGAAGATGAATTCCCTCATGAAGATGTCTCCTGGGAAGAGGACAAAAAAGGCCAGCTGTGAATGTAGCCAAGGGTGGCACAAAATGCAAAGCCAAGGACCAAATAAGGACAAGTCTTGCTGCCCTAATGTCAGGTAAGATCTCTGCTGACCTTTGCTTTTTTATTTAATTGACTTTCTCCTTTATTCTTTCTGTGTGTAAATATGTTTTAATAAATTGTTTGATGAATGTTAACAAAGTCTTTTTAGAATGTCAGAATTTATCCAGTTGTATACTTGCCAACATTAGTGATGCAAATTTTTCTCTCTGTGTAATGCACATTTAAATTTCATAAGTAGGATATGTAGGTTTTGTGGGCTGTAGGACAATAATTTTATTTGAAAATTGCTTAGTTCTTTTCAGATCAGCCAGGCAGTGTGTCTTAACAAATATGACAGATATGTTCTTATATTTGCTCCATGAATTAAAGAACAAATTAAACACATTTGCTTCACATCTCTTGGTTTACTTTTCACCTTCTCAACACAAAAATTGAATATCTCTTTTGCAGAGTTCTTCAATCTTTGTACTTGGGTTGTTTTCTAAAATAATAGTAAAAAGATTATTACAATATGGATGGATCAGAAAGAGTAGGTGAAAATTGTCACATTAATTAGTGTCTTTCATAAGGCTATGATAGTCAAATAGTGTCCCAAAGGTTCATTTCCCACAAAGCTCCCTTGTCCTAAAAGTAGAATCCCAACTCACTTCTCAAGGGAGAGTGAAAGGTTCATATATTTTGTGAGGTGTCCAATTTCAAAGGCCTGTTGTGGATCCACAGTAAAACTCTTCTCTACAACTGGCAGATACAGTTCCACATTTCCTATGTTGATGCACATATCTGGGCTCTTAACCAAATTTTCTTCAACATATGCTGAATGTGTATTAATGATTATCAAGCACTACCGTCTGACAAAAGTCTATTTCTGAATTCATAGCTTGACCCAGGAAAATGTCAGAATACAAGTATATGTAAATGGAAAATCAAGTACCTAAGGACACTAGATGTTTACCATTTTCATTTCCAATTTGTTTTAAAACTTGAAATTATAATTCCTTCCTAAGAATCCCTTATCAGCTCAGGATAGGGTAACTTTATCAACACTCTCTGGCTTACATCTAAGCAAGATTCACTCCAAAATTCTTTATCTATATAATGTAAACTTATGGCAGAAGTCATATGAGAAACTAATCCTGAATAATAAATTCAAGGATTGAGTATATTTCTTTATTTCTTGATTCCATTTATTTTCTTTGAAGTATGCTGTCCAGGCTTTCCTGTCCTACAGTTTCTCCATGTCACATAGCTCCAAGAATAATGAAGTGTATGAAGGCATTTTTCAGCAATGTTTCATAACTGGAATGTTTAAAGAGTTGGCAGGGTTTGGCATTTAACAAAATGACTTAGTCCATGGGAAAATTATGACATAAACCTCAGATACAAACACACTGGAACAACTGGGATGACAAAATAAGAATGTAGAGTGTTACTAAGAGTTATGTACCATCAGTTCTCTAAGACAGAGTTTCTTGGAACTGGTGGACCCAGAATACCCTGCTATACTCTTGGTGATTCTGAAGTATCTAAGAGTCCTGTGGTAGCTTGCCCACTTCAAGATTGAAGGAAATTTCAGGATTACCTATGATTAGGCCATAAACCACTATGACGGTGATATATGTCTCAGCAAGAACAGAGGTGTTCAAAGGGAAAGATTCCTTAATAAAGGCAAATACAAGGGAACAAGGGAAGCATTACAAATTTTACCCCAGGCTTCCCAGGAGACAAGCACATCATTCCAGTGAAATTTGTCAGATGAGTGGTGGACTCAGAAATAGGCATACTTAGATTAGTAACGGAGGCTACATTAAGCAGAGGCAGAAGACTGACCTCACACTTACCCATGTACGGATAGAACTTTTGAGGAAGGAGACATCCCCAGGAAGAAAAGATTCATATGTTTACCCAAATCTATTTTCAGAACTGAAACTCATGGTAATTCTGATATCATGAATAAGGTTCATCTTTCAGGGAATCACAGAACATGATGGGTATGACCTAAGCAATTTACAGGCATAGTTTAGTAAATTGTAACATTACCTCTATTGAACTATCCTCTCATATGTCCATCTTTGTCCACTTGATACCCATATATATAACATATTTAGTCAGAATCTTCCACCACACATTGCTACAGCTTCATGGCCATCTCATCATTCAAATGAACTCAGCCCTAAATATGGCAGTGCAAAAACACAAACTTGCAGCTCTGTGTCATCTGGTAGTCATAATGAGATAATCTTGGCTTCAAAAGGATTTTGCTGCTTGAAGTCTCCCTAGGGGATGATTTTGGCCCCAAATCTAGTTTCTCCTTGCAGGTGTCCCATTGTCCTCCCTTCTACTAACATCCTGTGATCTCATTACACCATAAGCTTTTCATTCTCAGCTTCACTCAGTAGCATCACAGTTTCTATGCAGGGACTATGAGCATGTCTCACATTGCTTAGACTCAGCAACATCTAGAACCAGAGCAAAATGCTGCATGAAAAACTCATAAAGTTCATATCTTTCATTCTTCCCCTACTAGTACTTTGTGGGTAATGCAGGAAATTTCTGATAAGTTATAGAGATGAAGCCTGCTGTCCATGGAATCTAGATGTACCAAAGTATATATTTCTGACCATGAAGAACTGAAAACTCCTTTAGCATTTTTATTTCAGGACTTTTTCTTTTTAAAGGTTTTTTTTTATTTATTTAGAGACAGAGAGTGAGGGACAAGAGAGAGAGAGAGCATGGGCATGCCAGGGCCTCAAGCTACTGTAAATGAACTCCAGACACATGTGCATCTGGATATGTGGGACCTGGAGAATTGAACCTGGGTACTTAGGTTTTGTAGGCATGCTCCTTTACTTCTAAGCCATCTCTACAGTCCAGGACTTCTTCTTTAAAAGTAATTCATATTATTCCTATTCAGAACTTTCAGTGGGTTAGGTCTCAGGCTTGCAGCAACCTTGCAATGGTCTCAGGACAGAAGAGTATTGTTTCTTTATTGATTATAAACTTTGTCACTATTACAGTCCATAAGGCTTCTATTGCTATGCTTAGAACTTTAAATAGGTCACATGTCTTACTTTGTTAAACTTTATATTTTTTCCTTTATTTCCAAAGTGTATCATGTTCATTTTCATTGTAAATTATATTCAGAACATCAAAATGAATCTATTACACAGACTCCTCATATTTCTGCCTTGAAAATTCTTCTGCCAAATAATATTAGTATCTTCCATTGAAATCAACTTCACTCAAGTTATTAAGAAAAATACCTTATGAATCAGCTGTGGCCCAGTTATCAACTAGGTCTCTTCCCCCATGTGTAATATCATGAGAAAATCTCCAGCATCCAAATGTCTCCAGGATTCCAAGTATTTCCAACCAGAATGGACCATTAACCTTAAAAAAAATGGTATAAGATGGGAGTCCTTGCTAGTTTAAACTTCCAAACTCTTCCAGTTTCATACCACTAACTGAATAGAAAGCTATGAGAATTACATAACCATTTATATTGCAGCAAGGACTCAGCTGTGGATACAAATTTACTGTATTAATTTCATTACTAAGACAAAATACATGACAAAATTAATTTAAGGGAGTAATATTTGATTCTTTCAGCTTACAATTCCATGTTACAGGCAAACATGGCAAGGAAGACTTTACCACAGTAGGTAGTCAATTATGTTCACCTCAACATTGAAAAAGCAGAACCAGAAAAGATGTTAGTAGTCACATACCTCTTTATTTGACACACTCCAGAACCCTGGCATGTGAAAAGGAATGAGCATAGTTAATGTCTTTCTTTTCTTCTATAATTGAACTAATGAAGATAATCCCTTGTAGAGATGCCCAGAGGTTCATCTCTTGTTCATCATAAACCAAAGGTGATCATTGATCCTGCCAACTTTATAATCCATATGAAACATGGCAGCGTCAAAATGAATGTGAATCTCTGCCATGGTAATCCTCTTGATGGCTAATTTGTGGTTAAATATATCCTGTAAAATGCCCTAGAAGTGGAAGAAGCAAGCCAGATGAGTTTGAATGAACTTTGTGTGTGTGTGTATATATATATATTATGGAAAATTGTGTTCTCAGAATAGTGTTTTATAGAAAATAACCCTGTTTATCAATGTCTTCTCAAGATTGGATATAAACATTTCATGACCTTTTGTTTGTCTTGGATGTGGGGTGGGTTCACATTGTAGCCAAAACTGACCTTGAACTCATGGTGAGCCTCCTGTCTCAGCCTTCCATTTTCTGGGATTAAAGGCAAGAACCTCCATGCCCAGCTAGGCATACATATTTAAATTATGGGATATAGGATACGCATATGTGCACAGGCTGAAGGTTATAAGGTTTTATGTTCAAAACAAACTTCACACATGTACTTGCCATAAGTTCTTTCACCTCTGAAACCCAGAGAACCAATGCAGGAGTCTTCAGTAATCTCTTTATAAAAGTGCTCTAAAGCAGTAGTTCCAGTTTCAAGTAAAATTATTTTCTCTATTGCTATTTGTGTGTGTACTTCTTGAATTCTGTCAACAAGATACCAAGATTTTTGCAAGGAAGTGCCAGAAGCATAGACTACCATGATGACCATTGAAAACTGGTAGGCCTCATGTCAGCAGAAGAATGACTAACTTGTGTGCCAGGAACCTGATAGGATGCATGCCCATAACACTGGGATATACTGTTTCCATGGAGGAACACAAATCTATCAGAGGTTCTAAACAAGAAAATGTAGTCTGAAGTCTGGTTGTAACATCATGTAGTACAAGGGGTCATTACAAAAATTATGAAATCTATGGATTTAAGCAGTGCATGGTGGTGCACTTCTTTTGTTTTCTAAAGAACTATGTTTATTGAAAACTTAAGTTGAGACAATGAGTAGCTTTAACACAGAGCAAGACAGCTTCAGAAACAGAACACAAGCTATTTTACAACATAATGTCTCAACGTGTTCTAAGTATTATACCTCCTTGGAGGAGATAGTCAAGTTATACCTTGCATAGGTGCCTGGGTATTGCTAGCCAAAAAAATAAACTGATATAAACTAAGTATTTATTTTAACAATAATGCAACAAGCCCTAGCACATGGATCATAAAGTCTCCAAACACCAAGCGAGCATACCTCAGCCTTCCCAAGTGCATGGAGCAGGAGGACTATACTAACAAGTGCTTTGGCGCATGCTCTCCAAGATGAGACGTTCCCAGTCATGGCCACTAAGTGAGATGAAAACCCTGCAGTGGTCTTCAACCAAGAGCAGTGATTTGGGTAATTAATTAATTAAATGCCTTGAAGCAGCATGACAGTCTACTAAATTACTGTCATTATATTACAGCCCTTACCTATAGGCTGTCTTGTTTTCAATGACCAGAACACATGATCTAATACAAGCATTATAACAAAACACTTTTCTCCAGAAAGTAACAAACTGGAGTGATAAGCTATGTGACAGTATTCTGATGGTTGAGGACAGGCTAAGTGGTTATTGAATATTCTACAGGGAAAGTACCATATTTTCTAGTGTAGGAAGAATATTTATTTCACAATACAGTATACTTTCAAAGACACAAAATATGACCAACATGCCCTTTTTACTCAAGAGTCAAGATACACCAAGGAAGTAAAATGGGTAAAACAGCTCACCAGTCTACTTATACTGTTGATATTATAATCATGAAGCAGAAAGGAAGTTCTTACACCTAGCACATGCTATTATACCAATCAAGAGATAGAACCAAGTGTGCACTAGAAATTGCCTACCAGCTACCTGAAGGGTTTAAAACACAAAAGTACACAAATCTTCCATACTCTTTCCAGTTTCAAACTTGTTTCCTATATTAAAAAGGTGGTTTTTTGTTTTGTTTTGTTTTTGTCGTTCCAGCTTTAGTTTACATAACCAGATGATCAAAACAAAACTGATGCCAATGAGTTTTTTCTTTCGTTCTTTATTCATCTAGGTAGGGTATCACTCTAGCCCAGGAAAACTTGGCATTCAACTCTATAGTCCTAGGCTGGCCTGAGCTCACAACAATTCTTCTATCTCTGCCTCCCAGGTGCTGGGATTAAAGATGTGCACCACCACATCTGGCTGTCAATGAATTTTAAAAGTTCTTAACTGGCACAGCAAAAGTAAAGTGGGATGAACCATGCAAGCTGGAATTGAGGTGCATTACTGAGGCATCCATCCACATAGATTGAGCAATGACTAGGATCCTTGATCTCAAGGCTTCAGGCTGCTATGATACACTGGCATAAGCCTATCCTAAAAACTCTTTTTAAAACGATTCATTCTATCAGTCTTGTCACTCCTGCAGACCCGGAATGCTACAAGAACATTGAATTGTGAATTGAATGTGTAATGACCCCAAAGCCTCATATGTTGATGATTAAACCTCTTCCTTGATCAACATCTGGTAGACCTTTTGGAACACGAAACTTTGCTGGAGAAAGTGTGTCACTGGGGCCATACATTGGGCTCTATTAGTCCACCTGTACAGAGTATAGGTATCTCATTCTTGCTACTCCCTCCAAGTTACTGATAAAAGACTCATAGTTCAAAGAATATTTAGCCTAACTTTAATAGGGCTAATAAAAATCTAAGAGGATATAAATAAATCATATGTAAACCTACTTTTTTGGACAATGGAACACTCAGGAACCACTGATTGTTATTAGAAAATTTTCAGTGCCAGGGATGAGATACCTTCCAGTGACTTGTTGGCCAGGGAGGTCCCTGATGCCCCCAAAACATTACAGACCATTGCCAAGACCATTTCCCACCAGAAATAGATGATAAGACCCTATTGCTGAAGACTCCACATACTTGGGCTGCAAGACCACTGGGAAAGCCTGATGGAACTGAGCTGATAACCTCCTCCATGTAGACCAGCTGACAGCAAGCTGGAAGAAGCCATTCTGTATGCAGTTCAATTGCAGAGAAAGAAATCGCTAGTGAAGATAATCAACAGTGGACACTGCAAGCCTTATAATTGGCCAGACAGGCAATAAGCCAAAAGGTGCAATAGTGGCATGTCTGTCATGGTGGAAACCAACTCCCCTATAATTGAACTGGAGGCCCGCTCCATGGGAGGGAATATATCCCCAATACTGAAAACCTACAACAGGGGTAGTTATGAGCCCTAGGGGTGTAACATCTGCTGCTGCCTGGCTAAATGTATATACTATGCTCATTAAACTTCCCAGTAAGCACTTCTCTTAATGTTCATACACATATATTAATGCTACTCTCACTTTTGGTTGACAACCTTCTCTTTTTAGATGTCAGTGACCTTGGGATGACTCAGAAGGCATCATGGTGCTGGGAAGAAGTGATAGAGGAGTGATCAGCACTGCAATATTTCTATCACACCTTCCAAGGCTCAGGGTCCATTGTGGAAGAAATGGCAGAAAAAAATGTTGGAGCCAAAGGAAGGATAGGAGTCCTTACAATGTGCTCCTCCAGACACAAAATGGCCTGGATATCCATGACCTCACAGTGCCTGACACTACCCACACAAGAACAACATAATAGGAGGTAAAATATCATGACATCAAAATAAAAGAGAGACTGATTGAGAGGGAGAGGGGATATGACGGAGAATACAATTTCAAAGGGAAAAGTGGGGGGGGGGCGGAGGGAAGGCATTACCATCGGATATTGTTTACAATCATGGAAGTTGTTAATAAAAAAAAAAACTTAATCTTTTAAACAACAAAGAGATGACATCACAAGGAAAGACTGAAAGAAAAGAAGATAGTAAACCAGCAGGCCAAATATCAAAAGGATTGATGCCTCATTAGTTTCTGGAAACAGGGAGGCTATGTTCAAAGTCTCAGTTTTTTGAAACTGTATCCTTGGTTGATCTAAGAGCAAGGCCTGATAGTGGGTTATGTAAGAGTTGGCACGCCATTGGTCTGGGGGCTCTTTAAAAGAGTCTCTATCATATGTGGATTTATAATTTATAAAGTCTAGCCCAATGTTAATTTTTAAGCATCCACTGTCAGAATAGCAGCAGTTGCAATAACCCAGAGACAAGGGGGATAACCAGTAGCTACTAGGTCTAGCTTTATAGACAAGTAGGCCACTGGGCAATGCCATGGACCCAGTCTTTGAGTTGGGATGCCCCTGGCTGTCCCCTTCTTTTCATCCATGTACAAGTGGAAGTATTTGGTTAAGTCTAGAAGCACAAGAGCAGGGGCTAATGTCAGAGCTGACTTTAATTCTTGCAATGCTTGTTTCTCATTTTCAGACCAATTAAAAACTTTTTATTTTATTTTGGTCCTCTAGTGGCATCATATAGAGGCTTGACTAACTCAGCAAGCCTTGGGATCCAAATTCTGCAATACCCTACAACTCTGAGGAATTCTCTGATATCTCTTAGTGGGTGTTTGAGTGATGGCCTGAATCCTAGAGGCCAACAGCATACCTTTTCCTTCTTGGAGTTTGTATCTCAAGTAGGTTGCCTTATGCACACACAGTTGAGACTTCCTGGAAAATATGCAATAACCCAGATGTTGTAAGTTGTCCAGAAGTTCTGTGGCAGAGAAAAATTCTTCATACATTTCTGCAGTGAGGAGAAGGTTGTCCACATATTGTAGGAGAGTTGACTCAGGTGTATCCTTGTGTAAGGGCTGCAATTCTCCATGAAGACCCTCATCAGAGAAGGTGGGGACATTTTTAAATCCCTGTGGAATCCTAGTTCAGGTTAGTTGCCCATTGGTGCCTTGTTCCGAGTCTGTCCGGTCAAAAGCAAAAAATGGGTTGATTTCCCTTTGCCAATAGGATACTAAAGAAAGCATATTTTTAGGCCCAACACAGTGTATATTTGTCTTTCAGGTGGAATTATACTGAGCCAAGTATAGGGGATATCTCGTGGGGCCTTGTACCTTCTGGAACATGGCCATTATAACCTTGGCCATTTTTTTTTAGCCTGTCTATCTTTTGGAGTGTCTCTATCATTGTATACCCTGGCAGCAATCTCTATTGACTCTGAAAGAAGTTTACCCTCAAAAGCCTTCTATTTTCTGAATCTCCTTTTTCTAAGATCTGGTGTGGACTGCATTATAAAAGCAATGTTAATAGTTTGCTTATTTCCAGGGTCCACAGGATCTATGGGGGTATGTCCTTTATGCTTTCTGCAGCCTTACTAGGAAAGCAGTGGGGGAGTCTGTGGACCCTTGGTCACTTCATTCACCTTAGACAAATTTGTAGTGTGCTGAGTGAGTGGCTACTGGGGGGCCACCCATCAAAGTCCGGGAAAGAGGGTAAGAGATGGCCTACTTTTAGAGGTGTTGGGATCCCAGTCCAGTTGCCTGGAAGGGAAGACCTTGTCAATAACATTAGGGTTCTCTGTGAGGTGACTGTCGGCTTCCAACACTAGTTTCTTGGCTTCCCTTTGGATTTTTTCATGTTCCTCTGTGTTGAAGATGGTTGGCAAGAGTTGCTGACAGTCCTCCCCTGTGGGCTGATGGGTATAGAAGACTCTATCAAGAAGGGATATCAGAGAACCTGCTTTAAATAAGATTTATGTTTAGCAATAAGACTGGGGATGCTGGGGAATCAAACCTAGGTTTCTTAGGCTTTCCAGGTAAGCACCCGAACCATTAAGCCATCATTTACTTGGTTACCCCTTTTTATCATCTGTTTATATCCTAATATACATTTTAGGTAAGTCTGATGTTTACCTTATGCAAGGAGTTTGTAACTTTATCACGTACCATGACTCAGTTTACCCATCTAACCTTTTCTCAACTGAGAAATTGCATCTAACAGCTGTGACTTTAGCTGTTCAAAAGAAAGGAACTAGGGCTGGAGAGATGGCTTAGCAGTTAAGTGATTGCCTGTGAAGCCTGAGGACCCCGATTGGAGGCTCGATTCTCCAGGTCCCACGTTAGCCAGATGCACAAGGGGGCGCACGCATCTGGAGTTTGGTTTGCAGTGGCTGGAGGCCCTGGCACCCCCATTCCCTCTCTCTATCTGCCTCTTTCTCTCTCTTTCTGTCTCTCTCAAATCAGTAAAAATAAACAAAAATTAAAAAAAAAGAAAGGAACTATAAAGAGAAACAAAGTTATATGCTGTTTGTCATTCCCTCTTTCTTTTTTTTAATGATTTTTTTTGTTTATTTTTACTTATTTATTTGAGAACGACAGATACAGAGAGACAGGCAGAGAGAGGGGGGGGAGAGAGGAAGAGAGAATGGGCGTGCCAGGGCCTCCATCCTCTGCAAACAAACTCCAGACTCATGTGCCCCCTTGTGCATCTGGCTAATGTGGGCGCTGGGGAGTCAAGCCTTGAACTGGGGTCCTTAGGTTTCACAAGCAAGCTCTTAACCATTAAGCCATCTCTCCAGCCCATTCCCTTTTTCTTATCAGAGACAATTGGCCATTTTGTCTCTGGACAGGATCAAGGGGACACATGGCTTAAACTTGCATGGGGTCTGAGATAAAGGGAGTGTCATCTTTTTTCCCAGAGTCCAGCTTGCCATGATTTTAATTAGCATATAACAGTAAGCAAGAGCAAAAGGAAATGACAGAGCAGTGAGCTAAGTGTCTTGACATTTCTTGTCTTACTCTGAAGTTGTTTTGTTTTGTTTGTTTGTTTTTTAATCTAGGAAATTTATTTTATCTATTTGTAATACATAAGGTGATAGGGTCTTATCTGTGTCTAACCTGGTTAGACCTCGAAAGAATATGAATTATATCTGTGCTTCTGACTTTGTGATCCACCTAGCATAGGATATCACCTGTGTTTAATGCAAGTTGAATTTACAGTAAGTCTATGTCCCCATATAAAACTTTTAGAGCACCCTTAAAAGTCTGTAAACTGCTGAAATTTCTTTAGCTTCAGGCAGGGTGTTTAGGCTTAGCCTGAAAATTACTTTCTATTCCTTCTAAAAGAAAATTAATTTTAGGCAAAATTTGGTCTTTTTAGATCTCTTACATCCTTCCTACATACATACATCTTTATCCACATACTTTAACATTCTGATCTAACTTCCACTCAAAAAGAATTTTTAACAAGCATTCTATGTCTAGCATTGAAAAATACCTTCCCAGTTTCTTTAATCATCTTATCTCAACCCATAAGTAACCATCTTTCTTATAAGCCTATTAAGAAAAACTACACCAACTTTATTAATCTTATTATCCACTGACAAAGAAGCAAGTAGACTGGCTTCAAAGAGTTAACTGTCTTTTTATTGTAAATTTTTAGAGAAAAAGCTTCCTTAGTATTTAGGTCACCAAAAAATCTCTACCTGACAACCAGACTTGCTTTATAATACCAGTATATATACCTTTATATATTATATAACCCATTGATTTGAGGTAGCTCTTATCAATAAACTCCATTAAATACACTTTCTAGGATTGCAAGCAAAACATGACAACCATTTTGGGGATAATCTTTATCAATATCTCTAACACATTTGAAAATGCTTTTATTAGGAGTAACTAAGGCAAAGTTTTGTTTCTATCTGGATGCAGGCTGGCCTAAAACTCAGGCCATTTGCTTACTCCTCTTAAGTAACAGGACATTATAATCTTTTAAAATACCTGGAAAATTATGAGTTGCCATATGATAGTTAAGGTGTTGTCAACTTGATCTGTTTAGTAATCCACAGAAATCCATTTTGGGTGGGTCTCCGACTTTGCTTCCAGGAAGGATCAACTAAAGGAGGAAGTCCTTTCCCCAGAGTGAGCCCTTCCTCCAGAGTGGGCAGCCCCGCTCAAAGGGGGACTTTATAAAAGGAAGCTCTGGGTGAAAAGAGCCCAAAGAGCTCCTTCCTTCCTTCCACTTGGCTGCAAAAGCTGCTCGCTGCCTTCCAGCGTGGACTGAAGACCAGAACGGACTGAAGACCAGCATCAACTGAAGACTAATGTAGATCAAAACACAGCGGCTCCCCGTGAAGTGTCCAGGCTTTCCAGCACAATCTGCAGTGCCTGGCTGGGACTACTGAGGCATCTGGCCACATGGACTGAGCAGCTACCAGGTTCCATGATTCTTGGGCTTGCAGCTGCTATTGGACTACCGTAAGCTAATTCAATAAATTCCATTTTTAAAATAATTCATGCTAGCAGTTCTGTTCCTCTAGAGAACCCTGACTAATACAGATTTTGGTACCAGGAGTGGTTCTAGAGAAACAGAATTGTAAGACTGGATTTCTTTAGTGGGCTTGGTGCTATCTGGTATTGGCTCCCCAACTTCAATGCTACTAAAGGCCATACTGGCGATAAGAAGAGTGTTTTTACTGGAAATAAGCAGGGCACTAATAATCCATGGTGTGCACTATTTCAAGAACTCCATGAGATAGATGTATTTGGTGACCCTGAGTCATGTCTTGTGAAGAGCAAGGAATTTAGTGACTCTATAGTTAAAATATTTGAATATTTGTGAAAAAGTAAGACCAATGATGAGGCTGGTTGGTTGCTTTTAGCATCTCTTGACAAACTAGTGAGGGAACAGCATAAGATCAAAAATGAAAATTCCAAGCTTAAGACCATGTACATAATCTCAAGGTTTCTAAGGGTGCCCTGGAGGAGTCTCCTCTCTAGTCAGAACAGGGCTCAGATGGCAGAAAACCAAACCCAAGCTCTCATGTGAGATTAGCTAACTTGCAATGTAAATTCAAATCCCAGCCTCACCAACTATCAGAAGTTAAAGAGAAGGCTCTGATTGGAAAAGAATGGGATCCTGTGCCTTGGGATGGTGATGTGTGGGAAGACCCTGAAGAACCTGGGGACATTGAATTGTTAGATTCTGAAGATGTTTTGGATGAAAATATGACCTGCCCTCCCTTAGCAGCAGTTGTATCCCCTCCTCCACACCCTGAAGTATTATCTTCCCCACCCTTGCCTGGGGGAATTCATCCCTCTTTGTCTGAGGAATCAGCAGGAGGTGCTGGTGCTTCTCAGTTCCCACCCATCTTTGCCTCTAGGCCTATAACCCAGACAGAAGGCTAGGCAGGCCCCTAAAGGTGAGATAGAAAATGTGACCCAAGAGGAGGTGCATTATACCCCTAAAGAACTTCAGGAGTTTTCTAACTTGTACAGACAAAAGCATGGGATATGTGTGGGAATGGATTTTAAGGGTGTGGGATGATGGAGGAAGGAACATACGATTAGATCAGGCTGAATGTACTGAAGTAGGCTCATTGAGCAGAGATTTTAGACTTAACAATGCAGTCCATGCAGTTGGAAGTGGTGCCAAGAGTTTGATTGGTTGGCTGAAGTATGGATCCAAAGATGGCCTACTGTAAGTGAGCTTGAGCTGCCTGATATCCCTTGGCTTAATGTTGATGAAGGTATTAAAAAGATCAGAGAACTTGGAATGCTGGCGTGGATTTGCCATGTAAACTCATCTTTGCCCCCACAATGGGAGCATCCAGAAGATGTGCCCTTCACTAAGACTATAAGAAACAGATTTGTGATGGAAGCACCAGAATAAAGTATCATATCATTGGTCATTTATGTAAAGAAGACCTCACAGTGGGAGTTGCAGTTGCTGCATCAGGTGATTTAGATGCAATGGGTATAAATGAATCTTGTGGTAACAAGACCAAGTGGCAGTGCTGAATCGCCAAAGGCAGGGTGAACGTGTTTTTCATAATAGACAGCGTAGGCAAAATTATGCACATAAAGGTATGACTCTTATGGACCTTTGGAATTGGCTGATTGATCATAGTGTTCCCAGAAGTCAAATAGATAAGAAGCCTACTGAGTTCCTGCTTGATCTGTATAAGCAAAAAGGCTCCAGAACAAGGGAACATAAAGCCACTTTGAATTATAGCAACAGAGACTCAAGACCTCTTAATCAGTTTCCAGACTTGAGCCAGTTTACAGATCCTGAGACCCTTGATTGAAGGGGTGGCTGGGTGCCCTCCAGGAAGGACCCTCCTCCAACCGCCAAAAGTTTCAATATTAAGCTTACACCTCTCCTTCCACAGAGGGACCTGCAACCTTTTGCTAGGGTAACTGTACATTGGGGAAAAGGAAATAATCAGACCTTTCACGGCCTACTGGACACTGGCTCTGAATTGACATTTATTCCAGAAGATCCCAAAAAACACTGTGGCCCTCCAGTTAAAGTAGGTGCTTACAAAGATCAGGTGATTAATGGAGATTTGGCAAATGTTAGACTGACATTGGGTCCCTGAACTCACCCTGTGGTTATTTCCCCAGTCCTAGCATGCATAATTGGGATAGATATACTTGTGAATTGGCAGAACCACCACATTGGTTCTTTGACTTGTAGAGTGAGGGCTCTTATGGTTGGAAAGGCCAAATGGAAGCCATTGATGCTCCCATCACCAGGGAAAATAGTGAATCAAAAATAGTATTGCATCCCTGGAGGGATTTCAGAAATTAGTGCCACTATAAAGGACTTGAAGGATGCAGGGGTGGTGGTTCCCACCACATCTCCCTTTAGCTCTCCTATTTGGCCTGTTCAGAAGACAAATGGATCCTGGATGGATCCTTCCAGCATAGATTGAAGACCAGCGTGGACTGAAGACCAGCATCAACTGAAGACCCGTGTGGGTCAAAACCTAGAGGCTCCTCAGGAAGCCTCCAGACCTCCTGGCACCATCTGCAGTGCAGGGTCGGGACTGCTGATGCTTCTGGCCATGTGGACTGAGCAGCTACCAGGTTCCGTGATTCTTGAGCCTGCAAGTGCTATTGGACTACTGTAAACTAATCCAATAAATTCCCTTTTTAAAATAATTCATTGTAGCAGTCCTGTTCCTCTAGAGAAGTTGACCTAGAACATAAAATCAGTAATTATATTTATGAGGTCATGTAATAAAATATGGCTATGTTTACATAAAATTTTAGTTCTCCATAGGCCTTAGTTAAATATGACTTTTAAAGCCAAAAAAAACCTTGAAATAAATCAAATGTCAACAAAAAAAACTTCAGGAGAGACCTGTTGGACTATATGGATTAAAAAAGAAACCAAAAGGTATCTATAAATATTATTTGTTTAAAGCCCAAACAAAAGAGGAAATACCAGGCACAGTTATAATTAAAATTACGGATGTATTTTTATCAAGTACTTTAAAAGTCACATGGGTTAAAATGTGGAGTCAGGATATTGCATTGGAACCTCCTGCCTCAGCTTCCCAAGTAGCTAGGATAATAGGCCTAGTTCATTTTTATTGTTTATCCTTTTTTTCCATAAGATCTTTAAAGTGCTTTTTAACCAGTTTTAAAGGAGATTTTTCAACAGAATGATTTTGACCCATATCTTCAAAGATGAGGACAAGACCAATGAACGCAACACCAAACACAAACACGCTAGCAATAATGGCTCTCCTGACATTGCCATGTGGTTGCCAAACCAAAACTGAACCAGAAACATACCTCCATTCGAAGTCTCTAAACAGAGACAGAGAGGGTCAAGGGCAGCCCCTTGAGCCCTCATATAAGGGGAATTAATGCTGCTTCCAACTTCCCTCTTGGAACCAGAAAGCTCACAAAATCAGAAAACTAGAAAAAAGGGGGAAAAAAAGAGTGGAAAACCAACCTCCAGAGGTTTCTATCCCAATAGATGAAGTAGTCAGTAGTGCTAGGGAAAAGTTCCCCATCAATGGCTTGCTACCAACTCCAAAACCAGGAACATGCAGACAGATGAAGATAAGGTCCTTAGGCCAAAATTAGGGGACCTTTCCCAGTCAGTTGCCCCAGAGTCATGGAGGGAGGACTTGCAATGTGGATCCAGGGCCAGCCCCCAAGATATTATGGGATCCAATGTTCCACAAGTAAGACCATGGACTCATGGAATGTGAAACTGTTTTATTGGGTAAAAAAGAGAGAAAAGAAAAAAGAAGAAAGTCTGGTATACTACGTCTGCAACCCAGAATCTCAGAGTGAAGCCCAAAGCTATTTGGAGTGTCATTGTTTTTTTTAATAGAAAAAGGAACAGGATGGGAATTAAGCCATTAATCACAATTTACATGTGGCAGTTACAGCCATAAAAGTAAAAAAAAAAAAAAAAAAAAAAAAAACACCAAAAACGGAACTTGTAAATAGATCTGTTGGTCAGTTACAGGAAGCGCCTGGGGTAGGGGGGTTGTTAGGTAGGCCAGTGACTAGGAGTCCCAGTTATCTTAAGGAATTTGCTTAAAATGCAGGCCCCAAGAAATGTTTTTCAGACAATCAGAGCCTCCTGTTTATCCACTATCACCATCTGCTTAAACAAGTGTCTCATTCTGTTATTTTATAAGCTCCTACAAGGAAATGACTTCTATTTTTCTCTAAGCTAGATATAAAGAAATGTAGAGAAATATAATGTTTGGCACACTTTACAAAAACATTCCCATTGAAAAAAGTCATATCAAGGAGTGACTGAGACAATGCAAAATCTATAACCAGCAGGTAAACCTCAAATATCTTCAGGTGAAGTCCAACACCAAAATGTAGTGACAGATATTTGAATTTTCTCTTTACAACCCTGCAGCTCAGCTTCTTACAGCCTGGCAAAAATTCCATCGAGTTCCAGAAGCTGTCCATGTTAGCTGTTCCATAGTCTTTTAGCTCCAACACATCTTCCAATCTATACTGTAATCATGGCCCATCTTTCTAGCTCTAACAACAGCCATATGTGAGTTCCATCTAGGGGTTTCTATTTTGTAACTCATGTGGTATCTTAGCTGCAGCTTCTGAAATTAGATCTTCTTTGCACAATGTTTTTAATGGGCACCACACAAGAATTTCAACCCTTTTTTCCATTCCACATCTCACCAGCACCAGGAAGAGATTCACTTTTATACAATGACCTTCCTGGTCCTCCACACTGGTATTTCATCCCTGTTTCATTTTTCCCATGGGCTATTTTCAAAATACAAAACTGGGTTGCACTTCTTGACCCACTATTTGCATTTGACATGATTTCAGATCCAGCACCAAGTGTGAGAAATAGCCAAAGTCGTCAATCCAGGCAAGGGGATAAATTTGGCATTGAGGAGCAGCATAAACCTTCACCAGTCTTCCTACAAGCCACCATCTTTCAGTGTCTCACACTCAGGGCAGCATTTCCATTGTATCCAAGAAATACAGTTGGTCCACCCTCAATGGTAATAATCAACTTAACAATTACAGAATAGGTAACCTAAAATCCTTCTCTGTGACTAACTTTAAATTTGAAAGAATTTTTACTATGATAAACTGTCCATCTTTCATATGTATCTGACCTATATTAACAACAAACACATGAAACTATCACATAAAAATTCAACATTTGGTCTGGAGAGATGGCTTAGCAGTTAGCAAAGCCAAAGAACTCAGGTTTGATTTCCCCAAGACATATATATGCCAGATGCACAAGGTAGCACACATGTCTGCAGTTTCTTTGCAGTGGCTAGAGGTCTTGTCACACCCATTCTCTCCATCTCCTTCCTTCCCTGTTTCTGTCCCTTTCTCTCTCTCAAATAACTAAATAAAATTAATACTAATGATAAAATTCAACACTGGTAAACTCTCTGAGTAGAATAATGCAGCCAACCACCCAACAACAGCCCAGTTCCAACAGCATTCTCTCTTTCCCCTTTAAAAGTTCATATGTCAGTCCACTATTCTCCCTGCATTCAGACTTTTCAATCCCTCACAAGAAAAGCCCCTCAATATTGTCCAATACTGCACAGGCTTCTCTAGTACAAAGTACTCAGTGATTTCATTATCCTCCTGCAAATACATTCTAAGAGGCTATGACCCACATGGTCAGATTCTTAGTAGTAGTTGCTCCACTTCAAAGTACCAATTACCCTGTTGGTCTTACTTTTACCTTTACTGAGGCAAACACCTCACCATAAAGAACTTATGAGAAGAAAATGTATACACAAGGTTTACACACTCCAGGGAAAACACCACTAAAATTTAGAAGAACCTAGTCCTTTCCATAGATCCATAGCAAAGAGATGTTAGCAACAGTTAGCAAACAGTAACAGCCAGTTAGCAAAGAGCCCTTTACATTGAATAGGGCTGGATTAAAGAC
The DNA here is from genome assembly GCF_020740685.1 of Jaculus jaculus. Lineage (NCBI taxonomy): Eukaryota > Metazoa > Chordata > Mammalia > Rodentia > Dipodidae > Jaculus > Jaculus jaculus. Next base: position 136,008,198 of record NC_059125.1, on the reverse strand, counting down.
CTGCCCACAGTGACAACCTTTTCCCAAGCAGGTTCATGTAGATATAAGCAGGAAGCATACACTTAATCAAAAATCCCTGAGGCTACAGGGGACTTGCATTCATATCCTTATCTCTAGAGATCTCCATGAGCAGTGGACTAATGAAGGTTTAATTATTGGAAGGTATACAGAGGGGTGGGATGTGGTGGCAGGGTCCTGGGTGTGTGTTTCCCATGACAGAATCAGGCACACAGCACTGTGAGCCACAGACTGAGGAAGATGTAGGAAGGGGCATGTAAGGGTAGGTATGGGTTTATGACAGAAAATTCAAGAAAGTTCAAGGACTTCTGTCAATAATAAAATACTAGGCATAAAGTTATATTTTCATTGCAGTGAGCAAATCATGGCAGGGGTTGGAAAAGGGCTATAGAAGAGGGAAAGAACAAGAAGGGGCATGGCATTCTGCCAATCACAGGAAGCTGAGGAGGGAGCATTACATGTAAGATGGAGGGAGGATATTTGAGGATAAGTCATGTAGGTGAATGTGTATTGTGTGATAGATAATTTAAGAGGACACAAGGCTTTGTGTCAATTATAAGATGTTAGATAAAGAACTCTATGTTTCCTGGAGCAAGAAAATTGGGACAGGAACCAGGGGAGTGTAATAAGAGAGAATGTTCATAGGGGGGTGTGGCAACTTTTGCATCTTGAGGGGCTCTTGCAGGGAGGTCTGTGTGCACCAGATCCAAGGAGAGGCAGGGCAGGGCAGGTTGGAGAGATCTGTGTGAGTACAGTGAGGAAATCCAGACTCTGCTCAATACTGATCCTGGAACAAGGGTTCTTTAGCAACCTGACCCTTCTGTCAGAGCTTGCCCTTTACCTGAAATGGTTCTCCATACTTACTGCTTGAAGGGGAGGGTCTGTATCGGAGACTTCCTATGGCAGAGATGCAGAGTGTCATCAAGTCCTTTGGTGGCCATTGAGCCCTACGCTCTGCAGAGGAGGTAAATAAGGAAAGTTCACTTTGGATTGAGAGAACGTGTTCCTCTCACAACCAAAGATAATGCTCAAGATTCCCCTCCTGTCTTGGTGGGACTGTCTTTCTCTGGACAAGGGTAACATGGAATTTGACTTTTCCTGTTTGGGGGTAGGGATAGGAGTATGGGTGGAGGAACATGGGGAGCCTCAGAATAAGCCAAACAAGTGAGGTTTGAGTCCAAGGCCACAGTTAAAGACAAGATTTTGTGCCAGTGTTATAAGAAGTGGATGTGTACCACAGGTTGTGTCCCCACTTAGTCCACTGCAGAGTGTTTTCCTAGAGGCCTAAGTTGGAAGACACTGGAAAATCTTCTAGCAGACTGACTACATCTCTGATATTTCTGGGACATAATCCCCCCTACAACATATATCACCAAAATGTGAACAGTAATCTAAGAAAGAGCTTGTTGAGAGAAAAGAAAGAGCACACAAGGCTTCTGTCAAAAATTCCCAGTATGTCTGTAATTGAGCGGAAGGTGGAAAGCTTGGCCTATTAAAATTGTACACTTAAGACCATGGGCCTAATATCAAAACTGAGTAAAATATTTGCCACTGAGTGATAATGAGGGAACTGATTCTTGAAAAAACAAAGGCAATTTGAACATTTGGCCTGTTGTGAAACTTGGACATGATGGCTTGCACAGAATGCAAGGGAAGGGCTGGTATGTTCAGCATCCCCTCATTTCTTCATTTCAATCCAGGGGGAGTAATCCACAGAGGGTGATGCTGAACATGGGCAGAGTTGAGCCCAGGGTCTCAGAAATGCTCAGTCCAGTGCACCATAAGAAGGAGAGTTGTCCTCCTGTTCTGCACATGCTTCTGGAGATGCTCTTCCCAGCTCATCTCCTGCTGGCTTCCCTCACTTGCCTCAGTCACATGTACCCCCCCCACCTATGCTGGTACAGGCATTACCTTCAGAAGGTCTGGGAAAGTGGACCAGGGCTAAGTCACCTCTAGCACCAGATCTAGTGGGTCTCACACCTCCAGTGTGGCCCCAAAGAATGATCTTATAAAGAGCAAGACAAAAATACAGATGGATTACGTGCTCAGCAAATACAAAATGAATGAGCCCTTAATGAGTGGAGAAATGGTGAAAGTTGTCAACAAGAAACTAAATGAATAATTCCCTGAGATCCTCAAGAGAGCCTGCCATCACTTAGGTGTGCCTTTTGGCCTTGAGTTGGAAGAAGTTCAGCTAAGTGGCAAGTCCTTCAAGCTTGTCAGCAAGCTACATTTCAAGGGTGATGGGAGTAACTGCCAGATGGTCCTGCCCACCATGGGGATTTTGTTCCTGTCCTGAGTGTCATCTACTTAAATGGCAGCTGTGCTCCTGAAGAGAGAAATCTGGCTATTTCTGAATAACATAGACATCCATTGTCCCAAACATCATCTTTGAAGATGCCAGAAGGTCCTTACCCAAGATCTAGTGCAGGAAAAGTACCTGGAGTACCACCAGGTTCTTGACAGTGACCATACAGTGGTTTGAACATAAATATGTTTCACCAATTGCCTCAGAAATACTTTCATTAAGATTGAGCTTGCTACTTAAGTTTCCAACCGGAAGAGACCTGCCAGGTAGGGGCATGTCATTGTTACAGATCTTGTTGTCCATCCTTACTAGATGTGTGGAGAGCCAGTTGGAGCTCTGGCTGTCCCTGTTTGCTGGTTGTTTTGTGGTGTCTCTTTGCTATGGATCTATGGATATGAGCCAACTTCTTCCACCACTGGTGGTGTTTCCCTGGATTCTATAAGCTGGAAACAAACCTTCTCCTCTCATAGCTATTTCTAGTATAAACAATGAGAAATGAAATGCAACTGGGTTTTAGTAGGGAGAGATTGGACCTAAGAAAGACAAAAACCCAGTAGTGAAAAGACATAATATTACAGCTCCAAGACTGTCATATGGACTCATGACAGGATAATCTTGGTTTCAAAAGGTTTGGGCTGCCAAAAGCCTCTTTAGTGGACCAGTTTGGGCTCAAAGATACAGATTTTTTTGAAGTTGCACCATGGTTCTGGAATTTCATAGCATCCTGTGGTCTCCATTTCAATGTAGGTTTTGATCCACAGCTTCACTCAGTGGCCTCACACAGCCTCCTTACAATGACTTTAACATGCTTCACATGGCTTAGACTTAGCACCTCTCTGGAACCAGAGTGAAATACTTCATGGAATACTCTGTCTTGTATCTTTCATCCTTCCAATACCTTGAAGTAATGCTGTCAAGTACTGCTAATTGACAGAGATGAAGCCTTGTGCCCATGGAAGAAGCTAAAGCAACTTGGCTTTCCTGACCTAGAGGAATAGAAACCCCATTACACATTCTAATTTCACTCATTTTCATTTAGAAAGAATTCACATTCTTCCTATCTTAAACCTTCAGTGGGTTAGGTCTTAGGCTTGGTGTATCTTTACCATGGTCTCAGGACAAAACAGTACATTCTCTTTATTGGTTATATACTCTATAACAATTATAGCCAAATGGAATTCCATTTCTATATCTACAACTTTATATTTGTCACATTTATTTCCTTGCTAAAATTTTTTTTTTGTCCTTTTTTTCTGATTGGTATTTTGTTTACTTTCATGGTAAATTAGATTCAGAGCACCTAAGAGAATCTATTTCACAAACTCAGTGTTTTTCTACTTTGAAATTTCCTCTGCCAAATAACATTAGTCCCTTACATTTAAAATCAACTTTTCTCAAGTTCTCAAGCAGAATAATAAATTACCTCTGGCTCAGTTTTCAACAAGGTTCTTTACCCCTATGTAAAGTCATGAGTTAAGCCTCCACAGTACAGCTTTCTCTGGGCCTCCTGGTATTTCAACCTGTACCAGAATGGCCCATTAAACATTGCTTACAGATGTAAAAATATGACTCTTCTAGTTCAAACTTCCAAATCATAATACATTTTTGTCACTAACTGATCTCAAATGAATAAAAATTACATAACCAGGTTTGTTATAAGAACAATCCTCTCTTAGTACAAATTTAATAAACTAATCAACTTCACCATTAGGGGAAAGTAATCAACAAAAATTACTTTAAGGGAGGAATTCTTTTTTCACCTTACAGTTCTAAGTTACAATACACCTTGGCAGGGAAGGCATAGTCATTGGAGCTGGTTACATTGAGTTTAACAGTTGATGAAGCACAACAGGACAATGATGCTGGCACTTACCCACCTCTTTCCTTTTGATACAGCCAAGAATCCTAGCATGTGAAATGATACTACCTATAGTTAATAGAGTTACTTTCACCATAATTAACCTATCAGTATAATCTCTCACAGAGATGTACAGAATTTAGTCCAGTCTACATAATAAATCAAAGAAGATTGTTGGTCCTGTCAACTTGATAACAAATATATAATATGGCAGAATTCAAATAATAGCAATATAACATTAGGCTGGAATTCAGATCTGCCCCTGTACCACCTTGGGCCTGTTTCCCGGGATCCACCCACAGTGACACCTCCTCTACCTAAATCCAAGTTACAAGCCTTTGGGGGGACAAAAATTCAAACTACCACAGCCTCCATGCTCAAGTGGGCAAAAATATTTAAATTATGTGCTATATGATCCATGCATGTGCTGAAGATCCAAATTCGCATCTGTTAATTAAAACAGATAGCCACACACTCACTTGCAACCTACTCTTCCTCTTCATAAATCCATGAAAGAGGGCTGGAGAGATGGCTTAGTGGTTAAGCGCTCGCCTGTGAAGCCTAAGGACCCCGGTTCGAGGCTCGGTTCCCCGGGTCCCACGTTAGCCAGATGCACAAGGGGGCGCACGCATCTGGAGTTCGTTTGCAGAGGCTGGAAGCCCTGGTGCGCCCATTCTCTCTCTCTCCCTCTGTCTGCCTTTCTCTCTGTGTCTGTCGCTCTCAAATAAAAAAAAATTAAAATTAAAAAAGTATTTAAAAAAAATCCATGAAAGAAAACACTTTGGCTCAACCCAGGAGTCTTCAGTAATCTCTGTTAAGACCACTGTTCTATGGTAGCATTTCACTTTCACACAAAACTCTTTTCTCTCTCTCTCTCTGTCTCTCTTTCTCTCTCTCTCGATCTGTGTGTGTGTGTGTGTGTGTGTGTGTGTGTGTGTGCACGTGCACGTGTTTCTTCAATTACTTTCAATAACACACCTAGAATTTTGGAAGAAGCTGATCCAGGCAGCTATAATCATGCCAACAGGATAGCCTAGGAGGCTTCAGATCAGCAGAGGACTGACAACCAAGCAAGCCAGGAATCTTATATTATTCACCCCATAATACTGGTCTATATAGATTCTATCCAGGAGCACCAATCTGATAGAGGCTCCAAAAATGAAAACATAGTCTGATGTGATGGAGTATTATCAGGTAGTGGAAGGGGTCAGTTTGAGGACACGGAAATATGCGGACCATTGGCGGTGGCATCATTGTGTAATGTCCCCCAAAGCCTCATGTGTTTATTACTAATTCTCATATTTGATCCATAGCTGGTGGAGTTTTGGGAGCTTAATCATTGCTGAAGCAAGAGTGCCAGTGGGGGGCATATATTGTGGCCTATTATTCCAGCTGCAGTAGGTATTGGGAGCTCCCTCTTGATGATCCTTCAAAGATGCTAGGACAATCTGTAACACACAGGCTACCTATTTTGCGATGGCTTCCCTGCCATGGTGAAACTTCCCCTTAAAACTGTAAGCTGAAATACACATTCTTCTCCCATGAGCTGCTTCTACTCTGGTGTTTTATCACAAAAACTAGAAGATAATAGCTACAAACATAAAGCTAATGTCAGTGAGTACCACATAGAATCATTGGTATTGAAACCCATCAGGGACTCCAGCTAGAAATGACATGCAGAAAGATTAACATGGTAAGTAAAAGACTTGTTAGGCTTGTTTAAAGATCAAAAATCAGGTGGAAATATTAGGATTGCTTGTGATTTGGATTGAGGCCACCTATTTGGTACCCTGTGATCTATTGATCCCAAAGCCCCAACAATCTGCCTGCTGCATCTTTAATTCTTGGGAGACCAGTGACACTTGAGTGACTAGTAAAGTGTCTTCCTCCCTTCCTTGTTCTGGGTCTCAGCAAGGAAGATGCCTCTTGATAGGAGTACACCATGCAGTTTAAAAGGAGAAGAAAATCAGCAGTGGGGAACAGATGGAGACTAAGGTGACCATGTACCTTTCAACAGATTTGATAAATAGGGCCCTGCCTGGCTTTCAATCATCATCCTGACAAGGCATTCAAGTGTCCTGTTGGACTACTTATGGCTTAACACATTACTTTTTATTTATTTTTATTTATTTTTTTATTTTTTTGAGGTAGCATCTTGCTCTAGCCCAGTCTAACCTGGAATTCACTACGTAAACTCAGGGTGGCCTTGAACTCACAGTGATCCTCCTACTTTGCCTCCAAAATGCTGAGATTAAAGGCATGCACCACTACAACAAGCTTCATGTTACATATTTATTCTTACTTCACTTGAATAGCTGGAACCCTACTATTTTTAAATTTTGTGTACTTTTAGTATGCATTCCACTTAATATATTTAATTTAAACATCTGTGATATACAAAAATGCATATATTGACTTCCGGGTAAGACGGTGACATAGGAGCCATGCCAAACCAGCCTATAGAGAGATTTAAGCAAAATACACTCTTCTTCTGAAAAGTGAAGGAATATAGGTTATTCTTACACAATGCAGAGAAGCCAGGCAGACCAAGATCCAACAGAAAGGGAGAAAATGGCCCAATCCACGTGATCCACGCACCTGCCTGGCATCCCCAGCTAGGTGCACAAAGGGGTGGCAGCCTGGCAGCTGCAGAAATCAAACAAGGGCCTTTTTCAATTTCATCAGCCTCCTTGCAAAGTTAAGAAAACAGAAGTAAGGACAGCAAAGATCTACTGAAAGCGATACACATGGAACTGCATGAGCAACTGCAGAAGTCTGAAGTCCTCCATCCCTCACCATCAGAACCAGGAAACTCCAGCATTCAGCCCCCAATGACAGCGCAGCCAGCAGAGCTGATCAGAGGCTCAGCTCCACAGAACAACACTGAGGGTTTGAGGTGGACACTCAGCATTGGGGAGATTGGAAGCCACCCCAAAAGGTAACCAGGCCAACTGCCAAAAAAAAAAAAAAAAAACCCACAAGTACATAGGCTTGCATTTGAAGTGCTAATCTCTCTTTCCTTGTCAGGACATGTTATGGGTTATATATTCATGGCTGGCATTACTATTTTCAAATAACTTGTGTTTGGGAGTTGAGTATTGTTGCCTTTGAGGCTTTCATATTTATGTGGTCTTTATGTTTTGCTTCTGTCATCACTGGGGGAAAAGTCTGATCCAGATCCAGGTGACCTGGAACGCAATTCAGAACAGAAAACGCTACCTACCAGCTGACATGATTAAGGATGTAGAAAAACACCCTTAGGGAATTTGGTTTAATAACACTGCTTGTTTTAATCCCCACAGTTGCATACTTTGTGCTGTTTTTTTTTTTTTTTGATTGTGCATGTTGCTCTGTTGAAGTTTAGAATTTTCCAGTAAATTGTTCCACCCAGTCCACTAGATTACTTTCTTAGCAAGCAAATTCAACAGGTAGGATTACTTCTGCAGCTGGATTGGGGTACAAGAGCTACAACTGGCACCTAGAACTCATATCCTGAGGGTATATAGAGGTGGATTGCCACCTCTGGGAGCACTGCAGATAAATAGAACACCTAAGCATTAAATCAATTCAGGATACAAAAGTGGCTACATTATAATACAAGAAACTCAAAGACTTAAGACAATACAGTCTCATTAAAAATTATAAATCCCTGGTGCAGGCACTGTCTTCTCCTCCTCCTCCCCTCCCTGTTCCCCTCTCCTTCCCTCTCTTCATCCCAACCATCTCCTGGCCTGCAGCCTGCCCGCTGCTTCCTTCCCTGGCACTTCCCTCTCTCCAGCCTGAGTGCGATTTTTTTCCCACTCCCCCAACCTCCTCCGATAGTGGAAGGGGGCTCACGCTCCCTGCTCTCAGGGCCTGGGTAGCGAGGGAGTCCCACCGCGGAGGGGATGGCCTGTATCATGGTTTCCTGGCAGGCGGGAGGGGGGGGGTGAGCATGTGTAAGGGAGCCTCCTGCCCCTCCCCATGCGCCTCGGCGACCACAGTGAAACGCAGAAGTCCCTCACACACACCAGTCCCCCGCCTCCACCCCGGAGCTCAGGCAAACCACCACCTCCTCTCCCCCCCCCCCCCCATTTCACGCTACTGGCTCCAACCATCTGGGCCAGGCCATGGCCCAGGTGGAGGAGCAGAGCCTCCATAACTTCTTTGCCAAGAGGGACAAGAAGAAGGAAGGAACGGAGCAATCCAGCAGCGGCTAACGCGGCCTGCACGAGCAGGAGCCAGACCCGACGATGGCGGGACAGCAACTGGGATCAGGAGATCGGGCGACGGTGACATCTCTGGCTTCCGGACCAGGTCTGGAGACGGAGGGATCACCGGAAAGGAAACCAGGCCGGGCCACGGTGGCATCTCAGGCTCTGGGGCCATCAAGGCCCTGAAGAAGGAGGAAGATGAATGGAAAGAATTTCAACAAATAAAAAAGGTCCATTACAGCAGATTCAGAGTTCAAGCGATGCAAATAAGTGAAAAGGAAGATGATGATAATGAAAAGAGAGAAGATCCAGGACATAACTGGGAAGAAGGTGGAGGTGGGGGAGGTGTAGAAAAATCTTCAGGTCCCTGTAATAAAACTGCTCCAGTACAAGCCCCTCCTGCTCCAGTAATTGTTACAGAAACCCCAGAACCAGCAATGCCTAGTGGTGTGTACAGGCCTCCTGGGGCCAGGTTTAACCACGCCAAGGAAAACACCACAAGGACCACCAGAAATATACAACAATACACAGTTCCCATCCCTGCAGTCCACTCCAAGCATGTAGAAAGACAGAACAGGTACTTAAAATGAATACTACCTGGATTAAATGACCACATATGGCACACCTACATCTTATTTAGGGACATGAATTTTTTAAAGTAAATAAAATGGGAAGAAATGTAAATGTCATCAGATGGAAAAAATCCCAGCCTTTCCATCTCCGTGTGCACACAGCTGGCTTGAATTTAGACCACCACTTGCACTTAACTTCTCCACAGTGTCCGACAAACTATATAAGGAACTCTTTGAGGGCAGTCACTTGCCACACACATCTTTCTTTACTTGATCTAATCAGACCTACTCCCCTACAGTAGAAGGGAGGAGAAATCTTTGAATGATGAGAATTTTACTTGAATGAGAATATTGTTATCCTTATGCATAAAGAAAGAGATGTATTATCTATCAATTACTAAAACTAAAAGTGAGTCTTAGGAGCAATATCATTACACAGCTTCTTTATGGTTGACCTCAAATTGGTCCCCAAAATAACATTTGCAGACATTACTATTGGGAAAGATGGGACCACTGAGCTTCAGTACAGTATTAACTGTTTTCTGTTCAATTGAAGCCTTAAAATGTTTTGCTAAGGATTTTACATTCCCTTCCTGTCCTTCCTTGAGATTCTTCCTAAGGGGTAACTTACAAATTTTTTTTTTAATTCAAGGAAGAATATTTTCAAAGTCTCTAGTGAAAAAGACATATGTACTGATTACATTTCTTTTCCCTTAGGGATAAAGAAATGGAGAAGAGCTTTGAATTAGTAAGAAACAAAAATACAAGTAGGGAGGAGGTTTCAAAGAACCAGGCCCTTAAACTTCAACAACCAGTATGCTGTGCTTGAAAACCAGAAAAGCAGCCACACGCAGTACATTTAAGGAATGGTCTTTGTTAACCCTTCCAAGATAACCAGACCACAGCTAACCACCACAGCCATTCACCATCTGATCTCTGTTGGATCTACAGCGACTGACTTGGTGCAGACCTCTATTCCAGTGACTGGCCCTATCGCACTGTGAAAGTTCAAAGTGTCACAACTTCTTTATGTATTGAATTTAGGGAAATATTCATTGTCATAAATGTGCAAGCTAGATTCAGAAATGTTCTTTCATAATTGCTTCACAAATATAAAAGCCAAAACATGCAGTCAGCAGTCATTTAAAAAAATCTTTACGTTCAGATATTGAGCCTTCGCCAACACCTCAGCACTGAAGCAGACCAAAAATGAACCCAACATGGCTCAGGGAAATTTTGTGGAAGAGGGGGTGGAAAGGATGTCAGAGTCACATGTTGGGTCATGATATGCTGAGACATTTATCATACCAATAACTGTGGGCTAACTCCACAATGCACGACCCATTTACATCAACAAGGAGGATCCAATGGGAGGAGGTAGATCATAGATGAGCCTAAACAATGGTACCAAACTGCCTGTATTTGCTGAAAAGAAAACTAATAAATTAAATTAAAAAAAAAAAAAAAACTAGACCATCTTTGTAAGGCTGTGATTTACAATTTTAAATTTTTAGTTGTAGTTTGAGGTCATTGCAAATTAAATTCAATCAAACTTGGGTCCACCAAATGGGAAAGGGGGTGTGTATGGGGATAATATTATTTCTTTGAGTAATTTTTTCATTTGGATAGCATTTTTTTCTGTGTCCCACATTAAGGCCTTTTTTGCTTTGACTTTGAATAAGTTCTTTGAGAGCATAATGCCTGGCTGAATAACCTGGAATATGCATTGGAACTGTGAAGTATCCTGTGAATTTGCCAATGTCTAGGTGGAACCAAATAGCCTTTGTAAAGAGCAACAGATACCAGAGGCCTCACTCAAGGTGCTGCTAAAAGCTTCCTCTGATCAGGGCTAAATTGTGTACTGAACTGTGGAAGGAGTGTGGTGTCTGCTCAGGTGAAGGTCCCCTGGCCTGTCCTTTGAGAGTCAAAGCAACACAGCTAATCAGGTTTAATTGTGTACCAAACTGCTGTGGAAGGAGTGTGCTGTCTGTTCAAGTGAAGGGTACCTTGACCTGTCCTCAGAGTCAAAGCAACACAGCAAAACCTCACCCAACAGCACCCTCTAGTTTCATGGACCTTGATGACCTCTGATCAGAATTCCTTTAAGTTACTGGATATTCTGTAGATGAAGTGATTTGTCCTGCTAGCTGTTATCAACCTCTGATGTGTTTTCATAGTGATTATTTGAGAAGGCAGGGCAAAAAAATGTAGCACTTCTGCTCTTAGTAATTACAGTTGAGCTTTCCAGTAGTATTTAGTTCTTAAAAGAGATTTTTAAAAAGTTCCCGTGCTTACTGGTAAGTTTCTTTCTACCTGATGAGTGGTCTGGCTATTTCCTAGTTGTATCTTTGGTCATGACCATGAGTGTGGGGTTCATTACAATCCCTTTTCTGAATGTGGTTCAGGTGCTTGCTAATGGCAGGAATGAAGTAGATGGTGAGGGAAGCTCCAAGTTTTGGTGTTGGGAGCGATTTCTCACAGTCCAGAAGAGCATGTCAGTGCAGAAAACAGGCTGCCAGGGGCCACAGTGTCTCCTAACAGGACCTCAAGCCAGCTCTGAGCCATAATGGCATTAGCTGAACCAACCAAGGTGAGCTCGAGTGGTTAGAAATAAGATTCTTCGTTAGACTAAAGACAGTTCTGGGCACCAAAAACCATAATAAGTCATCAGACCTTCAGCCACATACTTCTCTTGAAGAAGCATATGCGTGTCCTCCTCCAAAACTGGGTTTGTTACTAGGAAGAGAACTGAGACAAATGTGAAGAGGTTTGTCTAATGGTGTGCTTTGTTCTTTGAAAGGACAAACAAGATTGATAAACCCTTAGCAAATTTAACCAGAAGAAATAGAGAGGGGACAAAAATTAATAAAATTAGAGATGAAAATGCACCATTACAATAGATACCAAAGAAATTCAAAAAAAAATATAAGGACATACTTTAAGAGTATATATGTCTCTAAGTTTAAAAAGCTGAAAGAAATGGATGATTTACTTGATTCATATGACCCACCAAAATTAAATCAAGATGAGATAAACTATTTAAATAAACCTATAACAAGTACAGAGATCTAAGCAGTATAAAAAGTCTCCTAACTGAAAGAACCCCAGGCCCAGATGGATTCACTAGTGAATTTTACCAGACCTTCATGGAAGAACTAACACCAATGCTTCTCAAAATTTTCCATAAAATAGAAAAGGAAGGAAATCTACTGAACTCCTTCAGTGATGCCAGCATCACCCTCATACCAAAGCCAGGCAAAGACAGAACAAAATAAGAAAATTACAGACCAATCTCCCTCATGAATATAGATATGCAAATATTCTGAATTAAAAACTGGCAAACAAAATACAAGAATGTATCAAAAAGGTTATTCACCCTGACCAAGCTGGCTTTATCCCATAGATGCAGGGATGGTTCAACATATTCAAATCAATAAATGTAATACCATATAAATGGTCTGAAGGACAAAAATCACATGATCATCTCAATAGATGCAGAAAAAGCATTTCACAAAATCCAACATACTTTCATGGTAAAAGTATTAGATAAACTGGGAATCGAAGGAACATATCTCAACATAATAAAAGTTACTTATGACAAACCTACAGCCAACATAATACTAAGTGGTGAGAAACTTGAAACTTTTCCACTAAATTCAGGAACAAAACAAGAGTGTCCACTGTCCTCACTATTATTTAATATAGTATAGGAAGTATCAATAAGGCAAGAGACTCTCATAAAAGGGATACAAATTGGAAAGGAAGAGATCAAAATATCACTATTTGCAGATGGTATTATTCTATACATAAAAGATCCTAAAAACTCTACCAGCAAACTTCTAGAGCTGATAAACACTTTTAGCAACATAGCAGGGTACAAAATAAATCCACATAAACAGAAGCTTTCCTACATACTAAAAACAAATGTGCAGAGAATGAAATCAGGTAATCTCTCCCATTCACAATTGCCTCAAAAAATAACATACCTTGGAATAAATATAACTAAGGAAGTGAAGGAGCTCTACAATCAGAATTTTAAAAAAAAACTCAAGTGAGAAATTGCAGAAGACATGAGGAAATGGAAAGACATCCCATGTTCTTGGATTGGAAGAATCAATATTGTGAAAATGTGTATCTTACCCAAACCAATCTACACATTTAATGCAATCCCCATTAAAATTCCAATGGCATTCTTCACAGGAATAGAAAAAACAATCCAAAAACCCACTTGGAAGTACAAAAAAAAATATCTCAAACAGCAAAAACAATTTTGAGAAAGAAAAATAAGGCTTGTGGTATCATCAAACCAGATTTTAAGCTATATTACCAAGTCATAGTAACAAAAACAGCATGATACTGGCACAAAGACAGACATGGAGATCAATGGAACAGAATAGAGGGCCCAGATGTTAATCCAGGCAGCTACAGCCATCTGATTTTTGACCAAAATGCCAAATATATTCATTGCAAAAAATACAGTCTCTTCAACAAGTGGTGCTGAGAAAACTGGATATCTATATATACCAAGATGAAAATAGATCCTTGTCTTTCTCCATGCACAAGAATAAAATCCAAGTGGACCAGGGACCTTAATATCAGAGCTGAAATTCTGAAATTGCTAAAAGAAAAGGTAGGGGGAACCCTTCAACATACTTGAATAGGTAATGACTTTCTGAATTTAACCCCATTTGCTCAGAAAATAAAACCACAAATCATCCACTGGGATCTCATGAAATTACAGCAAAAGACACTGTGAATAGAGTAAAGTGACAACCTACAGAATTGGAGAAAATCTTTGCCAGTTACATATCTGACAGAGGATTAATATCCAGAATATACAAAAAAAACACAAAAAATAGATCAATTAAAAAATCAAGCAACCCAATTCCAAAAAAAAATGGGCTATGGAACAAAATAAAGAATTCTCATCACAAGAAATGAGATGGCATATAAACATGTAAAAAATTGTTCTACATCCTTAGCCATCAGGTATATGCAAATTAAAACTACCTTGAGATTTCATCTCTCTCCCATCAGAATAGCTACCATCAAGAAAATAAATGAGGGCTGGAGAGATGGCTTAGTGGTTAAGCGCTTGCCTGTGAAGCCTAAGGACCCCGGTTCGAGGCTCGATTCCCCAGGTCCCACGTTAGCCAGATGCACAAGGGGGGGTGCACATGTCTGGAGTTTGTCTGCAGTGGCTGGAAGCCCTGGCGCGTCCATTCTCTCTTTCTCTCTGCCTATTTCTCTCTGTGTCTGTTGCTCTCAAATAAATAAGAATAAACAAAAAAATTTTTAAAAAATAATAAAAAAAAAGAAAATAAATGTTGGCAAAGGTGTGCCAAAATGGGAACCCTACTGCACTGTTGGTGGGAATGTAATCTGGTACAGCCATTGTGGAAATCAGTATGGAGATACTTGAGAGAGTTAAAAATAGATTGCCATATGATCCAGCTACAGCAATCCTAGGCATACATCCTAATGACACTTCTTACTACCTTAGAGATATTTACACGACCATGTTTATTGCTGCTCTATTCACAATAGCTAGGAAATAAAAACAGCCTAGATGTCCATCCACAGATGAATGGATAATAAAGATGTGGTACATTTATACAATGGAATTCTATTCAGTGTTAAAGAAAAATGAAATTATTAAATTCACAAGGAAATATATGTGTTTGGAAAGGATTATACTAAGTGAGGTTATGCAGGCCCAAGAAGAAAAAATCACATGTTCTCTCTTATATGTGGATCCTAGCTACAAATGTCTAGACTTGTGTGCGATCTGGAACTAGAAATCAGTAGCACAGTCCCATAAGCTAGAAAATGGTTATAAGGGAGGGAGAAGAGGGAAGATCTTAAGAGGATGGTATTGTATATTGTATATTGATGGTATTGTATAAGAGCAGTAGCTGCTCTTTGACCATGAGAACTGAAGCTGTTTTTGGATCTCCGGGCACAGAGACCTTATCATATGGCCTTGGCAAACAGTCTTCAGACACAGAGGCATTTGTGGAGCAAACTTTAGGCACTGTCTGGAAAGTTTTATTTTCTGTATATAAGCTTGTGCTTGCCTGAATAAATCTTAGACCTTGATCAGAATATAGACTTGGTCTCCTTCTTTGTGTCTCTTGTCTCCCATCCAGGTTAATTTCCCCTCAGGTCCTTGTTTAACTCCCTGCTGTCCAGGGCAGTATATATTTAAGTATAAGAACAGATTACAGGGAGGGGAAAAGCCTAACTGAGGTCAGGGGAAGAGATTGTGTAAGAAAGGTGAGGGGGGGAGGTCAATCAATATTCAAGACATACTGGGCTGGAGAGATGGCTTAGTGGTTAAGCACTTGCCTGTGAAGTCTAAGGACCCTGGTTCGAGGCTCCATACCCCAGGACCCATATTAGCCAGATGCACAAGGGGGCACACATGTCTGGAGTTCATTTTCAGTGGCTGGAGGCCCTTGCATGTCCATTTTCTCTCTCACTCTCTGCCTCTCTCTTTCTGCCACTCTCAAATAAATTATTTTTTTAAAAATTCAAGATATTCTGAATAAGACCTATTTAAATTGACTTTCTTAAATAATGGCACATCAAGAAGCCATAGATTGTAAGTACAAAATTTTTAGTGCTTGGGATGGGATACTTTCCAGTGAGTTGTTGGCCAGGGAGGTCCCTGTTACCTCCGAAACATTAAACATTATCACCAAGGCCCTTGGTTCCCCATGAGAAAGAGATGGTAAGACCCTATTGCTGAAGACTTCACATGCTTGAGCGGCAAACTCACTGAGAAATCAAGCTGGTGCTAAGCCGAAAACCTTCTCCCTGTAGAGCAGGCCAAATGACTGAGTGAGTTCAGTAGTGGCATGTCTGCTCTGGGGGACACCAACTACTCTCTATTTGGAGTGATGGCCCACTCTATGGGAGGGAATACATACCTGGTACTGAAAACCTAATCAAAAGTCTATTGCAGGGGAGGTCATGAGCTTTAGTGGTATAAAGCCTACTCTTGTCTGGATAAATGCATATATTACTCTCATCAAATTTACCTGAATACACTAAACATAATGTTTATACTCATATATTAATGCCATTCTCACTTCTGGTTAGAGAAGCATCTCTTTTCAGATGGCAATGACCACTGGAATGGCCCAAAAGGCAACATAATGCTAAGAATAAGGGAAGGAGGAGAATCCAGCACTGAAACATCTTATACCCTCCAAAGTTAAGGGTCCATTGCAGAAGAGGTGGCATAAAGAATGTAAGAGCCAGAGAAAGGGCACCACTCCTTACATACAACTGTCCAGACGGAATTTGTCCTCGATATCCAAGACCTCACAGTGCCTAGCAATACCCACACAAGAACCTCATAATAGGAGAAAAAGATGATGACATCAAATTAAAAGGGAGACTAATGGAGAGATGGAGGGAATATGACAGAGAGCAGAGTTATGAATGGGAAAGTGGGGCAGGGGATGAGAGGGAAATACCATGGTTTGTTGTCTGTAAGTACAGAAATATATATATATGTATGTATGTATGTATATGTATATATATATATATATACACACACATATATATATATGTTATATATATGTGTGTATATAAATATATACATATATATATATATATACATACATACATAAATTCCAAAGCAATTATTCACAGAAATAGAAAAAACAATCCTAAAATTCATTTGGAAACACAAAAAAAAACCTCCAATAGCCAAAAAGATTTTTGTCTTTTGGTATCACCATACCAGATTTTAAGCTCTATTACAAACCCATCATAACAAAAATAACATGGTATTGGTACAAAGATAGACATGTAGATCAATGGAACAGAAT
This sequence comes from Jaculus jaculus, assembly GCF_020740685.1. Classification (NCBI taxonomy): domain Eukaryota; kingdom Metazoa; phylum Chordata; class Mammalia; order Rodentia; family Dipodidae; genus Jaculus; species Jaculus jaculus. The sequence goes on along the minus strand of NC_059125.1, from coordinate 135,991,408 downwards.
AGAGGACCCAGATGTTAATCCAGGCAGCTACAGCCATCTGATTTTTGACCAATATGCCAAAAATATTGACAGGAAAAGAGACAGCCTCTTCAACAAGTGGTGCTGGGAAAACTTGATATGTATATGTACAAAGATGAAAAGAGAACCTTGTCTTTCTCCATGCACAAGAATCACATACATGTGGATCAGGGACCTTAATATCAGACCTGAAATTGCCTTCAACATATTGGCATTGGTAATGATTTTCTGAATACAACCCTAATTGCTCAGAAAATAAATCCACTAACCAACCACTGGGATCTCATGAAATTACAAAGGTTTTGTACAGCAAAGGACACTGAATAGAGCAAAGAGACAAATTATAGAATTGGAGAAAATCTTTGCCAGCTACACATCTGACAGGAGATTAATATCCAGAATATACAAAAAACTCAAAAAAAAAAAAACAATAAGAAATCAAACAACCCAATCAAAAAAAAAAATGGGCTATGGAACTAAATAGAGAGTTTTCATCAGAAGAAATACAGACGGCATAGAAACATCTAAAAAACTGTTCTACATCCTTAGCCATCAGGTATATGCAAATTAAACCTACATTGAGATTCCATCTCTCTCCCATCAAAATGGCTACCATCAAGAACACAAATGACAATAAATGTTCACAAGGATGTGGTAAAAGGGGAACCCTACTGCACTGTTGGTGGAAATGTAATCTGGTACAGCCATTTTGGAAATCAGTGTTGAATTTCTTGAGAAAGCTAAAAGTAGATTTGCCATATGACCCAGCTATAGCACTCCTAGGCATACACCCTAATCACTCTTCTCACTACCTTAGAGATATTTGCACAACCATGTTTATTGTTGCTCTATTCACAATAGCGAGGAAATGGAACCAGCCTAGATGCCCATCACAGATGAATGAATAATAAAGATGTGGTATATTTACACAATGGACTTCTATTCAGTGGTAAAAAAAAAAATGAAATTATGAAATTCACAAGGAAATATATGTGTTTGGAAAGGATTACACTAAGTTAGGTCACTCAGGCCCAGAAAGCCAAACATCACATGCTTTCTCTTATATATGGATCCTAGCTACAAATGTGCAGATGTGTGTGTGATCTGGAACCAGAAATCAGTAGCATAGGTCCATAAACTAGAAAAAGGTTATAAAGGGAAAGAAGAGAGGGAAGTTCTTAAGAGGATGGTATTGTATATATGTAAGTAGAAGAACAGATTACATGGAGGCAGAAAGCCTAAACAAGGTCAGGGGAAGATTTGTGTAAAAGAAACATGAGGGAAGGGTCAATCAATATTCAAGATATTCTGAATAAGGCATATGAAAATCTCTCTTAAATAATGGCACATCCAGAAGCCATAAATTGTTACTAGAAAATTTTCAGTGCCTGGGATGGGATTCCTTCCAGGGTGATGTTGGTCAGGGAGGTCCCTGTTGCCTCCAAAACATTATAGGCTATTGCCAAGGCCCTTGGTTCCTCATGAGAAAGAGAGGGTAAGACCCTATTGCTAAAGACTTCACATGCCTGAGCAGCAAATTTACTGTGAAATCAAGGTAGTGCTGAGCAGAAAACCTTCTTCCTATAGCCCAGCCAACTGAAAGCTGGAGAAAGCTGCACTGTATGCAGACTTATGGGAGACAGAAGTCATCAGCAGGGAAAATTGGACACTGGAAACCTCAAGTTTGACCAGACAGGCTGAATGACTGAATGAGTGCAATAGTGGCATGTCTGCTCTTGTGAAAACCATCTGATCTCTAGTTGGGCTGAAGGCCCACTCTATGTGAGGGAATACATGCCTGGTACTGAAAACATAATCAAAAGCTTACATAAGGTCATGAGCCTCAGGGGTATAAAGTCTGCACTTATCTGGATAAATGCATATGTTACTGTCACCAAATTGCCTGGAAAGCATTACACTTAACGTTCATGCTCATATATTAATGTTACTCTCACTTCTGCTTAAAGAAGCTTCTCTCTCTCTCTCTTCTTCTGGTTAAGATGGCAGCATAGGTACCACACCAAAGCAGCCTAGGGGGGAAAAAGACCAAAAAAAAGAACTCAGCAAAATACACACTTTTACTAAAAAGTGAGGTGTATAGTAAATTGAAACAGAAGTAGAGAAGTAGAAAAGATCCAGAGCATCCAGAGCCCACACAGGCCGGCAAACTGACCCCAGCAGGTCTGCTGACCACTGCTCGGCAGAGCACCAGAAAGCCGCCAGGCTCAGCTCGAGGCACAGTAAAAGGCAGGTGAGGGGAGCTTCCACTCACACTGGAGCTCTCCACAACTCAAGAAACGTGAAGGGAGAACGGCAGTGAACAATGGAAGAGAAGATCACAAGGTAGAAGAACACGTGGAACAGCGAGAGAACTAGAGCAACTGTGGCTCCTCCCCTCCCCCACCGCCTGTGCCCAGCTCTGGTGAACAGAGCAGCAGTCCTGGGACCCGGACATGCAAAGTTGAGCCAAAAGAGGGACCCAAGCAGGAGCAGAGTCTGGCAGCAACATCAGTGACTCTGGCACCAGCAACAGTGGCCCCAGCAGTAGCAGCAGCAGCAGATCCAGTAGCAGCACCTTCAGAGGCAGCAGCAGAGGATCTAGCAGTGGCAGCTACAGCAGCAGCAGCAGCGGCAGCAGCAGCAGTGGATCCAGCAAGAGCAGCTTCAGCAGCAGTGGTGACAGACACAGCAGCAGCAGCTTTAGCAGCAGCAGTAGCAGTTCCAGCAGCGGGGGTGCCGATCTACAGGGCCACAGTTTCCAGACTCGGTTTGCCCCACAGGAAAAGCCAGGGCCCAGCTCCAGAAATCAGAACAGCAGCTCAATGATCCAGCCAGCAACTTGAATGAGATAAAAATCATCCAAAAAGGTAACTGGGGTTGCACCAGGGAAGGGTCTCACTTGGTCACAAGCTGACTTAGATCCCTCAACAGACCACAAATATTAAACTCTTTGTTGGTAGAGGATCTCGTTGTTATAATAACTACTCTTGCATACATACCCGGAGCTGTTTTTGAATGAATGTGTACAATGTTTACTTAAATTTTAGAATCTACCTGTATTTTATTCCACTCAGCCTACTTGAATACTCCCATAGCAGGGAAACTCAACCCCTAGGAACACCTTTGTAGATACTCTGAGAGTCTTTAGAGCCACACCTAACAACTTAAGCTCCTACCCTGAAAATATATAACATCAAATCAATTGATACAGCTAAGAATACCCAGCTAGCTAGAAAATCCAAGCATTAACTTAATCCAAGATGCAAACATATATACATTATAACACGAGAAACACTAAAAAGCAAGACAATATAAATCCACCTAAAAGTATTAATGCATCAGAAATGACCTCCAGTGAGAACAAATTAGAGGAAATGCCTGAGAAAGATTTCAAAAGAATGATTGTAAATATGTTCAAAGAAGTCAAAGAACAAATCAAAGGAATCAAAGAAAAAATCAAAGAGGAAATCAAAGAAGATGTAGGACACCAATTTAATGAAATAAAGAAGGCAATACAAGACATAAATAAAGAAATAGAAATAATAAAGAAAAACCAGTCAGAATTACTAGCAATGAAGAACACAGTTAATGAAATAAAAAACTCTGTAGAAAATCTCACCAGTAGAATGGATGAAAGAGAGGACAGAATAGCTAAGCAAGAAGACCAGGTGGCAGATCTAATACAGTCCAACAAAGAGAAAGACAAACTAATAGAAAAATATAAGTGGGAATTTCAAGATATGTGGGACACTATGAAAAGATCAAATATAAGAATTAAGGGCATAATAGAAGAAGAATTCCACTCCAAAGGCATAGTAGGTGTCTTCAACAAAATCATAGAAGAAAACATACCCCAAATTGGGAAAGAGGTGCCAATGCAGATACAGGAAGCCTTTAGAACCCCAGCCAGACACAACCTGGAAAGAATCTCTCCTTGCCATATTATAATCAAACTACCAAACACACAAACCAAAGAAAGAATAATGAAAGCAGTTAGAGAGAAAAATCAAGTTGCCTACAAAGGCAAGCCCATCAGGATTACAGCAGATTATTCAACACAAACTTTAAAAGCCAGAAGGGCTTGGAGTGATGTATTCCAAGTTCTGGAAGATCACAACTGTCAACCAAGGTTACTTTACCCTGCAAAGCTATCCATTCAAATAGATGGAGAAATAAGGACATTCTATGACAAAAGCAGGTTAAAGGAGTATTTGAAGACAAAACCAGCTCTACAGAAAATACCTGATAGAATCCTCCATGCTGAAGAAAAGGAAAAGCACACATATAAGGAACCTGGAAAAAAACTAGCAATACTCAAATACTATTTAACACAGGAGAGCAAAGGTAGAACAGGAACCACAAAAAAAAAAAAACATAAATACACACCTTTCAATAATATCTCTTAATATCAACGGCCCCAATGCCCCAACCAAAAGTCATAGGTTTGCAGACTGGGTTAAAAAGCAGGATCCTACAATTTGTTGTCTCCAAGAAACTCACCTTTCTACAAAAGATAGACATTATCTTAGGGTGAAAGGTTGGAAGACGGTGTTTCAAGCAAATGGGCCTAGAAAACAAGCAGGGGTTGATATCCTAATATCTGACAAGGTAGACTTCAGTCCAGTATTAGTCAAGAAAGATAAGGAAGGTCACTTTATATTGATTAAGGACACGCTCCAACAGGAGGACATTACAATCCTAAACATATATGCACCTAACATGGGGGCTCCCAACTTCATCAAACAAACACTATTAGAACTAAGGTCACAGATAACATCAAACACAGTGGTAGTGGGTGACTTTAACACCCCACTCTCATCCATTGACAGGTCATCCCAGGAAAAAATAAACAGAGAGGCATCTGGACTAAATGAGGTCATAGAAGGAACGGACCTAACAGATATATACAGGACATTTCATCCAAATGCTGCAGAATATGCATTCTTTTCATCAGCACATGGAACATTCCCTAAAATAGACCATATATTAGGACACAAAGCAAATCTTAACAAATTCAGGAAAATTGAAATAATTCCTTGCTTTCTATCTGACCACAATGGAATTAATCTACAAATCAGTAGCAAGAAAGGCTATAGAGCATACACAAAAGCATGGAAACTAAACAATGCACTACTAAATGATGAATGGGTCAATGATAAAATCAAGAAGGAAATCAAAAAATTCATAGAGTCAAATGATAATGAGAACACAATATACCAAAATCTCTGAGACACAATGAAGGCAGTTCTAAGAGGTAAATTTATAGCCTTAAGTGCCTATATTAAGAAATTAGAGGGCTGGAGAGATGGCTTAGCGGTTGAGCGCTTGCCTGTGAAGCCTAAGGACCCCAGTTGGAGGCTGGGTTCCCCAGGTCCCACATTAGCTAGATGCACAAGGGGGCACCCGTGTCTGGAGTTCGTTTGCAGAGGCTGGAAGCCCTGGTGCGCCCATTCTCTTTCTCTCCCTCTATCTGTCTTTCTCTCTGTGTTTGTCGCTCTCAAATAAATAAATAAATAAAAATTTAAAAAATAAAATAAAATAATAAATAAAAAAAAGAAATTAGAAAGGTCACAAGTAAAAGATCTAATGCTTCACCTTAAAGCCTTGGAAAAAGAAGAACAAGGGGGCTGGAGAGATGGCTTAGCAGTTAAGCGCTTGCCTGCGAAGCCTAAGGACCCCGGTTCAAGGCTCGGTTCCCCAGGTCCCACGTTAGCCAGATGCACAAGGGGCACATGCGTCTGGAGTTCGTTTGCAGAGGCTGGAAGCCCTGGCGCGCCCATTCTCTCTCTCTCCATCTGTCTTTCTCTCTGTATCTGTCGCTCTCAAATAAATAAATAAATAAATAAATAAATAAAAAAGAAGAACAAGGCAAACCAAGATTCAGTAGACGGGAAGAAATAATAAAGATTAGAGTAGAAATTAATTAAGTAGAAACGAAAAAAACAATACAAAGAAGCTTCTCCTATCAGATGACAATGACCACTGTGATGACCCAAAAGGCAACATAGTGCTGAGAAGGAGGGACGGAGGAGTATCCAGCACTGAAACATCTCACACCCTCCAAGGTTCAGGGTCCACTGTGGAAGAGGTGGCGGAAAGGATGTAAGAAGAAAACGAAGGGTACCACTCCTTACATACAACTCTCCAGACAGAAATTGGCCTCAGTATCCATGAACTCCCAGTGCCTATCAAAACCTACACGAGACCCTCATAATAGGAGAAAAAGATGATGACATCAAATTAAAAGAGAGACTAATTCAGAGAGAGGGGATATGATGGAGAGCAGAGTTATGAACGGGAAAGCGGGGGAGGGGAGGGAAATACCATGGTTTGTTGTGTATAAGTTTAGAAGTTGTCAATAAAAATGCATATATTGATTTCTGCTTTCTGTTTGAAATATAAAATATTATAATTTTGTTCAAAATAGAGAATACTTGGAATCTTTTTAACCCCAAATAAAATTATACATCATGTAAATAAAGGTACTATTTGAAGTGTATGCACTTATGGAATATAGATTCTTTTTTAACATTTGAATTGAAAACAAAATTAAACACTTTTATAGACAAACAAATTAGCTCACAAATTATTGTTCATTTTTCCAATATCTGTTTCCCTATGAATATCCAATACCAAATGACTATTTTTGACTAAATTCTCAATGCTGTGTATTAGACATCCAGAATAATGCATTTTGTATAATCACAGCACTGTCCTTTTGTTCTACATTTTCTCACATTCAAGAAAAACCTACTTAAGTTACTGCTTTACTCAGCTTCTATGTCTTCACATATTTCCCTCCATTTACTTTCTACATCTAAGTGACATGATGCGATAATTTCATTGTGAACCACCATTCTTTCACTTAGCTAAACTTCCCCAGTTTTATATGTTGTGGAAAATGGCAGGTCTATTTTCATAAGCTGGACATCATTTCTGTGTGCATCCATGTATGTTAATGTACTTGTACACTAATACATTAGAATTTTTTGCATCTGTGTCTTTGTATGATAAACAATTCTTTTATGAAAATAAAGCACTGATCTGTTTTTCTCATGCTAATTTCATGTCATTTTGGTCTGTGCCCATAAGAAGCATTTTTGGTTGTAATTAATTATGCGTTTAATGGTATTTTTTGTATGCTGACACACAAGTAGCATTTCACATCCCAGGTAATCAGATATGAACTCCATTTCACCACTGGCTCAGAAACATTTATTTGCACTTATGTTTTTGCTCTGGCTTTTTACTAACATCATTCCTAATATTGTAACTGAATTGGCAGTAGAGAGGAGGACACTAATCAGGGGGTTACTCTACAACCTGCAAAGTCCAGTTTTTCTAACATATATTTATTTTTACAGTTACCTACCCATTGCTGAAACAAAACACATCAGTAGCAGGATGGGAGCAACAAATAAGAACAAGGTAGCTCTGAACACATAGTATCCTGAGCTAATAAACTTCAAGGCCCATGCTCAGTGACATACATCCTCCAGTAAGGTTCCACATCCCAAAGCCTCTGTCAACTGGAGCCTAAGTAGGAAGCTTAATCACAAATGCTTGAGGCTAAATGGGACATTTTTATACTCAAAAAGTACCAAATGTAACCCCTGGTCCCCAGAGACTAATTCATAGTCTAAATGTATTCAGCCAAACTTTAAAAGTCCCCATAGTCTTTACCAATTTGATGCCATTCAAAATTCAGCCTCTTCTGAAACTCAAGGACGTCTCATAATTGTAAGTTCTGTACAATTAAAACCAGAGTTACACATAATGTCACAGAGTAATTATTCCCATTAAAAACAGAAGTCCTTGGGCTGGAGAGATGGCTTAGAGGTTAAGTGCTTGCCTGTGAAGCCTAAAGACTCCAGTTTGAGGCTCGATTCCCCAGGACCCAAGTTAGCCAGATGCACAAGTGGGCGCACGCATCTGGAGTTCGTTTGCAGTGGCTGGAAGCCCTGGCGTGCCCATTCTCTCTCTGTCTATCTGGCTCTTTCTCTCTCTCTCTGTCACTCTCAACTAAATAAATAAATATGAACCAAAAATATTTAAAAAAAAAAAAAACAGAAGTCCTAGCAAAGAAAGACTGAACCAACATAAGATAGAAAACCGTCAGGGCAAACATCAAATCCTGAAGCTCCATGTACAGCAACAAGGACAGGAAGTCCATTAGTCTGCAGGGGACATTTTAAGTTCATACCACCACATTGGGAGTGGTTACACCAGCCAGTGCTGAGTTGCATTGGGACAAGAGGATCATTTCAGTTCCTTGCTCAGCCAGGTTCAGTTACATTCTCAGGGAATTTAGCTGAAAGAACAAGAACAAATCTTTGTCTTCCTATGGCCTCTGCACATATGCACAGGAAGCAAGCATCTACACAGATATGTGCTTGTAGCAAGTATACCCACATCACACATACTACACCCAGAGAAAGAAGGAAGAGGGAGACTGAAATTTAAGCTACTCTGCATTCTGTGGCTAAAAATGTCCCAGTACATGTATCTAAAATTCCCAAATGCCCACTTCAACGAACAGTGCTATGGCTACAAAAGGCTCCTTTTTTTCTTCAATCACCACTTACTGTCACACACTTATCTTCAATGAACGTACTCTACTAAGCTACCTTGTCTCTTCTCTGAGGACAACCTCCAGAGAAAATGAGAGGGCATCTCATTTTGCCAACACGTCCATGACTCAGTATTAAATTCCCATCCTGTTTGTTAAGAAAGAATTCATAGAGCTGGGCGTGGTGGCACATGCCTTTAATCCCAGCACTTGGAAGGCAGACGTAGGAGGATCACCATGAGTTCAAGGCCACCCTGAGACTACATAGTGAACTCCAGGTCAGCCTGAGCCAAAGTGAGACCCTACCTCAAAAAAAAAAAAAAAAGAATGAACTCATATTTTTCCTCATAATATCAGGAGTCAGAGGAGTCACATTAAACATTTTAAGCTGACACTGTTTTTCTGTACTAATACATATTCATTATGCAGGTATCATTGTGAAATTTTATACAATATAAAGTATTCTTTAATCATGCCTAACCTCATTGTTTTCCCTTTTATCTCCCTTTCATCTTCAGGTTTTCCTCCTTCCCATGACCCTGCTATTTCTAGTAGCATATGTGGGGTTAATATATAGTCTTTACTACATTCATGTACTTTTCAGTATAGGGTTGTAATATATATATAGGTAGCTGGAACCCTGATATTCATGCATGCTAGGCAAGTTCCCTGTAAAATAACATAACTCCAAGTCATCCTGTTTTGCTAGTTTGTTTAGTTTGTTCTCAATTTTTGTAGTGACATTGTACTGAAATCAGCATGACCTGAAAATTGGAGTGTAATTCCTACTTATGACTATTTATGAATCTCTTATGTTTGATATGCTTTTCAAGCCTCCATGGTAGTCCTTTTTCTTTTCAAACTTATATTGTAATATATATATTTACTTCCAAAATTCCTGAGGAAGAAATTTATTTAGACTATATATTCCAATCAAATTATATATATCTAGAGCCTCCTAGAGCCAAGTTTCACTCAGAGGGTCGGACCCATCATCTAGAGTCAGGCCTCCTTTTTAAGTACAAAGGCACTCACTGTATTGAGACATGAAATATCAAATTCCACCTAACCCTTTCTCTAGGGCAAGCCGGTCGAACCAAAGATGGAACCTGCTGCACATTTTTTCTTATTATGAGATGTAATATTCTCCTCATTACAAGGTAAGAGTACTTTTCTCACCTGTATACCTCTTATAGAATTTGCTGGCAGCTATTGATCAGATATTATTCTGTGTTTGTACCACAAAGGTACTAAGACCCAGTTCCTTCCTTGAACACAGGATGAGAAGATAAATCACATCTGGACAGAACCAAAATCTGGAAGACTGACAGCAGGTACCATTTGTTAGGTCACCCCAATATTCTGAGTCAGTATGGAATAGACTCTGGAATTTCTGAATGTAAGGGAAGGAGCCTTGTCCAACACCCGAGCCTTCTTCATATCACTGTGCCAGTGCTTCCTGCATATGCCTCTCATGTGTGACAATAGCTCATACCTCTTTGTGATCCTTTCCTCTGTTCTTAAACCTTCCTTTTCCTTCACATATTAATGTCTTAGTTTAATTTAATGATCACTGTTCTGCACCATGTACTGGATATTACTTAGAGGAAAAGTTATTATCATCTATGGTGACAAATTTTCCATTTAAATGTGATATTATGCATGAACTAAAATACCCATTGAAATCTTTGCCTTTTACATATCATTCATATAAATTTACCTGAAATAGTATTCTTAGCAACACATGTTATCTTCTTTTGGAGTAAATATGATATCTAAGTATTCTCAATGTATAGGTCAAAATAACAAAACATTAAGTTTTAAATGGAAAATGGGGGTCAATATAACATTGATGTTTTACAAATTCAGACATTGAAACAAAATGAGTGTATATTAAATGAGATACATTTTGAAAGTACCTATACAAAAATGATAAAAGAAGAGATGAAGCATCTCATAATATACATATAGTAAGAATGAAAGTAGTGCAGTGTGTCATATCACATACCACAATCCACCTCACTGCCTTATATAGATGATAATGGAAGACAAACTAAACAACTGTTCTGTAATAAAGGAATCTTCATTATGACCTTACGTTGGGCTAGGTCACAGTTCTGCAACAGAGGGTTCTTGGTAAAAACCAAATTCAAGGTTAGAAACCCCAAGTGTGAATTAAAGGGAATGGTCCCAAAATAGAAAGACTCACTGTTTTGCGGATTTTTTTTCCAAACTGAAATAAGTAAATAACTATTGAAAACTTTATTAAAAGCACCTGGAACAACCCATGAGATACTCATGGCATTGGATCTATTGACATTCCCTCATTGAAGGAAGTGAAGATCACCATTTGAGAAATCAGGTTCTTGTTATGCCAGCTGTATACAATCATGCACAAGGTCCTGTGTCCTCAAGAGGGACATAGAGTATATAGAGGGTAGAGGATTAGGAGACAATAATCTTTACCTAAGTGACCATGCAGTCATCATCCATGCTGAAATTAGACTTCTCTGTACTATGGAAGCATTGGTGTTTTCATCCTCTGTAAGTAAGACCATACCATGAACCTGTGGTAAGAGCCTTTGCATGTTTAATCCTAACAGAGAAATCTCCTTGAAGCAGTCATGGGAGTTCATCATTTGTGCTGTGATGAGCCTTCCCAGTAGTATCTCCATGCTCTGTAAATTCATCCACATGCTAAAAGTTGTATAAAGAGTAACTGGTGCATAATTTCAGCATAGTAAGTTCCTTAAAGTGGCCACGTGAGACTTCTTGGTGGCATGGCTATTTGGGAGCTCCACATTTCTAAAAGTTATCCTTCAACCTGCCCTGTAAATAACCCCATTAAACTCATTGGTTCACCGAAACTAGTTGTGGTATTATCATATATTAGTCTTTATCTATGTTCCATCAGGTCAGAATAGACATATATTCATATTTCCTCATGGAAAACATTTAATACAACATTCAGAGGGTCTTACAACTTATGTTAAGCCTAAAACACCCAGTCTGTGGTCACCATGCAAAGTTTGCCAAGATCTCTTCCTTTGAAATGTGGCAAGTTAGGAGATTCATTTGGAGGATGTAGATCTTATTTCCGTACAGAGGTTAATGCTTTGACTGACAGACTACTCCATTAAGGAGCTAGAGAAATCATTCAAGTCAGTTTGAAGAGGTATTAGGTCTCCTAAAAAGCTACTGACAAGCTGGGCATGGTGGCACACACCTTTAAACCCAGAACTCAGGAGGCAGAGGTGGGAGGATCACCATGAGTTCATGGCCACCCTGAGACTATAGAGTAAATCCCAGGTCAGTCTGGGCTAGAGTGAAACTCTAGCTGGAAAAAAAAAAAAAGCTACTGACATTCTTAGTACATTTGAACCAACAATAAGATGAAAGAAGGCAAGGGCTTCAGTTGAATTAGTGGAATTTGAATGAGTAGAGGGAAGGTCACTATGATGAGTAGTACTATTACCAGTTGCATGGCACCATACAGACCACTGAGACCTTGTTACCTGTAATTACTGCCAGGAAGGTCTGACCAAAAAAGAGGAGGGAATCTGAAAGATGAAAGGTAAGATGTAGATGATGTTATGGCATGAAGACCACATTTCACGCAAAATATCAGAGGTAGAATAGAAGAATAACTCAACGAAAGGGACGTAGCAATATGTGGCATGGTCTAAAGTGATACTTAAGAGGTTCATGCAGGAAGTGTAACATGTAGTGAACTGAGGAAGGTATGAGAGGAGAAAAGGTGTAGTGAGAGGAAACACAGACTGGACGTGGGTTGCAATGAATTATGAGAATCTCGGACAAATATATGTGCATAGACAAAAAATGGCTTAGGTTGAAGAGGGGGGCATAAGGGTAGGATGGGGAAAAAATACATGGAGGGTCTGGGTTACTGTCATTCTCAGAGGTTTAAACAGAGAAATTTGTGGCCACTAACTGTAGAAGTTGTGTGGTGGAAGAAGATATAAGGAGAGTGATGAGGGCATTGAGGAGCTTGACATGAGTTACTTTTAGGTATGAGATCATCAAGCATGAAGTGTACTGCATTGAGGACAATTTAGATGTAGAACAGAAGGGATACAGAGAGGGCTGGTGCCTAGTGGGGCTATAACTTGCATGGAACTTGTGGTAGTTGCCTTGTTATTGCTGGTTAAAACACCCATCCAGAAGCAACTTATGGGAGAAAAAAGGTTTACTTTTGGCTTAAAGAACCCAGAAGAAGCATCATCATGGCAGGTTGACTCACTGCCATAGATCCATAGCACACAGTTACCACCAATATCCAGAAAACACAGGCAGAGCTTGAACAGTTCTTTAAACCTAGTCAGGATGGATTAAAGATCCATCACAGTGACACACCTCTTCCACAGAAGGCTGTTAGAGATATAAGTAGCTTATAAGAAGTTTAAACTTTAAAAAAAAATCCTGATGCTACTTGGGTCTTACATTCACATTCAAACCATTTTGTACATGTATATATTGACCAAGATGGTAACGCATTGGAAGACACTGGAAGAATTTCAGCAACCTGACTTCATTCCCCTGCAAATTTGGGAGAAAGTAACCTTAGCCTCACCCTCTACACACACAGACACACACACCCCAAAATGCTAAAAAAGAAAAAAAAATAGTGTAAGATATTGTTGAGAGAAACAAGAGCACACATGGCTTGTTGTTGAGCTTTCTCAGTATGTCTGTGACTGACTGGGCCATTAGTAGAGGTTATTGAAAATCTGGGTTGCCATCTTGATCCCAGAAGTGATACAATATATAGAAAAAAAACTGCCTGAGATGTTATTCATTTGGTACTGGGCTTGCTTATCACACATGAAGACCTGGCTTTATTGTGCAAAATAGAGTGGACAAAACAGACATGATGCATGGCCTCCTTTTCCAACACTGGAGAGGTGAGGACAGAATATGAGATGATCAAGTTCAGCCTTGCTCATAGTGCAATTTTGAGAGTCTATTGGGCTGCTTGAGAAACCATTTTCCAAAAAAACTACATTGAAGTATAAAGAAATATATTTATGCATCAACTAGGATATAGAAGGGTTAGGTGATTCAGGCAAGCCTTGGGACTGTGGGAGGTGGGGTGAAGAGTTTGGGCAATAGGGGTGAGGATTATCATAGGACAACATATACATGTACAAAAATGACAGTGGTACCCAATTTTAATCTGATGAACATTGAAAAGGAAGATAGTGAAAATGCTAGTATAAAAAGTTTAATCAGTATACTAAAGTTTTGTAAGGGTGAAATGTGAATGGGAACCTTGGAGCAGCCTAGAAATTTCACAAAGGCTCATGTAGGAGCTAGGGAAATGAGATGCCCTCTAATTTTCTCAGGAGGTGGTCTCAAAAGGGTCAGGCTTGGCCTAGTAGAATTGGTACATTGAAGGTGAGCTGCCTAATACATGAACAAATTGAACTTTGTGCCACTCAGTGACCATAATGGAACTTACTCCTGAAAGAACAAAAGTAACTTAAATCCTGGACCTAATGTGAGACTTGGACATGATGGCATGAGTGCACACAATCACTATTGCCAGCACACTTTTAGCCACAGAAAACAAATGTAAGGGTTAGTAGGTTGAATACCCCCTCATATTTTTTCATTTCACTTCAGAAGGAAATATCCTCATTATGAGGTATACACACAGTATTCAGAGCAGTATAGTACTGAACAGGAGGATATGTTACAGTCTAGGAGTCCAGTGACCCCCAAACCTGAAAAGCATTCACTTAATTCTTGGCAGTCTGTGAACCCAGTTAAGTAGACTGAAGCTATCCAAAACTATCATGCTCTATGCACCTAGGAAATGCTGATATATAAATTAGAGTACCACAGTACTCCATCTAAGTGGAAATGGCAGGGTTCAAACACTAGAAAACAGGGAGGCTGAGCAGAATCCATGGTCTAATAATAATGCTGGGGGTGATGGGAGGTTCTTAGAGCACTATACTCTTACAAATCAGGGAAGGGGAGGGGAGGAATGATGAAATGCAAAGGCTGCCAACATGCTGAATGGATTCAGTGTCTCCTTTTCCCGATGCAGGTTTCCCTGTCACCTGCTCCACTACCAACATTCCTGCTAGCTGCCATCCCTAACCATACTCATCATGACCCAGGGAAAGAAGAGTAAGGCTTGTGCCCGTGAGAGATGTGACCAAGGCAGAGTTCAGCACCAGAAGTGCAAAGGTGCTCAGGTCAGGGCAGCAGAAGAAGGAGAGTCGCCTTCCTGCTCTGCACATGCTTCTGGAGATGTTCATCTACTGCTGGCTTCCTCCACATGACTCAGTCACCTGTACCCCCCACCAATGCTGGTACAGGTGTTAATCTCAGAATACCTGTGAAAGGGGTAAAGGGATGATTCACCTCCAGAGCTAGATCAGCTGTGTCTTGCTCCTTCAGTGAAGTCCGAAAGATTGATATTCTACAGAGAAAGACAGTAATGCTGATGGATTACACTCTCATCAAGTACAAAACCAATCAGCCCTTGATAAGGGGAGAAATGGTAAGAGATATCAACAACAGACTCCAGAAATAATTCTCTGAGACCCTCAAAAGAGCCTGCCAACACCTGGATATGGGTTTTGGCCTTGAGGTGGAAGAAGCACAGCCCAGTGGCAGTGTGTTAAGCTTGTCAACAAGCTACATTTCAAGGATGATGGGAGTGACCACAGCCAGCTGAGCCTCCCCACCAGGAGAATCCTGATCTCTTCCTAAGTGTCATCTACTTATATCACCACTGTGCCCTGAGGAGAAAATTTGGCTATACCTGCATCACAAAGGCATCTATGATGGGATTCCACACCTTTGGGGATGCTGGAGAGTTTGTCACCCAAGATCTAGGGCAGGAAAGTACCTGAAGTAACATCAGGTTCTTGACAGTGATCCTCTCATCTATGAATTCCTGTGGGGTCCCCAAGCTAATACTGAAAACTTCATGGAGAAAGTCCTGGACCTTCTGCTCAAGTATCATGAATATGTCACCCACAGGTATATTTCCCCCTATGAAGATGCCTGATGGGAAGAGGAAGACAAAGGCAAAGCTGAGGATACAGCCAAGGATGCTACAAAGGACATTGTAAGGACAAGCCCAGCTGCCCTAAGTGCAAGTGACATCCCAGTTAGCCTTTTCCTTTGGGATTGAACAGCCTTTCTTCCTTGCTCTTTTTATTTTTAAGTATCTTTTAATACATTTGTTGGCATGTATTACCAAAGTCTTCATTTCAGTTCATAATATAAGCTGATATATCATTTTCTGCCAACTTGAATGATCCAAGAGAAAGGGTGCTCCATTGTCTCTAGCCATTGCAAACAAACTCCAGTCACATGAGCAACTTTGAACATCTGGCTTACCTGGGTACTGGGTACTAACCCAGGTCAGGCTTTGCAAACAACTTAACCACTAAGCCATCTCTCCTGCCTGCTCACAGAGCTTTTCAATTTTTAAAATTGTTTATTTGAGAGAGAGAGAGAGAGAAAGAGGCAGATATAGAGAGAGGATGGGGAGTTTGTCAGAGACTTCAGCTGCTGCAAACGATCTCCAAATGCATGTGCCACTGTTGTAGTCAGGTTCACATTGCTGGCAGAAATCACCTGATGAAGAGAACTTGTAGGAAAAAAGGGTTTATTTATTTATTTATTTATTTATTTATTTATTTATTTATTTTTTCTTACAGACTGGAGGGGAACTCCATGGTGCCAGCGGAAAACAATGGCATGAGCAGAGGGTGGACATCACCTCCTGGTCACCATCAGGTGGACAACAGGAACAGAAGAGTGTGCCAAACACTGGCAAGGGGAAACTGCTTATAGTACCCATAAGCCAGTCCCCAACAATATAGTGCTTCCAGGAGGTGTTAAGTCCCAAATCTCCATTCAGAAAACCCATACTTCCTCTCTCTGTGTGTCTGTATCTCTCTACTTACAAATAAATTAATACATCAAATAAAATAAAGCTCTGTGAAAAGCCACATCAACTGAATGGACCATGAGGTATACCCTCAGCTCACTAGGGGCTTCCCCCAGCATTTTTAATGTGCCAGATCCATAACTCCTTGGTACATGGTAAATCACTTCTCTTACTGTTCTGAAAGACTTACCTTATCTTTGGGTATTGACAATTTGATAATGTCTAGTTATGGGTTTGCCTTACTTAGAGTTTGTTGAAGTTCTGTGTATATTCTTGTGTAATTCAAAACTGAGAAGGTTATAACATTATTTCTTCATATATTTTCACGTCCCTCTTTCTTGCCTCTCCTTTTGGCACCTCCATTGTGGACATTACTTAGAATTATAACTTCCCTGTAAGGCTGCTTTCATCATATTATATAGGCTTTGGTGTGCTGTGTTTTCATTTTCATTCAATTCTAGGAATTTTTGATTTCCTTCCTTTAAGTGGCATAAATGAATTTTTTTAAAAAACCATGGACTGAGAATTTTTTGATACTTTTAAGGTATTTGTAACACACATAGAAAAAAATATGCAGCAGAGCCAATACATGTAATAAAAGCTTAAAGGTATGTATTATTCAGTTTTCTATAGAAGAAAAATATTTTCTGATCATTGACATAGTCCTTCAAAGATTAAGAATCAATTAAAACCTCCAAGATAAACAAAAAATGATAATTCACTGCTAGCAGACATACCTTACTTGATGTACTAAAGAATAATGGTCCTAGCCGGCCGGTGGTACGTGCATTTAATCCCAGCATTTGGGAGGCAGAGGTAGGAGAATGGCCACGAGTTTGAGGCCAGTCAGGAACTACAAAGTGTGTTCTAGGCCAGCCTGGGCTAGAGTGAGAGCTTACCTCAAAAAAAAAATTAAAAAGAAGAATGGTCCTCAGGTTTAAATGAAAGATTATTTGACAACTTAAATCCACATGAAGAAATAAAAAGTGTCTGGAGTGTAGCTGAATGGCAAAGCATTACTCTAGTATGCATAAAGCCTCAAGGTTATATCCCTTGTACCACAATAAGAAAATTAATGAGAGAACTGCAAAGATGGCTCAGATATTAAGAGCGCTTGCTTCCAAAGCTTTATAGCTTGAATTTTCCCCCAGTACCTACAGAAAGCCAGATGCAGAAAGTGGCACAAGTGTCTGGAATTCATTTGCAGTGGCACTAAACCCTGGTCTGCCCATTCTCTCGTTCTCCCATTCTTACATTTTCATGCTGTCTCTTTCTCGCTCTGCTTTCAAATAAAATAAGTAAATAAAAATATTTTTAAAAATAAAATCAAGAAGATCACCAACTAACTGCATTATTAACAAAAATGCCCATATAAATATATAAAGTATTTTCTCATATATTCTTTGAAGAGTAATTGTATATGCCATTAAGCTAGTTTCTGTGGCACACAATGTAAAAAGATGTGCTCTGTATGTCAATTACAGAAAACGAAATAAAAATGAATCTATATAAAACAAGACTTTTGTATAGTTCTACAGTGAAATGGGTAGTAATCCAAATAAAATTGTTATAAATTTGAAGGAATTTCAAGAATGAACACTAGGTAAATAATTAAAAATGTCTGATACAATTGAAATCAGAGTCTCAATCAGATATTTGTACACTTCTGTTGATAAAAGCATTATTTACACAATAGCCAAAAGTCTGAATCAATGTAAATTATGGGTAGATAGCAAAACAGGCCCTATATACATACAATGGAATATTATTCAGTCTTAAAAACATATTATGCACTGATGCATGCTACAACAGAGATGAACTTTGGAGACATTATCCTAAATAACATACATTAAGCACAAAAGGACAAATAATGTTTGATTTTACTTATATGAATGAATTACACTGAACTATAAAATTCACAGAGACAGAATGGGGGTTGCCAGAGGCTAGGGAAAGGCTTGGGAAATGAAAAGTTATTTCTAATGGTTCTTGCCAAGAAAACCCAGCAGCCACTAAGCTACCAAAATTCTGACTATCCCCTGTGTCTGAGGAATTTCTCTACCATTTGAGATTTGATAAGAAGAATGGCCATCTCCCATTATATAACATTACCCACTTCCCTTGCAGGTTGAGTGTGACAAAGTCATCTGTATATTACATATTAAACACATCTGCTTTCAAGTTAGGAGGCAAAGATGAATATCATCACTGGCAATGGTCACAGACATAAGAAGCTCCTTTCAAGGGCAGCAGTGCCTTGTCCATTTTACTCTGTGGCCATGACAACAATGTTCTTCATTGATCACTTCTACAGTGAGGTTTCCACAATGGTTCCTGGCTCTGTAACCCAAAACCTGACTCTATAGCACTCTCTGACTTGGAAACTTATATCTAAACCTCTTGAATTCTTTTCTCCATAATGTAGTCAAGTCATATATTTACTTGCTCATCACTGAGAGCCCCAACTGACATAGTATGGAGAATGAGAGAGTGGGGAAAGTGTGTCTGAAAGGAGAGAAAGAGGAAAGAGAAGAGATATTTAGCAAGGGTCTGATCTTCACCAGGAATTGAAGTAAACCATGCTAAGTATCTGTGTGTCTTTCATCCCTAAGGCTACATCCCCAACTCTGCATTGCAACATCGAAATTAGTGTGTGTCCCTCTTTTGTGCATGAGGATATTGAGATTCAGAGAGATTGAGTAAATTGCTTGGTCACACACATCATAGGCCAAGATTTGAGCCTAATGGTTCTGATTACCCAAACTCACAGTGTTATATCGGTGAATTTAAAATGTGTTCCAGGAGGAGATGATGGGCAGGATGAACCAAGAGGAGGTGGGCCAGTCCTTACTTCAGCTCCAACTTTGCCTTGCCTGTTTTGTAGACAGTGCTCATCCCTTATCTGTGATTTCATTTCCACAGTCTTTGTTATCTGTGGTCAGCTCAGTATGAAAATATTAAACGGAAATTTTCAGAAATAAACAATTCATGAGTTTTAAATTGCACATCATTCTGTGCAGCTTGATAAAATGCATGGTGGGGACATGCATCATCCCAGTGTCAGGCATACTCACACTGTCTGTGATACCTGCCCATTAGTCTCCTATTTATTTCCTATCCATGAGCTTATCAGATTGCTGTAGTATTGGAGTACTGGACTTCATCTTACCTGTTTTTCACTTAATAGTGGCCCAAAATGCAAGAAGAGAAATCCTGTCAATTGAGTTGTATATTACTATAATTTCCTTTATTATTTCTAGTTATTGTTGTTTAACTCTTATTTCATTGATATAGAAGTTACTATAGGTATGTGTGGTAGGAAAAATGATGTAGGACTTAGTTCTATGCTCTTTCAGGCACTTAATTGGGGAGTTGAAAGATATGCCCTGATGTTAAAACAAGAACTAGGACAGTTCCATTTAAATTAGAATTTCTATTTTAAGAAGACATATGGTTTTTATTTTTAGTTGTCTTGTTAACAGTCCTCAGGATCAAATCCATACTTAGCAGATGCTCTACCACTAAGCTACATCTTTAGCCCTTAATTGTGGGGTTATTTATCAGACATTCCTCTTTGGTCATCTATACTGGTGCTCTGTCTCTGTGCCAAAAGCCCTCTTCTCTCTACTCATTCAGTTGGTTGATACCTTCTTAGAGTCTCTACTGTCTCCACATGTCTGCATAGTCACTAAACCTGCATCAGATAGTCCTTTGTGTGTTAGGATTCAAAGTTGAACTTTTTGACCCACTCTGCACCTGCCTTGCTGACACAGTGATAATCTTTTCTTTTTTATCTTTTTGGTTTATTTTTATTTATTTATTTGAGAGCAACAGGCAGAGAAAAAGGCAGAGAGAGAGAGAGAGAGAGAGAGAGAGAGAGAGAGAGAGAGAGAATGGGCGTGCCAGGGCTTCCAGCCACTGCAGACGAATTCCAGATGCGTGCGCCCCCTTGTGCATCTGGCTAACGTGGGTCCTGGGGAATCGAGCCTCGAACCGGGGTCCTTAGGCTTCACAGGCAAGCGCTTAACCGCTAAGCCATCTCTCCATCCCAGTGATAATCTTTAGCAATAGAAACATTTCATTAATCTTATGTATGTTATGTTCATATATGCTTTGCTGTTCTGTCCTTTTTAATAAGACTGGCATGTCAGCCATAATTTTTCTGCCTCCCCTGTATGCAAGACCAGCAACATTAACTCTAAGTCCTCCCTATCTTCTCTTGAGACAGGATAAGTCCATACTCTCTTTCAAGCATTAGCTCCTTTGATGATTAGCTTTTAGAAACAATCCCTAGGTGTCCTCCCTTAGCCAGGTATGATGGTGCACACCTTTAATGCCAGCATTTGGGAGGCAGAGTAAGAGGATCACTGTGAGTTCCAAGCTAGCCTGGGCCTACAGATTGTATCCCAGGCTAGAGTGAGACCCTACCTCAAAAAAGAATTGTAGATTTAAGAAAATTCCCAGCCAATACTATATAAATATAACCTGAAAGAATAATGAATTATTTTTATTAGTAGAATCTATTAATGCTTTCTAAATTGGTTTTATTGTTTTGTTAAGTTTGAATAAATTAAGCATTTGCATGAAAAAAAAATCTCCCTAATTAGTAACTTACCACTTGCCTACAGCGTAGATAGTAAATATATGCCTTCCTTGAGTTGTACTCACTTTAATTTCCTTAATTAGCATCTGCTTCTTGAACCTTCGCCTATAACCTTGAAAATAAACAGGTGTACTTTTCCTAATAAAAGTCAAGTGCCTCTCTGGCTGTGTGAGTCTCTGCCACCTCTAAGGCAGCTCAGCTCAAAGACAATTGTCTTTTTCTGAGAAACTTCTGGTCCATGACTCTGTTATATGGGCAGTTACCCTCATCACAGACTTTGACTATTGCAGAATGTGTAGTTATTTTTCACAATCCTTTGGTTAGCCTCTGCCTTTCCTAGTTGATTGCAAGTTCTCAAAGAACAGCCATTGTGCCTGTAGCCCTAACACATAACACTCTTCCTGGTGCCACGTTCTCCAGAGCCTGGAATTCTCAGCCTAGTCAAAGTCATGCACTAAGCAAAGCGAACTGTGGATATGCCATGCTGCTTTCTTCCATTGCCTCTTAGAGTCTCATCCCTATAAAGGAAAGGAAGAAAGAAGGACTAGTCTAAAGGCTGGTAGCTGTGGGAGATCTTCTATGTGTGTGTGTGTGTGTGTGTGTGAGAGAGAGAGAGAGAGAGAGAGAGAGAGAGAGAGAGAGAGAGAGATGTGCTGAGTTATGAGTGGTGTATGAATGTGTGTGCTGGTGCATGCAACATGTGCACATGTATGGAGACCAGAGAAACTTCAGATATCCTTCTCTATCACTCACCCACATACTTCCTTGTGAGAAGCTTTTTCCTCAACCCGGAGCTGCCTTTTTTGTTTTGTTTCAGATCAGCAAGCCCCCAAAATTCTTGTTTCCAACTCCTCTCCCACCACTCTGAACTGGGGTTACAGATATGCCTGGCCAAGCCTACTGTTTTAGGTGGGTTCTGGGAAGCCAAACTCATATGTCCTCAAGTGCTTCCAGGTGCTCATATTTAAGTAGCAAATGCTCTTAAACATTGAGCCATCTTTGCAGCCCACTGAGGTGTTTCTGAAGCCTCTCTTATACTCTGTTCATCCCACACATGGAGAGGAAGAACATCTGAACAAAGAACACAAAGAAACAGACCAACCTTGTGATAGTTAAGGTGTTGTTAACTTGATCTTTTTAGTAATCTATAGAAATCCCTTTCAGGTGGATCTTCAAAGTTGCTTCCAGAAAGGATTAACTGAAGGAGGAAGTCCTTCCCCTAGACTGAGCCCTTCCCCCAGAGGAGGCAGCCCCTCTCAGAGGGGGCTTTATATAAGGAAGCTCTGGGTGAAAGGAGCCCCCTTTTTCCTTCCTTCCATTTGGCTGCTGGAGCTGCTTACTGCCTTCCAGCGTGGATTGAAGACCAGCGGGAATGAAGAGCAGTGTCAACTGAAGACCCACGTGGATGGAAACCCAGAGGCTCCTTAGGAAGCCTCCAGGCCTTCAATGCCACATTGGGTCTGCTGAGGAATCTGGCTACATGGACTAACCAGCTACCAGGTACCTTGATTCTCGGGCCTACAACTGCTGTTGGACTACAGTAAGCTAATGCAGTAAATTCCCTTTTTAATATAATTCGTTCTAGCAGTTCTGTTCCTCTAGACAACCTGGACTACTACAGACCTGGATAACATTTCCAGCCATGCTACTAATAAAGCTTTGTCAACTGATCCTCTTTGAATGTTAACTTTCTCGTTCATACCATGAGCATGGCTCTCTTTTCTACAACTTTTGTGGTTGCTAAATAAAAAAAAAAAAAATTGTGAAGTGCCTAAGAAGGAACCTGGTATATACAAAGTACTTAAGAAATGCTCGTTTCTACCCTGTCTCACAGATCTAGCTTAGTAGGTAAGTCAACTTAACATAGATGAAGGCAGAATTTATGACCTTTCTCTGAAGGGCTCAAACAGATGCTGCAACCACATCAGGATTTATTATACAACCTACAACACTTCCCTACCAAGTCCTGCATTATCAGTGCTCTGTCATGCAATCACTTCTTTATGTAGGTCTCTGAAAAAAAAAAAAAGTACTGAAACATAGAAAGGGGCTCTAAAATTCTGTAAGATCAGTTTCATATCAAATGCAAGAATCGCATCTTGCCTTTGTTCGCATGTCTGGGGTTGGTGTTTAGGTCACTGCCCCTTAAGCGTCAGTCCCACTCTTGGAATAGCTTCAGTTGTTGCATAGCCCCTCTAAAGAAAAAAAAAAAAAACCTAAGTAGAACTGACAATGAAGCCAAGCACTGGAAATTGGAACAGTCAGGGAAAATCAAGGAGAAACTATTGGTAATAAGAAATTGGGGGAGTGGAGAGATGTATCGGTGGTTAAAAGCACTTGTTTGCAAGGTCTGATGGCCCAGGTTTGATTTTCCAGTATCTATGTAAAGCCACATGCTCAGAGCTTCTGGAGTTCAGTTTCAGTGTCAGAAGGACCATTCTCTCTCTCTCTCTCTCTCTCTCTCTCTCTCTCTCTCTCTCTCTCTTTCTATCTCCTTGAAAATAAATAATAAATATATATTTTTTAAATATTGGAATAATAATATAAAAGGGAAAGAGAAGAAAGAGGATATAACTGTAAAAGAAAAAATTCAAGTGACTGAAAAAAATTAAATAACTGAGGATAACCTGTGAAGACTTTGGCAGTTTTAAGTAAAAGAGAAGAATATGAATAGAAGTGCTTTTACACCCATGCACATGATTATCCAAGAGAAGGGATGGGGAAAAGGCAGTAGGCATTGTCACTAGAAAGTTAGTGTCTATCATTAGAGCATGTACTACCCCGGCAGACCTACTAGCTTACCAGTATTGGTCATGTCCCCATATAACTTCTGAATCCAAGGTCCATTTGATTCTGGCCCACCCCAGCAGCATGACAACAGTATTTGGAATACTAAGATGACTTGGGCTGGAAGAAGAAGCTCAGCTATTACTGTTCCTGACCATATCTGTACTGTGAATGGGGTGAGTTTGCAGAGCGCTTACCTGGCAAGCAATAAGGCCCTAGTTTTCATCTCTAGAACTGCACAATGCAGATGTCGTGGCACACACCTATAATCCCAGCACTTGGGTATTAGCCATGGTTCTCTAGAGGAACAGAACAGATAGTATGAATATGTATTACAATAGTGGGTTTATACGACTGGCTTACACAATATGGGCTGAGTAGGCCAACAGTGGCTCTAGGCAGGCTGGAGTAGCTGAGAGCCCGATGGTTACTCATTCTGTGAGGCTAGTGCTGATGGCCTAGAGGGTTCCTACAGAGCTTCTGGGGTTCAGTCCACACTAGAAGGCAAATAATGTGAGTTCTGTTGTCAGTAAAGGGTGCCACCAACAGGGTAGATGCACCCATTAACAAGAAGCAAAAGCAAATAGTCCTGGTTTTGCCTTGACTACTTTATATCTGGGCCCCCACCAAAAGATGCTGCCCACT
Organism: Jaculus jaculus; assembly: GCF_020740685.1. NCBI lineage: Eukaryota > Metazoa > Chordata > Mammalia > Rodentia > Dipodidae > Jaculus > Jaculus jaculus. The sequence continues at coordinate 135,966,850 of NC_059125.1, read as the reverse complement.
CGGGGGGAGGGTATTCTCCCCCTCAGTTAACCCTTCTAGGAAATATCCTCAAAGACCTACCCATAGGTATGCCTTTTAATTGATTCAGAGTCCAATCAGGTAAAAAAAAAAAAAAAATCACCATTACAACTTAGGCAGTGGAAGCAGAAAAATCAGGAGCTCAAGATCAATCTTGGCTATATAACTATTTCACAATCAACCTGGACTATGCAAGACCCTGGTTCAAAAATAGCAACAGCAAAGACCACATCTGATATCCAGGTGTGGTAGCTCTTGTCTATATCCCTAGTAGTTAATAGGCTGAGACAGGAAGACTGTTACAAATTGATAATAGCATGGACTATATGGTGAAGTTTCAGACAAGCCTGGGCTATTGGATGACATCTTGTTAGGAAAACAAACAGGCAATCAACAACAAACAAAAATCCCACATCTGACCTAGACATCATGCAGGGATCTTAGGATTTATCTAGCTTTATATACAGTTGTTATTTCATGCTGTTTGAAGGGGAAGTAAAGTTGCCTGGAGTGATAGATCCAGGAGTAAGAATAAGTAAACTAGGTGTTCTTGGACCTAATTCCTTCTATCTCTTTTAGTTTAACATCTTCAGAATCCATAACCATAACTAGGCAAAGAGAAAACTGAGTCTGTATTTTCTTGGTGGCAGCTATGCTAGTATTGAAGTTTGTGGTTTTACTTACACTTTTGCTGTATCCAAACACTCTTCAAAGAGATGTTTTTGGGAGCGTTCTTGAACTTTTCTCTGGAAACACTGGGAACACAAGCACTAACCACATGTGGTTCAGAAGTGCTTGTGATAGCATTCCCCAGTTTAAAAGAAATCAATAAAGTGGCATTAAATATTAATGCCAAACTCTTCTCTGCTACTCTCTATGTAAATGAACGTCTCCAAGATTATGTATTATCTGCTGTTGCTGCTGGAAGCCTAGGTAACTAACAAACATACCATATTAAACCACATTAAAACATTCAGAACAGAAATCCAATGTAGATTGTTGGGTTTGTGTGCTCATGTAATGTGAGCTCTTGTGATTTTTAGTGAAATGTAAATGATCTGAATGGAAATTAACAGTTTGCTGTGGATAATGCTTTAAGTTCAGACTTGAAAAAACTGCAGTACTACTCTATCTTTAATTTTATTTCTTTACCTCAAATCCTGAATCTTAGGGACCTGGGAAGAAAAATCCCTGATGTTCTGCATGCCACATTAAATTTAACAATTTTCTAGGCACATGGTGGCTCATTCTTTTAATTTCTGCCTTTGGGAGGCTAAGGGAGAACTGTCATGAAAGGCCAGAGTGAGACCATATTTTAAATAAATATATAAATAAACCCTTTGTCCCTTTTAGGGTTAGTATATCATAAAAAAATCACTTAAATATGTATATCAGTTTCAATTTACCTTTCTTATTAGACTTGAGTTTTGAAAGAACTGTTTTCCCAAGTATATGCACTCAAGTTTGCTCTATTCTTGCTTTCTGTGTGATTGAGAAAGTCATTCAACGTTTCAGTAAAAAATTCAACTTTCTTTTATGAGAATATCACATATGCTCTAGTTATTTAAATGAGGAAAGGGGATGCAATTTGCAAAGAATCAACCATGTAGCACCTGGAACAAAATGAGTATTCAACAATTCTAGCTATTTTCAGTTCTCTGCAGTTTGCACCAATGCGTTTTATTAAATATGTCAGTTGACAATATAACATGGGTTGATGGCATTACAAACTGCTCATTGTGGTTTCCATATGCTTTGTTTTCTTCTTCTGAAGGATCTACTTTTAGTTAAACAATATCCTTGGGGATCAAGAAATTTCTTTGATGAAGGGTTTTTGTTTATTCTATTAATCTACATTTGATGCAGTATAGTTTTGGAACTTGCTCTTAAACCTCACGGTATATCATTCTGGTTTGTTTTGTTTTATTTTACCTTTATTAGAAAAAAGATACTTTCTTGTGTTTTAATATGTTCCTGACAAACCCTAAAAGCCATTTATTATTTATTCACTTTTTATTTTTGTATGTTTAGACCCTAATATTTTTTTTTAAAAGATGAAATGAAATTAGGGAAAGTTGTTGCTTAGAAAAACTTGCAGCAGTGTCAAAAGTAAAACATGCTGGCTTCAAGATGATAGGACAAGTCCTACCAGGTTACATCTAGTCTCTACTACACATGCAGAGAAAGGAACCAGTACAAGGATGACAACAGTTTTATTTGGGCTCTAAGGGGATAAGAGAGGAGATATTCAGTGAGGGGGAAGAATACAATGTGCACTACAGTAGGATCTGAAAGGCTTGGAAGGAAGAAGATGGGCAACATGGACAGTTGTTAGGATAGTCCACTATGAATAGTCTTTTGGAAGTATGACCAACCCAACTCCCAGCCATATCCTTGGGGCATTCTAAAGGAACCAGTAGACACTAAATGCCTAAGGGTCTGGTTCTCACACATGCTCTATATACAGATATGTCAAAGAGACTCCAGGACAAGAATCAAAAGAACTGGGGGCTGTTATTCATTTTGCCACTAGCTGTGGGACCTTTGTGAAAAGTTTGAATGGAATGATCTGTTGGGAGACATTGCAATGTAACTTCATCCTATGTTATTTTGGTCAGAAAAACATAGAAATATGAAAGTCCTCTTTGTTGCTATTATATCTTTCTCTCACCTCCTCTAAGAGGAAAGATCAAGTTATTTCTGTATAAAAACCTTGGCAATGCTTCTCATATAGAATGCAGTGGGGAAAAAATTTCATCGGTTCCCACCTTCATTTTGATTCCTGAATGACCAATGCCCTTTGTATGCTATATGGGCCTGAATAGCTTTGGGTGCATCCCCCAAATAGGAAGGTACTTTAACCATCCTCTGTCTTGAAAGGATTGTCATGGGAATCATTTTGCACTGCACAAACTGCAGTGCCTGGGCTTGGGCATGATTGCAATCACAGAGGTGCTGGTGACCCTCCCACTGATTTTCACACTTCTCTGAAGAACAGAGCAAATGTCCAAGTGTGAAAGTTCCTATAGAGTGCTGACCTGTTTAGCCCAGTGTATTTTCAAAGCAAGCTCAAGACCACAGGGGTTTCTGGGTTTTGTGTGAACAATCAAATTTCAAATAAGTTCTTTTATACTCTACCTTTCATCTCCCATTCGATTTTTGGGTTGTGCTATCTGCTAGGGAACTGGTCATTCATTAGGCTTAGAAAGACTCCCTTCTGAGCCAGAACCTTTTGCTTTAGTTTGAATTAAATTCAGTTTGTCATTGTCATGGGGTTTTTGTTTGTTTGTTTGTTTGTTTGTTTTAAGTCACTAAGATGCCCTTTGGTGAGTATGCTAGATGTGGGTGGAAAGAAAACTAACATGAGTCCTTAATTCTTCTCCTAGGCCAACCCAAATTCCCATACTTTGAGGGGAGCAACAAAATGTAACGAGAAGTAGCTGCTGCTGAAGCTATTTTCCAGAATAATTCTCACTTCAAGTGTTTTTTTTTTTCTCCACCCATATTTGCATTGAACCCTTCACACAGCAGTTCTTGGGCTGCCTGCTATGTTACAGGAGAAGGTGATACAATGTAGTTGATGAGTAAATCTAGAGTCAGACCAAATGGAATTTCTGTCCTACTCATCCTTTTGTCTTGTGTAACCTTGAACAGTTTCTTAACCTTAGCACATAATTTCCTTCATCTATATTATACAAGTAACATGAATGGATTTTCAGCAACATTCAAAAAAAAAAAAACCTGTGAGGATGCCTGGGGTATAGAATGTATTCACAAATGGTAGTTGTTGTTAATAGACATTTGATGACATATAAAAAGGGGGGGAAAAAACATAGAACTCAGACATAAGTGGTAGGCATATAACTATGTTCAATATCCCTGATGAAAATACCATGACCTGCAATCCCCTGATTTATAAAATGAGTTCTAATAACCTAATAATATTAGGATGTTCTGAGAGTTGATATACATGTTGACTGTTCAGTGTCTGATCCACCAAGATGATTAATATTATAATACTAAGATGGTGGAAATGTAAAGATATCATTGCCAATACAGAAATAAAGACTGACCCTTTATTTGGGTCTTATCAAGAATGTCTCAAGCCAAAGACCTCCTTTGGTTCACTCAGAGTTGGCCAACATTCCTAGAAGAATTGCTAGCCTATCTTGAGTGGCTCCCTGACAATCCAGGACTCCACACAGAAGGTAACAGATTGAGTTTCTACAAGAATACTGAAACGTGTAGTCTCATCAATTATGTTAATAGTGGTGACATGAATTGCCTCCTGAAGATATGATTCAGAGAACCAACGTCTTCCACTTCTAGGGGCTATGTTTTGAGTCTTTAAACATCAGTAGAACCCCTACTGTGTGCAAAGTTTGGTGCTTGGATCAGAGTAGGCACTCAAATATTTGTTGATGGATTGATTGATTAGAGGGGTTACCAAGGTTAGGAAAACATTTTTACATTCAAGGTACTGACATCCACTGGGGAAGACTGCTTCATCCAAAACTAATTTGCTCCCAGAGAAACTGTAATAAAGACCACGTTAGAAAGCAAAGAGAATGAACTATGTGGACTTTACAATAGATAATCTTTTTTTAAAAGGACAATTTAATATATATTTTATTTATTTATTTATTTGAGAGCGACAGACACAGAGAGAAAGACAGATAGAGGGAGAGAGAGAGAATGGGTGCACCAGGGCTTCCAGCCTCTGCAAACGAACTCCAGACGCGTGCGCCCCCTTGTACATCTGGCTAACGTGGGACCTGGGGAACCGAGCCTCTAACCGGGGTCCTTAGGCTTCACAGGCAAGCGCTTAACCACTAAGCCATCTCTCCAGCCCATACAATAGATAATCTTGTAGAAGATGAGAGTACAATAATGATTAGTCAAGCCTGGGGAGAATCGATGGGAGGGAGAGGTGAGGGAAGGTTGGCCCATGGACACCAAGTTATAGTTAGACAGGAGTAAGATCCTAAGAAGCTCTTGTGATCTCATATATATTTTTTCATAGTAGGGTGACTATAGTTAACAAGAATATATTGACATTTTTACACCCAACCACACACATACACATACACCATACACATACACACCATAAACACATACACACATTATAAAATAAATAATAAAATAAGAAGCTCATAGAATTTTGAATATTTTCACTATAAATAAATTATAAATATCTGAAAGAATGCATATGCTTAACCTAAGTTAATTATCACCCAATATATATATATGTATAAAAATAGTACATGGTATTCTATAAATGTATACAATGGATCAATTATAATTTTTATAATAAAAAGAGTAGTACTTGTGAAAATCTCCAACTGAGTTATCTGGAAGAGCTAAGAGACAAGCAATTTATACCTGTAGGGCTGATTGTCATTTTGACAGTCAAAGAAAAAAAATTAAATAATAGAGAGCTGAGTAATCATAAGGCAACAATAAGGAATATGCCTCTGTTGGCAAATAATAAATGTGTGTGTGTTCTCATGCACCCACACATATATAATTAATAGATAATACTGTGGAGAGCAGTGATTGACATGCAAATAATTTCAATCTTTTTGTAGGCAAGGGGAATTAGGGAAAGCATATAAAGAAGCTGACAAGAAAAAAAAAGCTGATGGGGAAATTAAGTAGTTATTTGGGGTTTTGTCACTGTGGAAACTTCAAAAGCACTAAGACACAACTTTTCTACTGCTGCTAAGGCTATAAGAATTAGGAGAACAAACAGAAAACCATGAAAGTTGGGTCAGATGAATAAACAACTGATAAGAACAACTCAGAGGGAGAAGTAATTGGCAACATCTGGAGCTGGGACCCAAGCTGGTGACCACCAGCTACCTGTGCTGCATCACCATCATCTTCAGTTTTGTTCTGAATTTTATTTGAAAACAGCTGCTTCCCTCAAAACCAATATTTACTGCAGCAGAATGGTTTTTGCAGGAATTCACCAAGCCTTGGAAATCTGCTTTGTTTGGGCTGCATTTGAAAGAAGGGACTGCTCTCTAGAGTCCACCAGAGGAAATGCATTGCAGGCTGTGAGGAGAACATTGGTCTGAAGCTCACTAAACATGATTTCTGCCCACAAGTACTAGATTTCAGCATTTGGCAAAGCAGTTCTAGGATTAAATACTTTGGCAAGTGATCATGTAACAAGATCTTAACTAGTACTTTTACTGAAGGAGATCTCAGGGCCTTTCCCAGGATACTCTGACTCTCCAAGAGGGGCCCAAAACATGTGGTGTTTCACACATATTTGACCTCAAAACATGTTGTTATTTAATTTGGAATTTTTAATTGAAAAAAAATATATATATAGTCTATGATGTGATGTTTTGATACATGTATACATAGTGAAGGGGTTATGATTATATCAAACTAACATAACTATCACCTCATATACAGTGCTTAAATTTTTTTATTAGACATTTAAAATCTACTCTTTTAGAAAAATTTTGAGTACACAATACATCATTATTATCTGTACCTGTCATCTGTAAGTAAATCTCCTAAAAATATTATTATCATCTAACTGCAACTTTGACTCCTGTGACAATATCTCCTCACTCCTCCAAATCCAAGACCTCAGTAGTCATTATTACAATCTCTTCTTCTGAGTTCTACTCTTTCATATTCAACATAGCAGTGAGTGATGTATTCAATTAGCCTAATGACCTCTAGGTTGACCCATGTTGTTGAAAATGGCAGTTTCCCTCTTTTTAAGATTGAATACTATTAAATTATATATGCATACATTTTCTTTACCTGTTAATCTCTCTTTACCTATTGATTGCTGAATTCTTCAGGTGGTTCCATATCATGGCTGTTGTGTTAATGTTGCAACATGAAGTACAGATCTCTCACATGCTCATTTCCTTTCCTTCAGATATATACCCAGAAGTGGAGTATCTGGATCATATGGTACATTTAATTTTCTTTTGGATCCATTTATAGGATAAAGTCACATTGGGTAATGTTGTAAAGAGCAAAACTGCACTTTGGATTTGGGTCTTCCACATCACTGATCATGACACTGATATATTTTCTACTTAGTTCTTCTCTGCTTCATAATGTTTCTCAATCAGAACTGTCTTCTGCTCTCATTTCAGTGAATGTGTTTTGCAGACTAACTTCATCCATGATTTCCCAATACATCCAATACATGATTTTCCCTAAAGTCCTACTTCCAGACTTCTTGACTGATATATCTTACTGGTCTCTTAACAGGAACGTCCTCATCTGATGTGATTCACAGGACATTAATGTGATCATGTAATAACCCTGCTAAGAATTAGAGTGGTTTGTTTAAACATGCACTTACATAAAAAAAAAAAAAAAATCCTTAAGCCGGGAGTGGCAGTGCACACCTTTAATCTCAGCACTTGGGAGGCAGAAGTAGGAGGATCACTGACTTCAAGGCCACTCTGAGAAATTACATAGTGAATTCCAGGTCAGCCTGAGCTAAAGTGAAACCCTACCTGCCTCGAGAAAAACAAAACAAAACAAAAATCCTCTCTGACATTCAATGCTTATCCAACTCTGGCTACAACCTAACCTGTTTGCTTTCTCTTGAACTCCTCATTCTCTCTATATGTAGGTTTGTGGTGCTGAAATACAATTAGTCTATTTGCCAATGAATATTCTTTGGGGCTTACTGCCTCCATAATTGTACAAAATCTGTGCTTTGCCTAGGAAGATCCCAATTGAAATACTTCCTTCTTCAGAAAACCCTCCCTTGACCATCACTAATAAAAGGGACCACATTCCCAGTTGATCTGAAGCACATTGTTTTAAGAAAATTCTTGCCTGGTACATCTGTGAATAGGTTAAAGGGAGGAGATGGAAACAGTGGAAAGGGCATCACTGGAAGAAGTAGGTCACTGTGGGTGTGGCTTTTAAGGGCTCTGTCCAGACACCTTATAAGCAGTAATCAGTTGAATAGCCTTTTCTATATTGTCCTTCCACACTGATAGAAACCTCTAAACCCATAAGCTAAATAAATCTTTCCTGACTTAAGATGGTTTGTTGTGTATTTTGTCTCAGTGATGAAAAACTGCCTTACATAACATCCCTCAATAATTTGCATACATTTTCAGATCCTGGTCTTGCCACTTTACTATGTGAACCTGTACAACTCATTTAACTTCTTGTCGGTTTTACATTTTAAAAGTGAAATAATCATAGCCACTGGCTAGCTTTGTACACACACACACACACACACACACACACACACACTTGTTAGTTTTGTGAGGAAAGAAACTGAGCCTGATTCTCCTATGTATCCCAACCATTTAGTTCAATTCCTGCTTCTTCTAGCTGAATTTTATATATATTCAATGAACTGGGATTAACCAGGTTCAATCTCTTCTCTCACTCTCCCCTGTTGTAAAGCTAGAGTGAAGTTGCCCTACTGGGCCAAGTGTATATTTCTTATCATACCCATGTGTCACTACTTCCCTTCAGTTTTAAGAATGAATACTTAGAAATTAAAGAAAAAATTAGTTCTAATTTTTAAAACACTCAAAAGAAAAAAACAACTCGTTAAAACAAAACTAATGTCTCATTATAGTGTGTTCATCCTAAATCATATTAAAAATAATCAAAATGTCTTCTATATTCAGCTGTCTTCATGGATGTTTCCCACTTCATGAACACTGGTCTGTTATGAAAGAGAAAGTGTTACTTTAGTTAATAAATTGTTCAAGACTGCCATCTACTCACTTTTGGGCTGAAATGCCATACATGTGGCAGCCTTCCCATTACAAATTGTAATCTAGCAGGCTCTTTCTGAGAGGCAACCATACATCTAAATGGATCCAATGATCTTTTCTGGGGTATGGGTCAAAGATCACATGGAAAAATGTAATTTCACTCTTGATAAAATAGATGTGTGTGTGTGTGTGTGTGTGTGTGTGTGTGTGTGTGTGTGTGTTTAAAGTAGTAATTGCATAGTCTAGTCACAGGACCAAGTGCTAAAATATGCCTCTCCTAACTATTCTCTATTGAGGTGCCAGACTAAATATAGGATGCTGAATAGCAAATGAATATCAGGTAAATAGGCCTACTTTAGTATAGGTAGATGCCAAATACCACATGAAATATAACCAAGCAGCTTTCATTATTTACCTGAAATTCAAACCTAATTGTGTGGTCTGGTTTTTTGTTTGTTTGTTTATGTTTTAAACCTAGAGAGCCTACTCCAGTGCACCCTTAAGGCACCCAATATACTCAACCTTTAAGGCATCCCAATTTGTATCTTGGGACCTGATCACAATTACACAATTTATGGTCCCTTGCTCTTTGATTTTGGTTTACATTTCCTCAATGGAAAGCACTAGAAGGGTATATAAAGTTGAAAAGAGAGAGGAAGTCAGCCACATTATCACTTCCCCAATAGTTCTGGTTGGGACTATATTCCAACCCCAACTGCACATCTAGCTTGGTAGCCTCTCTTCCATGTCTCCAAGCTCTCTCCAGGTTCTGGTAGTCCTGTTTTCTCTGTTTTACCCTTCAGGCTTAAGAAGGAAGTGCTTCACCATCCTATAAAGGTTCCTCAGCCCTGACTATAATTCTAAAACTAGCCTGTTCTTCACTCAGTGCTTTTCAGCTAAATTCTTTAAAAGTATGACATTTGTGTCCCAGTTGGTTCAATCTTCAAATGATATAGGATACAAATCTACAACTGAATATACTTAACACTTTGAATCCATCTATTAAGGAACCAATAGACTAAAACTACAGTATTTGTTTCTAGTGCTAAGTAAAATTTCACCTTGAGTAAAAAAACTTGCCCAAGGAAAACAACTGCCACTGGGCAAAGCTAATAACACCTCATACATTCCAGAATCCATGCTGTTACAGTATGTTAGTGCCAGCCAGTGTCATGATGATTGCTGGCAGCTGTATGAGGCACTATGATGGTAAATGGGCTGCTCCCAGGTCTATCCAAACTCAGAAAATTATAGAGGCCTGCAGATCTCCCAGACACTGTGGGCAATATCAAGAAAGAGCCAGAGCACTGCTGCCTGCAGATGCCTACAGAGGCAAGCCCTTTAAGCAGAAGAGGATGATCTTCCCGAGCCTGATGAGTTTCTCAGTCAAAGGCTGTCCTCATTAGTCTTCCTCTGTCAGTGCAGCAGTACCTTCCATCCCATGAGCCACATGTGTGCATCGCCTCCTTCACTGGTGCATTCATGAAAGTGTTGGGTTAAGTGTTGTCCTAAATGCTGTAATACAGATGAATCATGACCTAGATCTTGAGAGGTTCATATTTTAGCTAGCAGACAACTAGTTATTCACAGAATAGTTTTGTAAAAGGATGCACTAGGTATGTTAATATCTATCCAGACAAAGATTGGCAACACAAAAGAGGCAGCATATTTTAGAGAAAATGGATTTTGAGCTGAGTTTTAAAAGTGAAGTAGAATTTCACATGACAGATAGCACAGACAGCAGAATGTGGGTATGTAGAAGTGGGGGTGGGTGGGGCAGCTCTGGGATCTGTAAACATGAACAGAATGCATAAGGAAAATGTGCATTAAATGAGTGTGTGAGGGCTGAATAGATGGCTTAGCAGTTAAGGTGCATGCCTGTGAAGCCTAATGACCCAGTTTCAATTCTCCAGGTCCCACGTAAACCAGATGTAGATGGTGGTGCATGCATCTGGAGTTTGTTTGCAGTGGCTAGAGGCCCTGGTGTGCCCATTCTCTCCCTCTCTCTCTCTCTCTCTCTCTCTCTCTCTCTCTCTCTCTCTCTCTCTGTGTGTGTGTGTGTGTGTGTGTGTGTGTGCCTGTAATAAATAAATGAAATATGTACCTGGCACTAAGTAAGTCCAAATATGTATCTGGCACAGTAAGTCCAAAATAATTCTATGAGACAGGAAATATTTTATGCTCATTTTATACACATGAAAACAGAAATAGAAAGGCCTCATAAAAGTTCACATATCTCTAAGGGTGCACAATTTGGATTCAACTCCAGTCAGTTTCTCTCCAAAATGCAGATTCTTAACTGTTATGACCTAAGTATGGACCGGGCATTAATGAGACAGTAACAAAGAAAACCAGATCTTTCCCCTCAAAACACAAGGTTTAGAGGAAACAGATTGAGAAACATGTACTTATAAAACAAGGTGATTGGAAATCCTCTCTTTGGACCCTCTGCCACTGTAAGCCAGTGTTTGTGCCTGTTAACTAATCATTCATTTTTTTTTATTTGAGAGCGACAGACACAGAGAGAAAGACAGATAGAGGGAGAGAGAGAGAATGGGCGCACCAGGGCTTCCAGCCTCTGCAAACGAACTCCAGACGCGTGCGACCCCTTGTGCATCTGGTTAACGTGGGACCTGGGGAACTGAGCCTCGAACCGGGGTCCTTAGGCTTCACAGGGAAGCGCTTAACCGCTAAGCCATCTCTCCAGCCCATAACTAATCATTCTTGATAGATCTTCTGACAACTTTCTCCTCTCTTGGCAATTCAACATCTGCCAATACTTTGCCCAGTGCAGATTACTGCACTGGCTCTTCCTGGTTCCAACTTGAAACAGGCCCTCAGGCTTTCAACCCAGAACTTGAAACACTGGCCAGTCAGTGGCTCATGCCCTGTGAGAAAGACTTGAACGTTTTTCATGAATAACTAATTCCACAGGACCTCTTGTTACCATATCAACAAGGATAAACTGTCATCTGCCTTTTAATCAGTGGCCTGATGAGCACAGAAAGCAGTAAGAAAAATAGTACTCGGGAGCAGGTGTTGCCATTCTTCCCTTAGTTGCATGAGGAAAGGCAGAGTTGTTCGCTATAGGCTGTTGATTCATTCTCACCTGTGCCCCTTGTGGCCTTGGAGAAAAGAAGTTAGGGACAACATAGTTAGAGTTTAAGCAGCCTCAACTCTTTATGGACAACTCTTTATGGGGAACTCCTCAGAGTGACTTGAGCTAACCAAGCCCCACTGCAAATATTCCCTGTCACCTTTAGCCTTACCTGTATGCAATCCCCTAGTGTCCCATACCCACTATGAGATGAACAGCAGGAGGAAGATTGACTCCTAGCATCTACATTTCATTACCATGTTGCCTGCAATTCTGACCACTGAACCTTACTTGGCTCTTGTTCCAGCCTGGTTTACCAGCATTGTCCTTGATTCCTAACATCCTTCCCATAAATCTTTTCCTCCTTAAACCAACCAGAGTCTGCTTCTATTATTCCCAATCAATAGTCCTGATTAGATGGTATGAAAAGTTAAATTTGCCTCTGATGAGGCCTGTATGACTTTTTCTATCTCTCTGTAATTCCTGGAATGTAAAAAATTCTCTGTTTTTTGTTTGTTTGTTTTGAGGTATGGTTTCACTCTAGTCCAGGCTGACCTGTAGTCTCAGGATGGCCTCAAGCTCATGTTGATCCTCCTACCTCTACTTCCCAAGGCATGCGCCACTACCCACACAAATTCTCTAGTTTTAAGATGCACAGACTTTTTGAACTAAGATGAATATTTTTCCACACTAGACTTTCCATTGAGTTGATCCTTAATGGCATTCCAATTCATCATCTCTTCTTTTTCTATGTTGTTCCCATCCCACATTGTTCCCTGTTGGCATTTCATTAACTAAATTTTCATCTTAGATTTCCCTTCTCTCTGGGAACCTTCTTTGACTATGGAAGTTTGGATATCTGCTCTTTCTGTCTTCTAATTTTAAGTCCCTCCCTAGAACATGTCTTTGAAGTTATTCCATTGTTTCTTACTATTCAGTAATACATCAGATAATGTGTCCATCTTTATAACTCATAGTATAAATAGCTGTATGTGTACAAAATGCATTTAAACAAACCTCATGGAAATAAAGAGGAGCTGTTCCACCAGGTGCTTAAATCAAAGTGTCTCTCTCCATCTCATTATCTTACTTCTCTCTAATTACCAAACAAGCTTGCAGCTTTCATCACATGGGGGGAAGATGGCTGTCTGACAACTGTGTAGCTTAACAACCTCTGAGGAAATGGGAAACTTCCTAAGTAATTCCACCAAAATAGTCCCAGGAATAATTATAATTGTTGCTTATTAAGTCATCCCTTAATCAATTCCTATATATGAAACACTTTGTCAACACCTAAGCCATAGTCACAACTAAGAGCATAGATTGACAAAAGTCCTTTAAAATAATAGAATGCTGTGGGGGCTGGGGAGATAGCTCAGTGAGAGAGAGTGCTCACTTCACAAGCATTAGGACCAACATTCCATCCTCAGCCCCTGCATAAAACGTTAAGCATGGTTGTATATACCTGTAACCCTAGCTCACTAGGGAAAGTGGAGAGAGGAGGATTATTGGGACTCACTGATCAGCCAGTCTAAGTGAAAAAAAAAAAAAAGGTGAGCTCCAGATTTAATGAGAAACTCTTTCAGAGAACTAAGGCATAGGAGCAATAGAGGAGGACATTGACCATCTATTTCGGCCTTTGAACCCATGTGCATAGGGCACACACATCTGCATAAATACTACACCCAATACACACAAACACACACACACACACACACACCAAAAAAAGAGAGAATGGAATGTTGTTATTAGGAAATGAGTGTGCAGAATAAGGACACCTTTCTAACAAAACACAAGTTTTCATTATTCCCTGTAATATTAAATAGAGTTTGGTATCAATCCAGATCACTGGACTAATCAGGCTCACATACATATTAACATAACATAAACAGAGAAGTGATTCAATATCCATATTAATAGGATATTCAGTAACTGAAGAAGTCTTTGTCATTGCATCCAAATGATACTTTAAATGCTGTATAATGTTCTGGGTTTCCCTTCTCCATTTGCTGAAGCCATCAAAAGATAACAGAAATGAAGACATAAGGGATCTAGAAATGTTAACATTTAATTCTACCTGGTGGTTTTCTGTTGGATTTACAAGAAATACTATATTCTGTTGTGAGGTTGCAGTCAATAAGGGAGCTATATAAGAATAAAATTTCATAGGTATAAAAGTTATGTGTGGTAACAGGTCCACAAGAGAACCATCCAAGTACCCAAAGCAAAAAAAAAAAAAAAAGTTGTTAAATAATACCAGTAATGATATCATGGATGATCTGTATGGACAGTGATGTCCTAGCAGGTAATGACAGTACAAAAGCCAACAAAGGAGGTTGAGAAACTGGAGTGGACTAGAGAACAAAGCAGGAAGCTAACAGAAGACTAACATAAACAGGAGTAAGAAAAACTAAAGGTAGAGGCTGGAGAGATGGCTTAGCAGTTAAGGCTTTTGCCTGCAAAGCCAAAGTATCCCAGTTCAATTCTCCAGGACTCATGTAAACCAGATGCACAAGGGGGCATATGCATCTGGAGTTTGTTTGCAGTGTCTGGAGGCCCTGGCATGCCTATTCTTTCTCTCTTTCTCTCAAATAAATAAAATATATTAAAAAAAGAAATACGAAAGGCAGATAGAATCCACCTCCAGGAAGGAAGACTTTTTGTGCAATAGTAGGCAAATATTAGTTGAATATGGGAAATGCAAAAATATTACAATGTTTTCTTTCTCTAGAGTTATCATAGCAAAACACCATAAACTAGGTGCTCTAAACAACAGAAATGTACTATGTCAGCATTCTGAAGTTAAAAGTCCAAGGCAAGGTGTTGACACATCAGCTCATTCTGAGAGCTGTGAAGGAAGAATATGTTCTCTAGGCCCTTCTTGGCTTAAAATTGTCATCTTCTTCCTATGTCACCTCACATTGTCTTCCACCTCTAGGCATCTAGAGACAAATGTCTCCTTTCTAGGACAGCATCCATTTTGGAATAAAACTACTCTCATTGTTTAATTTTTACAGGGTTATCTCTATAAACTGAGTTCTCCAGATAAGGTTCTATTCTGAAGTCCTGCAAGTGAGAAGTCTAGCCTTTTGGGGAGGACAGAGTACACCTCATATCAGACACTCTTTAGCTTTCCTCCGTGAAGAGTATATTGCTCTTCAGCCTTCCTTATCAGTAACAAAGTAGTTCTCAACTGTATTGATTACTTTTCTTGTTGCTATAACAATGTACCTAACAAAAGCAATTTAAATAAAGAAGGGTTTAAAGGTACAGTCTGTCATGGTGGGAAAGTCATGGCTGCAGGAGAGTGACGCACTGGCCTCATTGCATACATAGGCAGCATAGAGACATGAATACTTATACTTAGCTCACTTTCTCCTTCTGATTCAGTCTGGAATCCCCTACTCATTGTACCACTAGCATTTAGGGTGAATCTTCCTATCACCAATTCACCTTTTTTGAAACTTCTTTCAGATATGCCCAGAATGTTTTTCCCATAGTTATTCTAAATCCCATCAAGTTGACAGATAGGAATATCATCACAAGTCCACCCCTTATCAACTTGACAATCAAACAGCCCACGGTAGTAACTCAGGCTGACTCAGAAAGACAAATGCCATATGTCCTCTCTCATCTGTTCATCTTAGCTTTGAATTTTTTCATTTATGTTGATTAAGTTGGAGGAGTATCAGTAGAGACCAGGAAGCTAGTCAGGGGTCATGAGTGGATGTGGGAGGAGGTATTGAAGAAAAAATGGATAGTAGACCTCATGATATAAGAGGGGTGGAATACTCAGAGTAGAAAGGCTAGTAGGGCTAGAGTAGGGGAAAGAGAGAGTGTAGGAGGGAAGCATATTAACCAAAATTGAGGATGTATGAAAAAGCCATATAGAAACCTGCTTCTTTGTTAACTAATTAAAATATATAATATTTAAAAAGTATAACTACATAGTCTCTTCCTAGACTCAGATAATTTCTTAACTGTGAACCTCTGTGGCATCAATACACCAGTTACATACTTCCAACATGTAATGGCATGCAGCCAACATTCTCATTCCCAAAGGGAAGGATGGAAGCATTGCAAGGAACAATCAGACTAAAACAAGAGGAAATCCCAGCCAGGCAAACACCAAATTCTGAATTTCCATGTCTAGGATCCAAGGCTTGTGATGGAACTACCTGAGGGCCAAAGGACTTAAAACAGTTGCACTGTTCTACCTTTGGCACATGCAGCACACTTAACCTTCATGTCTGCAGCTATCTTTAGAAGATGTATAATGTTGTTGGGATCTCCAACATTTTGGGTTCTCCTTTTTAACTTAAGCATCACCTATATGACTTCATGCAGGGGTCTCTCAGGGTCTCCATGCAGGGATTATGACCATACATTGTCTGGCCTCAAAATCTCTCTGAAACCATGGCACAGAACTCCAAGTTAATCATAGTTTATTCTTTTTTATACTTCATTATTTATTTATTTGAGAGACAGAAAAAAGGAGAGAGAGAAAGAATTGGCGTGCTAGGGGCCCCAGCTGCTGCAAATGAGTTTCACATACCTGTGCTACCTTGTGCTTACATGGGTCCTGGGGAATTGAAACTGGGTTCTTTGGCTTTGTAGGCAAGCATCTTAACTGCTAAGCCATCTCTCCAGTCCTACATGTTACACTTGACCTTTTATCTTTCATGGCTCCAAAACTAGTACCATGTGGATGATAGTACCCAATTCTGCTGTTACCTTGTGATACAGAATGGCCTGGTTGGACCACAGCTGTATCGGCTTTTGTGTGCTGATCTGAAGGAAACATTTTCCTAGGCAGCTGTTTCTGAGCACAGAAGCTCTTCACTGGCATGCTCAGTTTAGGCTCTCTCTTATCCAATAAATTTGTATTTTTCACAACATACATTCCCATGGGGGTATATTGCCCTCAGGGTGTTGTCTTAGTCCTGAAATATGAGTTCTTTTTAATGATTACAGCTGCTTTTGAACCTGTTTTGACTATAAGTTTAAACTCTCTTGCACTCTTTTCCTTGCCAAAATGCAAACTGTTCATATATTTCTGCACCATTTTTTTCTAAACTTTATTTACTTATTGATTTATTTATTTAGAGACAGAAAGAGGCAGATGAGAGAAAGAGAGAGACAGAATGGGTGTGCCAGGGTCTCTAGCCACTGCAAAGGAGCTCCAGGCATATGTGCCACCTTGTGCATCTGGTCTACATGGGTATTGGGAAATCGGACCTGGGTCCTTCGGTGTCACTGGCAAATGCCTTAACTGCCTTAACCAGTAAACCATCTCTCCAGCCCCTGCTCCATTTTATGCTCTCTCTCACTGTAGACCTGAATGAGAATAGTAAGCATTAAAAGTGACACAGCCTGCTGTGCGTGGTGGTGCACGCCTTTAGTCCCAGCACTCGGGAGGCAGAGGTAGGAGGATCGCCATGACTTCGAGGCCACCCTGAGACTCCTTAGTGAATTCCAGGTCAGCCTGGGCTACAGTGAGACCCTGCCTCAAAAAACCAAAAAAAAAAAAAAAAAAAAGTGACGCAGCCTGAAAGCTATTCTGTCTTGAAATTTCTTCTGCCAAATAATTACTTTTAGCCTCACTCAATGGACTAAATACCGCCAGATGTTTTTTTTTTTCTTGTTGTTGTTTTTGTTTTTTGCCATAATAAAACTCAAATGGCCTCTGGTATAGTCACAATAGTAGTGGGAGACCTCTACTGTCCACATTTCTCTTAGCATTCTTGACTTCCAAACTCCCACAAGAACAGTCCACTAAGCTCTGCTTGTAGCATTGTAGGACTTTTCTAGGCCAGCATTCCAAGTTCTTCCACTTTTTTCCTGTCAACTAGTTCAAATTGGCTACAAACCACATGGTTAACTTTATCATGGTAATGGCCTTACTTCACAATACTGATTTTCTGTACTAGTTACTTTTCTCATTGCTTTGAAAAAAATACATGACCAAAGAAACTTAAGGAGAAATGGTTTATTTTGTATCACAGTTTAAAGGTACAGTCCTTCATGGCAGTAGAAGTGTGATGCAACTGGTGATATTCCATCAACTGTCAGAAAGCACAAAGAGGTGAATGCTGACACCCAGCTTACTCTCGCCTTTTGATGCAATCTCGGACTTGAACCCCTTGAATGGTTGTTTGAATGCTGTGTTTGTATTATAAGACTCAACATTTCATATATGTCATCTCCCTTCAATAATGTGGCACATTTCACTCTGTAGTCTCAGAGTGGCCTCAAGCTCCCGGTGATCCTCCTAGCTCCACCTCCCAAGTGCTAGGATTACAGGCATGCACCACCATGCCCAGCTTAATATTACATATTTCAAATGATCCTATCAAGTCATCCTAAAGTAACTTCCACTTGATTACTCTATTCCATGTACAACCACCTGTGTCTATGTGTGGCATATTAAGTCCTTCTCTGGGACTAGCTGTATAATCAAATTGTGAGCCCAGCATGGTGGCATATGTCTTTAATCACAGCACTTGGGAGGCAGAGATAGGAGGATTGATGATAGTTCAAGACCACCCTGAGGCTACATATTGAATTCTAGGTCAGCTTGATCTAGAGTGAGACGCTACCTTGAAAAAAAAATGCTTGATTTCATCTGCTCAATGCCATGTGTCTTATGTTAGCCATCTTGTAATCTTGTGATATTTAGGGTTGGGATCCCTCTCCCAGAAAAGATATAAATAGGATACAAGGGAATATTTCTCATCCATCATGTATCCACTAGTATGTGGGAGGAAGTAGAAGGGTTTCACAAGTATGGGAGGGAAAAGGAAAGGGTAATGGTAGCCCATGTAAGAAAATTACAATATGCTTACTATTAAGTTGTCAAAGAACAACAAAAAAAGAGTCTTTGGTGAAAAAGTTACCATTTGATACAGCAATAACACTCCTGAGCATATACCCTAGAGATCCTACTCTTAACAACAGAGATGCATGCTCAGCCATGTTTGTGGCTGCTCTACTCTCAATAGCTAGGAACTGGAATCAGCCCAGATGCCCATCAACTGATGAATGGATAATGGAGCTGTGGTACATATATACAATGGAATTCTACTCAGTGGTAAGGATAAAGGAAATAATAAAATTTGCAGGTAATTGGATGGAGTTGGAAGAAATCATTCTGAGCAAGGTCACACAGGCACAGAAGATGAACACTGCATGTACTCTTTCATCTGCAGTTCCTAACTGATATCAATTAAAGATGAGTGCAAATGGTAGTCAGCACAGAAATATGGCCATAAAACTAGAATGAGACAAGTAGAGAGAACTAGGGAGGGAGATGAGAAGTTACCTGACAATTTACAGGAGGGCAGAATATTGGTGTGGGGTTCTTGGAAAGATAGGAGGGAGGGAGGATGAGGAGTGAATTACATAAAAGTTAAGACAACATGCATCAGTTTTATAGACATCCTAATTATGACTAGCATTCTAAGAGATATAATCACCAATAAAGTGGAAGGGGATATAGTCCAAACAGAGGGTGGAAAAATCTTAACCTTCTTAAAACTACCCATTCTGGCTGGTAATTTCCAGGCCAACCCTCCAAACTGAGCTCCCAGCCAGGGAGACTGATGAGGTCCTAAAAACAAAATATGTCATTGCCAAAACACTTGATTATCTGCCAGAGCCAAAAGGTAAGACCCTATTTTGGAAGATACCACCGTCCACAGCACAGGACCTCACAATACCATGCTGGAACTGAAAGGAAAACTAGCTCCATCCTGGATAACCCTCATAGTGCTGGAGGGCAATATGGAGCTTCTGAAAGAAAATGGTCAACAGTAACACTAATAAGCACAGAACCTTATAGACTACAAAATCAACCAGCTGTACAAGAAGTACAAACTTGTGCAATAGTGACACACAGCCTTTTCAGGTAATCAACTGTTCTCTTTGTACATGTGGCCTACTCAGTGGGAGAGAACTCATACCTGGTACTGGAAACCAAGTCAATTTCCCATAGTCAGGAAACTTATACTCCAAACGGAATCCTCCACTTCTCTCTGGAGAAGAAGAGTGGGCTTGTGCACCAAAAAATCTCTCAAATAACTTTTCATACCCCCTTTAACCCAAGCTTCTCTCACTTTTGGTTGGACAATCTGCTTTATCTCACAGATGGCAGAGAAACTGGAGAAGAGTCAAGATCCATCTATGAGACAAGTTGATAACCAACTGCCTATTGCTAAACTCGCACCCTCTTCCACATCTGCTAGGGCCCAGTGGAAACTGCACCATGCAAACTGCTCTTGCTACTAGCCTGACAACCAGCTCCAGAATAATGATGGCAGACACAGTGATCAAGAAAAACCTATGAAACCAGAAATCCAAAGGCTAAAGACAGCTCAACACTAAATCAGACTGACAACAGGCCTACCATGGCTTAGGATACATTGCAGAATAGGAGGCAGAGAGATTGTAAGAGCCACAGAGTGGCTAGGAATACCCTCAGGTACGGTCCCCCACAATCTCATTGGGAATGACTGAAGCCTTCCTGACCTCACAGTGAATTCCACTAAGGAGGGACCCAGGGAAATGGGAACAGAGAAGAGGGGGAAAAGTATAATGTGTTAAAAAAATAATATTTTTAAAGTGTCTTTGGTAGTGGGAGAGATGGCTAAGCAGCTAAGGTGCTTGCTGGCAAAGCCAAAGGACTCAGGTTTCATTCCCCATTACCCATGTAAAACCAGATGCACAAGGTGGTACATGTGTCTGGAGTTTGTTTGCAGTGGCTAAAGGTCCTGGTACTCACTTTCTATCTCTCTCTTTTTCTTGGTCTCCCCCCTCTCTCATAAACAAATGAATAAAAGCATTTTTAAAATCGTTTTTAAAAAAGAAATATTCTTTGTAGGACAACATTTCTTACAATGTTCTCAGTGGATGACCTGTGTCAGAGTTACTTGGAAAATTATTGAAATGCATATCATGTGGCCTCATACCACCTCAGACTTACAGAAGAACACTGAGAATAGGGTCGATCTTATTGGTTAGCTTTTGTAGAAAACATGTTCTTGGATGAAAATTAGCCATGTAGAGATTTTATGAGAAGTACTGGTGAAATCAAAACTTGTACGCGTGAAGCAAGGGAAGCAGAATTAAATAAGTACATAAGGTGAACTGTGATAAACTGTCAAGAAAGAGCTCAGCTGAGTGAGGTCTGAAGCAGAGACGACCCATTAGACTTGCCTGGAGACATACTAGGCATTTACAGCCAGCCATTAACTAGTCAAGATGGTAAATCTTCTTGGGTGGAGCACATTTTTTGCTTGAGGATATTCCTACATAGAGTTTACATGCAAGCGGTCTTCCTTGCCCCTAAGGTCCTTAATTCCTGCATTTGGACTTGGCATCATATTCTACCTTCTATTTCAGTATGTGTATTTGGCTTCTCTGGTACATTTCTCTACATAGGTTCTAGAAACAACTTCTCCCAGATAATGCCAGAAATTTATTCTTCAAGAAACATAGAAAGACAGGATAAAGCATAACGGGTATTCCTACATTTGGATCCAAGAGCATGATTATGTCCATCATCTATTTCAGTTAAGTCCCATTCTAGATTTCTCTCAACCACAAGTAACTCTATTGCCAAGCTAGATAGTTTATCAGTAATATGATCCAGATCCCATCCATGAGTACTTACCTTGCCTTTGCCATGTAAAGACTATTTCATTTGTCCACTAATCTCCAAATTTGGTACTTAAGAGAGTTCCAAGACAAGACTATGTAGATCATCTGGGTCAGACATGCATATTCTTCCATGTGCCCATTAAGCAACAGTAACCCTATATCTTTTCCTAGTGATCAAAGTAATTTACCCCTGCCTAAAGCATGACCTTTTCTTTGCTATTGATCCCTTGGTACTGGAATTCTATAGTGACCAGGTCTTGAATTACATATGTAATGTGATCCTTATTAAAATGTCAATGTCAATTTTCACAAAATAGAAAATGATCCTACAAACCATATGGAGCTACAAAAGTCCTTAGTAGGCAATAAACCTTGAGCCAAAATTACAAAGCTAAAGGCATCACACTGCCCAACCGCAAAATATACTACAAAGTTATAATAATTAAAGCAGCATGGTGCTGGATGAATAAAAGCAATCACAAAGTCCAATGGAACAGAATAAATAATACAGTAATAAATACACACATGTGTAGTAAAATTGATTTTCAACTAAACATTCAACACACAATGGGGAAAAGACAGTCTTTTCAATGACTCTAGGACAACTGGATAACCACATGGAGAAGAATGAAATTAGACTCCTGTTGCTTTTTGTATACAAATGTCAACCCAAAAGTGGGTCATACTGAAATGTAAAATTTTAAATTATTAAGCTATCAGAAAAAATCGGGGAAATATCAATGCCAAGGGGCTGGTCAGTGGTTTTTTTTTTTTTATTTCTCCAAAACTATAAGCAAGAAAAACAAATATAGGCAACTGAGATTGCATGGAACAAAAAAGTCTTCTTCAAAGAAAATGTAATGATGAACAGACAAGTAATAATATGGAAAATCCTAACAATGAAAATCATCAAGAAAACAAAAAGTCAGTACTACAATAGCACCTTACTCCAATAAAAATGGCTATTTAAACAACAAAAATAAATGGAAGTTTGGTGAGGATGAGTCATTTACACCATTGATTGTTGGGAATGGAGATTAGTAGAGCTCTTAGGGAAAATTAGCTCTTGAAGGTTTCTCAAGAAAATGAAAACTAGAATTACCATAAGTTTTAATTCTGGGAACAGAGCTAAGATAGAGATCCAACATAAGAGACCACCAAATGATGGGTAGAGAAAACATGCTGTATCTACAGTGTGGACTACTACTCAGCCATAAGAAAAAATAATACTAAGCTTGTGATAACAAGGTTGCACCTGGAGGATAATGTGTTAAGTGAAGTAATCCATATACAAGAAGAAAACATCAATATGCTCTCACATATAATTGGAATATAAAGTTCAGTTAAGATCAGGAATACTTTCAAGAAATCTATTGTATACCATGATGACTACTTTTAATAGCAATGTATAGTATTGTCAAACATTATGAGGAAAGCATATTTTGAATGTTTTCACCATAGAAATATTAAGGATGTGAAGTAATAAATATGCTAATCCATTCAATTTAGCTATTTCACAATGTATACATATTTCAAAATATCATATTATACATGTTAAATATAAACAATTTTACTTGTTAATAACAAGTAAAAATAAGTAAAACAAGAAACAATGAGCTTCTTACCTCATTTTCAAATGAATCCCTTCCCTACTTTGGGACTTGCACATCTAATCCCATAGAATCTATACTTTCAGGAACAAGAAACACAAATTTGTCAAATGGACTACTAAAAGCACTGACAATCAGGGGCATTTATGATTCTCAACTTTGGTTGTGATACCCATGTGTTGCAATTATTATGAACACAAAATCTTATATTTTGTTATGATTTTACAGTCAGTAGAATGGTACCTAAACCTTCATGGTATCATCACCAAGTTGTTACCTTTAGTAGACAAGCATTTTCAGGGGATTATGGTCTATTATACTGCCTGTCTGTCCCACAATAATAAACTATCCTTTGTTGTGAAGATAGTCATGTGGTCCAATGTCATGTCATGTGGAACCTCATGTTGCTAAGTCAAATGTACATGAAACCCTATGTTCAGAAAAACTCATGCCAGAATATAGCTTGATTCTAGTAAAAATGAAGCTCTTCCCTTCCAGAGTAGAATTTACATGTAATCAAATTGTCATCAAGAAACATGTAGGTCTCTTGTAGAGCTGATGTCAAATCAAAGATTATTTATGAATTGGCCTTGACAGATTTCACAGCAGAAGTATAAAGATCAACCTAGATGTTCTAGTTACCTACAATACACAAGACCAAACACAGCCAATGAAAGAACAGGATTTATTTTGACTTACAGTTTTGAGGAGAAGTTTTATAATTGCAGGAGAAAGCATGGTATGAGGAGAAGCTGAACATCACCTACTGCCACAGCAAGTAGAAGATAGAAGCAAGAGCATGAACTAAGCTCTGGCAATGGGAAGCTGGCTATAACACTTCTAAAGGCCTGCCCCCAACAACATGCCTCCTCCAGCAAGGCTCCATCTCCAAAATTTCTACCAGCTGGGGACCAAGCATTCAAAACACATGAGTACAAACCACCATATCCTACCATACTTGGTAACTGGGAACACATGCTTTGAGAGCCATGAATACCTTTTTTGGCTATTCATTTCATGTGCCTCTTAGCCAGCAGTGGTGCAGCTAAAGAAAAACATTCACTGCCACCTCTTGGCCAAATTATTTGATGTACATGATTGCTTACTATTACTTCTGAAGTCTATGTTTTCTGCTGGTTTTGAACATGTGACATAATGATAGTATTCACACTTCATATTTGTACCTCAAAGCCCATCTACATACTCTTCCCCTACATCATCTGAGCCTTATTTTCTAATACTTCTCCTTCAGGCTCGTGACTAGCTAACAACATGATTTGACCCTGTTGGTACAACCATGTTCTAGCTTTGAGGTAGTGTGGATGACTAGGTGCATGTCCCAGAGCTCTGCCCATTAGAATATTACTCCTCACCACTTCCCATAAGGCCATCCTTGAATAGTGCTGTCTTTCAACCTTTTGGAATTTGTCCTAAAAATCTTGACCAAATTCTGAACTAACCATGGTCTCTTCTTCCTGTGCTAATAAGCTAATTATAAGAAAGTGTCCTAGGTGGTAATAAGCTTAGGCTGATAGAAAGGAGCATATATGATATGATATGAGACTTAGTTGTCCATCTGTCTTACACTAGTGACACTGTTCTATTCGCAACCTCCATAGTTATGTCTCTGACATGAGAACCCCCAACTATTATTCTGACTTTGATTTCCATCATAACTGCATCTACTTGGTTTCTGATAGCTAAATACTACCAATTGGCCTTTATAATTTCAGACTCTAATAATCCCTTGTTATCAGTGAACTCGGTTCTATAAAAAAATATCACCCACAGACAGCATTGGCCTACATTGGAAAGCTACCAGCAGATTTCATAATTCTCATGTGCCTCGCCAGTCCATTTTTTTATTGCTTTTATAAATGGATCATCCTTTGCCCCCTCCCCTCCAAGGAACTTAGTTTCCTTCCTTTACACAAATATATCTACTCTAGGATGCCCATATCTCTGTGCCTTCTAACCCCTCCATTTCATTGTTTGCCAAGGAAGTTCAACAATTTCTCATTCAATTTAGAACAACACACTACTTTCTCCAGGTCTATAAAAGTCATTCCAAGAGCATTTTTACTATCATTGCTTTTACTAATTTGCTAAGTTCTGTTTCTTGACAGAATGGTCCCAAATCATTAAACTCTTCCTCATTCAACCTTATTCTCTATCCTCTTGCTAAATGTAGAATTTCAGTCCCTCAGAATCTATCTCTATATACTTCACCTCCCCAAGTAGCTAGATCCTATAGTTCTATGGGACATGCCTTCTTTCTCCTTTTAACAACTCAAACATGGCTTGGCTGAACTATTAGTATCCTGATTAGTATCCATAACTCTAGGATTATGTGGGGATTGTTGGAGTCGCAGAATTCTCTAACCATTCCCTTCTCTCTCCTCCTACTAGCTGGGGCTCTCAGACAGCCTCCTGGCATGGTATTGGAGGATACCTCTGACCTTAGAGAAGGGAAGGCCACCTCCCTCACATACATACTTCTTCAGAGCAGTCTCCTTGCTCCCTAAAACTCTTTTCTTGGCCAGGTATGTACATCCCCTTTTCTTCCCCTTTTACCTCTCTATGCCTCTCTTTCTCTTTTCCTCTTTCTCTCCATATGCATGCCCCATTTCTCTTTATCTCTACTTTCTATCTTGATATCTCTCTCCCTCCTTCCCCTTCCCTTTCTCCTCCATTACAATAAAATCTTAGATCCAAAAAGTTCTTTGCCTACCTATCTCCTGATCTGAAGCTTCCCTTCCTGTTTCAGATCATGCAAGACTATCCTGATGTTAAATAAGACCTTGGGCTCAGGAAACTGTCCATGTTGATCCTCCACTGTGAACCCAATCCCAAGTCTAACAGGAGCAGGTCTGTAGAGGAGTGGATGTCTGGGAGGGATCAGGTGTTTTCTTGGGGAGGAAAAGCTTCTGTATCATCTTTATTTAAAGGGGAAGCATCATATCGTAACATGGAGGAATGTGCTTCTCTGCTGGATCAGAAGGTTTAGTTGATGTCAGGATTCAAGAGCTTAGAAAATATCAACCCAGACATTCCTGTACTGAGAGAATAGTGTTGTCCTGGGTGTGATCTTGAGCTGGGTAGAATTCCTAGGAAAGCACTGATAGCCATAAGCTGGCCGTGAGGAGAATGTCAACATCTGGGGAAATAAGATTTTCTGTCCTGAGGATGATCTTGATGGCAGCAGACAAGTGCTAGTTAGTTTGGCACTCTCATGAAATTCTTGAAAATAATTGCCCCAGAGATGGAATTCATATTTTCCTTCATTATCCTTCATGCATTTATATCCATTGGAATTTCAGACAACGACTGATGATTATATATTTCAGTAATATTCAAACAATGAAAATCAAAGCATTTTAATAGAAATATTTTATTTACATATTTTCCAAGACACAGAAGAAGGAAGAGGAGAAAGACAGAGAGAAAGAGAGAGTCTGTGTATATAGACATGCTACAGCAAAAGAGCTCCAGATATATGCACCACTTTGTACATCTGACTTTACATGGATGCTAGAGAATTAAACCTTGAACCTGGACTGGCAGGCTTTGCCATAAGCACCTTTAACCACTGATCCTGAAAATCAAAACTTTAAAATGTTTAAACTGTTTCTAATGTTATTTGAATTCTCCATAGGATTTGGGCTTTCTTCATGAAGCAAATATAGACTGGGAATTTTTACTGAAACCTTATTCTCTAATCTATAACAAAATCTGAGCATTACCTGGGATGATAATTCTTTTTTTCTGTTCAAAGCAACACTTTTGTTTTATTATTACTACCATTATTGTAACATGTAAATAGGTGACTCACCCCTGCAGTCCCAGACTTTCAATGCGAAAAACAAGCTACACAGTGGACACAATGGTCATTCTTGACCGCAGCATGCATCTCTCTCTTTCCCACGGGCCACCAACTTTAATGTTATCCATTTTTTTGTGGCAATTTTTGTAGTTACACACATATATACAATTGTGAGTTTGGATGCATATGAATAGATGCAAGTATATTTGTATGCATGTAAACATGTATATACACACACTTTTTTGCACTCATTTGAAAGACTTTTTTTTTTTTTTTTTTTTTTTTTTTTTTTTTTTTACTGAGTTTTAGAACTGGCTCTAGCCCAGGCTGACCTGGAATTCACTATGTAGTCTCAGGCTGGCTTTGACTTCATGATGATCCTCCTGCCTCTGCCTCCCAAGTACTTGGGTTAAAGATGTGCGCCACCATGCATGGCTAATTTTTTTTGTCTCTGCATATATATGTGTTTGGGTGTGTGAGGTGCATATGTTGCTTGTGTGTGCTCATGCATGTGTGTGTCCATGTAGAAGTCATA
The DNA here is from genome assembly GCF_020740685.1 of Jaculus jaculus. Lineage (NCBI taxonomy): Eukaryota > Metazoa > Chordata > Mammalia > Rodentia > Dipodidae > Jaculus > Jaculus jaculus. The sequence goes on along the minus strand of NC_059125.1, from coordinate 135,939,378 downwards.
GGACAATCTTGGAGGTTATTCTTAGAAACAACTTCCACCTTTTTTATGATTTTTCGAGGTAGGGTCTCGCTCTAGCCCAGGCTGACCTGGAACTCACTAAGTAGTTTCACGGTGGCCTCGAACTCACGGAGATCCTCCTACCTCTGCCTCCCGAGCGCTGAGATTAAAGGCATGTGCCATGGGATGGTAATTTTTAATAGCACATATAGCAGCTTTTCGAAGAAATCTCCCTACATTTCAATGAGTTTTCTGTTCTATTCACATTGCTATACTTGAATTTATCCACTAGTGGACACTGTTGAGCTTTAAATGCTGGTTTTGATGAACAAGGAGGAGCCAAGAGGCAGCATGAATGAAAAAATAAAATCAAAATTAAGACAGCCACAGTCTTTCTACAGTGCTGTTTATTTATTCAGCATGTAACAGGCTAATAAATGTTTCTGCCAATCATACTTAGAATAACAAAGTTAGAAGCAGCTGAACTTACATTGCTCATGAAAAATATTCTTATAGCAAGAAGTGCTGCTTGACAGCTAATAGCATAACTGAACAACAAAACTGTATTCTACTCCTTAGAGAAATGACATGATTTCCTTTCAGGAAAAATTATTTTCCACTGTATAGTTCCCTTTTCTTCAAAATTCTTTAATTTGATGATGTTGTCAACCTTTTCCTCAACGTGTAAACCAAATATAGGAAAAACAAAAGAAAACAAGCTATCATTAATGTGAACCTGTGATGAGAATTTTGGGGAAGGATAAACTGATTGAAGTGCGAGGAATGTGTGATTTGTTTCAATAAATGAAATTCTGAGATCATTATGTAGATGATAAGAACATGTCAAGAAAATCCAAAAGATCCTTTCATTCTCTGAGCTATTGTGATGCTCACCTGGTAATCTCTTTATAGCATTTATGCTGTCATTTAAAAAAAAAACACTAAAAGGACTGGAGAGATGGCTTAGAGGTTAAGGTTATTGCCCAGGAAGCCTAAACACCTAGGTTAGACTCCCCAGAACCCATGCTTGCTGATGCATGCTTTTGGAGTTGATATAGAGTGATTAAAGGCCCTGGCATGCTTATTTATTCTTTCTCTCTCTCTCTCTTTCTCAAAATAAATAAATACATAAGTAATAAAATATATTTTTAATTTTTTTATTTTTATTTATTTATTTGAGAGTGACAGAGAGAGAGAGAATGGGCATGCCAGGGCTTCCAGCCACTGTAAACAAACTACAGATGCGTGCACACCCTTGTGCATCTGGCTAACATGGGTCCTGGGGAGTCTTCACAGGCAAGCGCTTAACCACTAAGCCATCTCTCCAGCCCAATAAAATATTTTTTAAAAAACACTAAAACTGTTAGGAGTTTTGGACTAAAACCTTGAAATAAACTCCATTTCTACTGCTTACCTGTGGCCTGACTTTGGGGAACTTGCTAGACCTCTCAGATATTCCAAAGCATCATCTACAGTTTGAGTATGTTTGTTAAGAGGAATAGGAAAGATAGTCTAAGTAAAATGCATAGAAAAGTGCCTAGTTCAAAGGAGCCTTTTGGGAAATATTCGTTTTCTTCACACTCCTACTAAAAGAAACAACACTTCAGAGAGTTGTGCTTTTGTGGTGACACCAAAGCCCTAAGCTTTCAAAAATGGGGCTGGAAAAATGGCTCATTGTGAAAGCACTTGCCAGCAAAGCCAAAGGACCCAGGTTTCATTCACTAGTACCGACATAAGCCAGGTGCACAAGGTGTCACATGCATCTGGAGTTTATTTGCAGTGGCTAGAGGTGCTGGGGTGCCCCATTCTCTCTCTAGCTGTCTCTTTCTCTCATAAATAAACAATAATATTTTTAATGCACAGAAATAACAATCAATGGCAGATTCCTACCCCTTTCTCTGGGTACTACCCATGTTCTATAAAGGAGATTCTGAGTGTTGGTTCACCATCAGATCACCAGCTCCTCACAAATATATGGTTCATATTAGGGCTGTAGGGTAAGAACCACCCCACTGTTCCTAGTTGTAGACCTCTGTACCAAGGAAGAAATTAACAAGCAAAGAGCAAACAGAAGTTTACTAACACACATATGTCACACTTGCATGGGTGGCACCCAGGGAATGAGTAATTTTCAAGGAGGTGCCTTTGAAATCTAGCTCATATGACATCATCCAGAACAACAGTACACTTTTGGGGAAGTGTCAAGATAAATGGAAAGAACTTTGAGTCCTAATGGGTGGCAATCTAGGGGAAGTCAAATAAATGGCAGATAAAGTTTAGTTAGTAAAGCTTCGGCATGTAAATTCTACTGGTACCACTGCCAGGCTGATAAGAGTCTAAAGTCATCTTTAGAGTTCACCATTTGTCATTAACCTTTGTTCTTCCTGGTAAAGGAGAGGGTCAGGGTACCTTTGATCTTTGCAACTGTCTGTTTGTCTTCAGTTGAACAAAGGGAGGCAGAAAGCTCTCCAACATCTGCTTCTTCTTGTCAACAACCATGCCTATCTGGGGCAGCCTGTTCAGGCCTGCCACCGGCCTCAGTTCATTTTTTTTGGAGGACTGAATTGCACTAAGATCCAGAAAACACAATTTGGTTTCTGCTACATGGACATTATATGGTTAAAACACATAAAAAACAATAATAGTAGGTGAGTCCAGCATGTTGGAGTAACTCTGAGAGTCATATACAGGACTTTCTTAGCTGTACACAAGGTTTTCAATAAGTTTTACAGGGTGCCATTCCAACAAGGTTCTAATACAAAAATCAAAAGCCAAGGAGGTTAGACTTCCTTCTTATCTTCAGACACTGTCATGCCTGAACATTTCCTGCAAATGTCCTGCAGAGGGTGGCAATATCACCTTAACCATGCCACACGGTGGAAATGCAAGTTTGCTCAACATCTAAGCATAGTGTTCCTAGAGTCTATTTAAACCTTAGCCACCCATTTCTCAAATAAATTAATGTGTCAAACTTTTATTTCAGTTGAATTCAGCAATGTGCACATATAGTGAGTTCACTATGACAAGTGACAGAAAGAGATGATGCCTGAGTCACTTTTTCTCAGTTTTATTTCCAGGTTTCTTTTGTGTGTAGGTGTTTGTGGTATATGAGTGTGTGTACATGTGTGGACACATATATGAGTCCAGGTGTACATGCATATGTCAGTATGTGGAGGCCACAGGTTGACAATAAGTGTCTCCTTAATTATGCTCCACATTATTTATTGGGACAGGGTCTCCATTTGAACAAAGAGCTCAATGATTACGTTAAACTAGTGTAATAGTAATCTACGCGTTGCTGGGACAAAATACCTAACAAAAATCAGTTTAAGAGAAAGAGGTTTGTTTCAGCTTACATTTCCTGAGGGTGGACTCCATCATGGCAGGCAAGGCATGGTGGTAGCATCTAGACACATTTACTGCAACAGGGAGAAATAAGAGTGATGAATACTGAATGTTAAACTAGCTTTTTCCTTTGAAACAACCCAAGAGGCCAGCCAATTGGGATTAGGCTACCCACAGTTAGGGTGAGTCCTCCCACCTCAACTAATTTAACCTAGAAAATGTCTCACAGGCATGACCAAATATTTGTTCTATGATGATTCTAAATCATGTCAAGTTGATAACTGGAGATAAACCATTACAACTAGCTACCCAGCAAGCTTCAGAGATACTCCTTGTCTCCACCTCCCCAGTGCTGAGATTACACCACCATGCCCGGCTTATGTGTGAGTACTGAGGCTACAAATTCAGCTCCTCGTGCCTTCACAAAAACACTTTACCCACTGAGTCATCTCCTCGGTCCCTCATCTCTAGTTCTGTCAAAATATAATCAAATAACTTCTAGTGATAGAATCTGCTTGGTAGTAATGGCAGTCTTGGAGCTTCTTGTCAATACAAAATATACCCCAAAGCACCAATAAGTTTGGAGTATCCCTGGATCCTTGTCTTACAAATTTAAATAATTAATACCCATAGAACAGAGGGAAATACTTAGACTTTATTAGATCAAGAGGAGGAAAAAGAAGGAAGTATAGAGAACTCCTGCCATTTGGCAGGTAGGAGGGGTTAGAGAGCCCATGTGTGATTAGGGGTCTCCTCCCACCATCTTCCCAGCCCAGTTGGGCTGGAGATACAGGGGCTTACCAGAGCAAGGACCTAGAGGCTCAGGAGAGATGAACAACCTGAAATAAACTATGTCCACCTGGTAAGCATTTATTTATAACCTTATTTTGATAGGTTTTACCCTCAGAGTCAGGTGACCCTGAGAGAGAGCTGATAGGTCCAAGCTGGAGGGCTGGCTCAGGAACAGATCAGCACCCCTAAGTAGGGGGTGAGAGAGAACTGATTGGATAGGCTGGATCAGATGCAGAACTCCAGTTCTGCTGAAACCGGCAGTGTGACATCTCATTGGTTCCCTTTTGGGCTCTTTTCTGACTGGCTACTTGAAAGAAAAGCTACCTGTTGCAGTCAGGTATGCATTACTGGTTGAAATCACCCAACCAGGAACAGCTTGTGGGAAAAAGAGGTTTACTTTGGCTCACAGGCTTGAGGGGAAGCTCCACGATGATGGGGAGAACAACAGCATGAGCAGAGGGTGAACATCATCCCCTGGCCAACATAAGGTGGACAAGAGCAACAGGAGAGTATGCCAAACATCAGCATGGGGAAACTGGCTATAACACCCATAAGCCCACCCCCAACAATACACTCCCTCCAGGAGGCATTATTTCCCAAATCAGCTGGGAATCTAGCATTCAGAATACCTAAGTTTATGGGGGACACAGCAACCAAACCACCACACTACTTAATTGCCCCTTAGGGTGTTTCTGCATTTTCAATTCCATATATCTGGTTTTTGCAGGGCTCTTGGTTTTCCCCACTTTTCCTTTCATATTGATATAAGTCTTGCAAGTGCTCTCTACTCTACCTTTGGCTCTTCTGTGTGCACAGAAAATCATGTAACAGAAGTCCAGTCAGTGGTGTGAGCAGTATCATGTGGTCCAAGTATAAGTACAACAAATCTCGTTCAGATTCAAAGGTCCTGTATTTCTTACATCTGTCATTGTGGGCCCCAATTATTTGGTTTATAAAATAAGATTGATAGGGCTGGGATGATGGCTCAGCAGTTAAAGGTGTTTGCTTGCAAGCCTGTCCACCTGAGTTTGATACTCTTCAGTGTCCACATAAAGCTGGACACAATCAGGTACACGTGTCTCTAATCCCAAAGCACCTGCAGCAATGGCAAGCAGAGACAGCAGAATCTGAGACCTAGCAAGCAGCAGCAACAGTGGCAGCAGCAAGAGTAAAAGGCAAGGAGAAACTTCCTGAGGTGGTCCTCTAACTTCCATGCACATGCTTCCATACACATATACCATACACATCCACATGCCCAAAGAAATAATAAAAATGGAATAAATAGTAAGATCGATGATGCCTGTCTTATCTGCTTTATATGATGTTTACAGGACTATAGAACAAGAGTATGTACTTTATCCAGAAGCTTCCCCAAACTCAGAAAAGTTTCACTGATTTCTTTGTCATTCTGACTTCACCGAAAGGATCATAATGTCATATCTATGTTCCTCCTTGAAGTGCTGTGTTCAAGCACCCTGTACACAAAATCCCTTGGTAGACACACTACTCTATAATAGCTCCCTCCACACACTCACTCAAGACTTCTGGAGGCTGAATATTGCTACCAAGGAAACATGAAATACACACTTTGGACTAAAGAGCCATCTGAGAAGAGTCAAAGGTTCTCTTCTTCAATTAATGCATTTATTATATCCCAATCCAAACTCCAGAACTACAGTCATGTGTAGAAGCAGATACAATGAAGCAAGAGTTTCCTGGCCCTAGCGGAATTTCATCCTCTCCCAGAGATTTTAGTCTTCTCTGAAGTAATCCTGGACCACATGGTTCAAACTACAGGTAATCCTGTCTTACTATTTTCCACATATAATATTTTCAACATATACTGAGCTTATTTGGACATAACCTCATCCTAAAGGAGAACCTACCCATGATCATGCAAGCAACTCTGTTTTAACTCAGTGGGTCACACAGATGCACAAGAAAGTAAAGATATCAAAATAGAAGAGTGACTATTTAGGAAGACAAATAAGTTCAGTAGGAAGAGAATGGAAAGTAAGGATAAGAGGAGCTAATAGGCAAGGATTATAATAAAAATACATCATTTATGCATATCAAATTGCAAATTAAATTTTAAAATGAGAATCCACATTTCAGCCAGCAATTATAAGCTGTTTATTAAGTACTTTATGTGAATAAACTCATTGAATCCTCACTTCAACCCAATGATTTTTCCTGCTCTGGCAAGAAAACAGAAACTCAAAAGAAATAATTGAGGAAAATTCATCCCAGTGTGTGTGCGCTCTATGTCTTAATAAAGCAGTGAAGGTAAAGCACTCAGAGATGAGAAGAGCTGGAAACAAAGAACATGGGCTGCCTAGCAGCAGGTGTGGCTTTGGGTAGGGAGCACAGTTACTGAAAGTCTGTACTTGAGTAAAGAGGGAACCAGGAAAGCAGATATTTCTTTCTCTTCCTGCCCCAATTTACTGATAGTATTCACATTGGTGAAACCCAAATGGGAATAAGAGGGCATTCATTATCCATTAACATAGTCTTACTGATCAGGCCTTCAGGATACAAAGGAGAGTGAGGGAAAATGGGGCAATAAAAGCCACAGTTTAATATGTACCATACCTTTTGTATATGGATCAACTCATTTAATTACCTCTAAAACCCAGTAAGGTAGTACTTTGTACTTTTTACAGAGAAGGATATTTAGGCCTACACACATTAAGGGTTATGTGACTCTCCAAAAGTCACAGAGCTGGTAAATAGCAGAATCAATATTCAGTCTTCTATCTCCTAGGCCACGCTTTGAATTGCCATGTGATAATGCCTTCCACTCCAAGAACAAAAATGATATCAGAAAATAAGACAAAATAAAAGGCATTATCAGTGAGATTCTTGTGATTCTTGTTCACATTTGCTAATAAAGGGAATTCTATCAAAATGGGCTGAGACTTTCACTGGGCAGAAATCCCATATCCTCCCATATTCTCCTTCAGTACTTTTTGCCCTCTTCCATCAGCCGTGACTACATGTTGATAGGCCCAATATTGTGCAGATCTTATGCAGGTAGCAACAGCTGCAGTGAGGCCATGGATACAATGGCCAGTTCATGTGAGTCCTTTAATATAAAAAAGAGAATGAAAAGCATAGTTCTGAATGACATCATTGAAAAGAATGCATCTATTTTTAACAATGTGGAAACTTTGACATGTACATTGTTGTTGAGCATGTGAAATGATTCAGTAAATATGCATCATTATTTTACAGTTCCTCAAAGAGTATGACCTAGTGAGTCCACTTCTAGGCATTCCAATACATATGCCTATGTAGCCACAACAGCAATATTCATAGTCACCAATGTGTAGAAATAAGAAAATGCCCATAAATAGATGAATGTATGGCCAGACATGGTGGCACACCCCTAAATTCCCAATATTTGGTAGATAGAAGCAGAAAGAACACTGAAGTTCAAGGTAAGCTTAGGCTATATAGCATGACCCCATCTTATTAAAAAAGAGAGAGAGGAAGAAAGAAAGAAGTAGATGAATGGATAAATAAGTTTAGGTATGTCCATATGATAGAATATCATTCACCCACTGTTACATTCAGGTTCATATTCCTGGCAGAAATCACCTAACCAAGAGTAGCTTTTGGGGGAAAATGAGTTTACTTTACCTTATAGGCTTGAGGCAAAGCTACATCATGGCAGGGGAAAATGATGGCATGAGTAGAGGGTGGAAATCACCCCTGGGCAACACAAGGTGGACAATACCAACAGGAGAGTGTGCAAAACACTGGCAAGGGGACACTGGATATAATACCCATAAATCCACTCCCAACAATACACTGCCTCCAGGAAGCATTACTTCTCAAATCACCATCAGCTGGGGAGACTAGCATTCAGAAGACCTAAGTTTATGGGGAACACCTAAATCAAACCACCACATTCCACCCTTGGACCTCATAAACTGATAACCATACATGATTTAAAATACAATGCATTCATCCAACTTTAAAAGTTCTTATGTTTTTTATCAATCACAATGCTGTTCAAACATCCCCATAGTCCAAAATCTTTTAACTGAGCCATAATACAAAAAAAAAAAAAAATCCCCCCCAAATGTATAATGGCCAAATGTATAATAAGCATTCACACTGCAAAAGATGGCATTGGGCATAGAGAAGGTATTCAACAAATAGAAGATTTAAAGCAACCAGGGCAAACATCAAAGTCTGTAACTTCAAGTCCAATAACTCTAGGCAGTGGCAAATCTCAAAGTACCATAATTCTAACCAGCAACAAGTCTCTGGAGTTCCAATTCCACCCCTCCAGCTAGGCTACTCACAGTCCTAGAAAACTTCATCCAGGCCGGCAGCTTTCCTTAATAGCCATCTGGTTGTCCTGGTATCTCCACTGTGTCTCCACTGCAACCCACAGTTTATCTTCAAGGCACCATTGGGTCTCCATACAGGCACCCAGCAAACCTGCTTCAAACTGCCCATAGCACAAGACAGCGTTGCAAACTCAATGACCCTCTCTTTCCTGCATTCTTATACTTGTCAAAACCAGGTAGGGTGCCAATTTGTTAATCCAGGGGTGATATCAAAGGGACTTTGAAGAACAGGACACTCCTTGAGTACTCAGGCCCCTCCAAAAGAATCAACATTCTTCCTGTTGCCCCTGTGCTGGTCAGCTGGCCCAAACTCAATGGGTGTAATCTCTCAAACAATTGTAAGTGAACTGGCAGCAGTTTTGGCCCAAAGATTCCATTTTTTCTATGCCATATCCATCTGCTCATACCAGATCATTTCTATGCAAAGCAACCCTGCACGATTTCTCAAGACACAGGCATAACAGCAAGCTTCTCACAGAAACTGCTTCTAGCTCAGTCCAGGCAAAGCTCTTTCTCAACCTCATAAGCCAAAACTCATTCTTACTGCATTCAGGTCTTTCAACTCTGACCAGAATAGTCCATCAAGCTGTACTTACAGCACTGCAGTGTGTCTCTTAAATCAAGGTTTCAAATCCTTCCACAATCCTCTTGAAAATCAGCTCCAAAAGCCCAAAGCCACATAGTCAGATGTCTAGCAGCATTCCCCCTCCTCAGTACGACTTTACTGTTGCAGTCAGGTTTGCATTGCTGGCAGAAATCACCCAAACAAGAGCAGTTGTTTGGGGGGAAAAAAGGTTTATTTTGGCTTATAGCCTTGAGGGGAAGCTCCATCATGGCAGGAGAAAACAATGGCATGAGCAGAGGGTGGACATCACCTCCTAGCCAACATCAGGTGGACAATAGCAACAGGAGAGTATGCCCAAACAGTGGCAAAGAGAAACTGGCTAATAATAACCACAAGCCTGTCCCCAACAATACACTGCCTCCAGGAGGCATTAATTCCCAAATCTCCATCAGCTGGCAAGGCTAGCATTCAGAACACCTAAGTTCATGGGGGACACCTGAATCAAACCATCACACCTATAAAAAGAATGAAGCATTGACACTTGTACAGCATAAACCCTGGAAATATCATGCTAAGTAAAAGGAGCTAAACTCAAAAGGAAATTACATATTATGAATTACCCACTGAAATCCTTAGAGTCAGGAAGCAAATTTGATGGTTTCTTGGGATGACAAAGAGGAAGAGCTGAGTTACTGTTTAATGGATACAGGATTTAATTTGAGGGGTGATGAAAACATTTTGAGTAAATATTGGTTATAAGTGCATGACATTTTAAGTATACTTAAGTATACACTGACATTTTCAGTTTCAAATGGTTGATTTAATATCTTTTGCTTCAAAATTTACATATGTAAGATTACAAGCAAAAACAAAATCTGTGGATCTCACCATTTCCTGTAGTGACTGGGAGAGACACAGTGATATTTTATAGATTTGATCTATATTCTACATGGATTGCATAATGTTGCATGCAGACTGCATGATGTTGCTGTCCAATGCACAAGAATGCATTCCTTGCAAATCCAGATAAGTTGGCTTTTATATCTCGATCATTCAAATGCCTTTCTCTGGTGTATCAGTGACAAGTACATGTGAAACAATTTCTGCTACTCTCTTTTTCTTAGCTCTCCTTTTCTTAACTGTTAACAATAAGGCCTGGAAGTCTTGCCACAGCTAATAAAAATCTTGCACACTAGGACAAACTGCACATGTCTGACATTTGCTATGGGATGAAATAAATGAGGAACTTCATTGTATTGTGACTTGGACTTTTGCTTATTACTAAAATAGCAAGACTATTAGAATCCCTTTAATGCTACTGAATCATCTACAAGGTAACTCATTGACTCTATTTACACAAACTTGGTTCTTATCTAGTTATTGGAGAAGGCGAAACTCACATGAATGACAACTATGAGCAATGCTCACCCAAAATGTCTAGGTATTCTTGTAAGCACATGCTAGATGATAATCCTGATCACTCTTAAACAGCAATGTGGCAAGAAACTTGCTTCAGATTAAATGAATAAATCAGTTCTACTGTTCCACAGCACAGGGGGTGACTATGGTTCATAATAAACTATTGTACATTTTACAAAGGATAAGAAGAGAAGATCTAGAAGATTGTAAATACTGAGTAAGGCTAAACAGAAGAAAATATAACTACCCTCATTTGATCAGTACATAATATACACATGTAGTAAAATATCACATGGTCCCACATAAATAAATACAAGTACTATGTTGGTTGATTATTTGTAAAATATTTGATTAGAAATATTTATTACACTAATTTGAACCTTATACACTATATATGTATGTCAAGTGTACAATTAAAATTTTAAAATATTTCTTTAAAAATTAGGAATTTGTGAAGCCAGTGAAAAATAAACAGAAAAAATGGTAATAGAAATAATGCATGCTACTTACTAGCAGAAATTTGAATTTCCCATTTTCTCCGTGTTACACACCCTGGCAAAATTCCAAAGGGCTTCTGTTGCATCATCCCCTGTCATGAAATGAGATGACATGAAACACAGCCTCCAGCTGTCTTGTGACATGTAGTATGAGCAGCAAAGAAATCTTTATTGTTTTAAATCACATAGATTTGGAACACGTTTTCTACTACAGAATAATCCAGCCTATTATGGCTGATCTTTCCCTTTACTACTATGCTTCTAACTCAATAGTGATTAGATTTTTAAGGTAACAATTTGTAACACCATCATGAATGAATAAATGTAGTTGTACTTGAGGTTTCTATTCATTAGGATCATTCATAGTAACAAGAAACTACTAAAGAAGTTGGAAGCTTTGAAGTGAATTCAAGTTTTATGACTAATAAAAGATTCATATATCTGTGAGTAATTATACAATGTGTAATTGATACTCTGTTATTTCCATTACCAGACAAAGCCTGTTCATGGGAGGCACAGACCTTATGTATTGAGTCCATGACTGCCCAGTAGGTCTGTAGCTCCTTCACTCATTCAACAAACACTTGTTGTGGGGCTAACCAATGACAAATAATGTACTATATCCACACACTAGCCCAAGTACAATCATGCTTGGCATTTATAAAGTGCTATGTAGCTTATGTAATTGTTGCACTGAGAATAAATAATTTTTTAAAAGTATTACTGAGCTGGAGAGATGGTTCAGTGGTTAAGACACTGCAAAGCATAAGGACCCAGGTTATATGCCCCAGAACCCATGTAAAGCAAGAAGCACAAGGTAGTACATACATCTAGAGTTCATTTGCAGAGGTTAGAGGCCTTGCATATCCATTCTCCCCTCCCCTCTCTCTCAAATAAGTAAATACATTTTTTGTTTATTTTAATTTACTTATTTGAGAGCAACAGACACAGAGAAAAAGAGACAGAGACAGAGAAAGAGAGAGAGAGAATGGATGTGCCAGGGCTTCCAGCCACTGAAAATAAACTCCAGATGCATGTGCCACCTTGTGCATCTGGCTTATGTTGGTCCTGGGGAATTGAGCCTCAAACCAGGGTCCTTAGGCTTCACAGGCAAATGCTTAGTTGCTAAGCCATCTCTCTAGCCCCAAAATTAAATATTTTTAGAAAGGTATTTCTAAATGTAGTAAATAAGGAGGAGAAGAATGAGGTGTGGGGTGAAGGTTCAGGAGAGGAAAAAGAAGGGAAAAAAGAGAATGGATTTTGGGCAAAAGAACTTCCATTTATTGAGGGATTAGAATGTTCCTGGAATTATATTCAATGTTTCATATCTCACTTAATTCTCACAGAGTCCCTAAAATATAGAATGAATTACTATCCCCATTTTCCAGATAAGCCAGAGAGTTCTCAAATTTCGTGACAGGCCCAAGATCACAGTTAGTGTGTGCTAGAATTGGGATTTAAAACCAGACCTGCTTGATGAATTCAAATCCTCAAATAAGGTGTGATGTGAGGAATTCTCTTTAGAATTATTGGGGGAGGAATGATTTTTTTCCTTAGAGTCATATCTATAATTATAGATATGATTATACAGATATAAGTGGCTATCATTCCTTCTTCACCTTCACCACTGTGAAACTGACATCCAGTTTGAAGGTAAGGGACAGCAATGATATTAGCACTTATGGTTGGAATAGTTGTGGATTTTCTTTCCTTGAATTGATTGTTCACTTTCTATTTATAGTCTCTTACTTCTGTGTGATTATGTTTGACTGTAAACCACTTAAAATCTGTTGTGGCTAGAAAGCAGGGCAATATTTATATGTATATATATATATTGTGTGTATATATATACATATATATATATGTGCTAATATTTCCTCTTACTGATTAAAATAATAATGTTAAGATCGTCTGGATGCCACTTATTTGATTTTCAAGCCCATTCTTCACACAGCACACAAAAAGTTCCCTAACTAAGTCACTGTCCTACTAGTAACTTGATACTGGGTCTCAGATTATGAGAGGCATTGTCTCCACCTCTATTTTAGTTATCAAACACATATTCACATTGATATCATGTATAATTTGTTCCATTTAGTTCTCATTGTCACACAATGACAGGTTTCAGTTATTACCCTACATATTATAGCTGTGAAACTGACACAGAAGAGAGTTATCCAACATGTTTAATGTCTCACTGACTGTAAATTTCTAAGCTGGGATGTAAATCCAGATTGTTTTATGAAAATATACACTTACAAGTGATACAAACTACAAGAACATCCACTAATAAGGTTACATATACTTCCTGGCATTCAGTAAATGCTTAAGAATCATTAGGGGAATAAATGATGAAATGAATAAATGGATCTCAATACTTTGCCCAGACCACTTCTTACTTCCCTTCTGGGCTAATTTTAGTCTGCTTTTATCTGCAAAAGGATTCTGACTCAGCTTGGTTCCTGGCTTGTAGCCCTTTTCTTACCCCTCTAGACTTGGCATCTGGTTCCTGAATTTTCTGGCTTGACCTGCTTTAGCCTCTTAAGGACATTGGCTCAAATTTATGCGCTGGTTTTCTTAGCATCCAAAAGCCTCAAGAAGGAGCCCTACTAGAGTACCAAAGCCTCCAGACACAAATGCTAAGCTTGGTCCTACTTTGCTGGAATTTGTACTGAGCCCACCCCAGGTGCTCTTTCAAAGAGAATTCAGAAATTAGAATCAATAAAGTCTCTACTACACTGTGATTGCTGTGTACAAATGCTTTTGAGGGAACATATGCTCAGTCTACATCCAACTAGGAAAATCAAAATATATAATGAACTTAAATAGGATAACTCTGGTGTGAACACTGGGAGTTTATCATTGGGAAAAAATGCTGTTTTGCAAAGATGACTTTTCACTATGTAAAACTTGTCACTTGAAAGACAATGGGACACTTTATTTCAATCTTTTCTCAAGTATTAAACTATAAATATACATGTTAGTGAAGGCACAGTCCTTATAATTTCTGATGAAGCTATGTGATAAGATTGCTTGCTGGTTTGCATTACCTTTTATTTCTGATTTATATTGGCTGTTCTTTTTGTTGTCTTTTCAAGAGATATGTATCACACTGCTACTGTTTAAAATATTTTGAAAGTAAAACTTTTAACCTCATCCAAAATATTATTAAAATCATTATGCTTTTAAATGTCTGATCCAGTGTTGTCCCGTTTGATATGAAGAACATTAACCTCATGAGCCTTCTTCTTCTGTCTTTCTTCTTCACAGCCAGCATTGGCCTGGTTCACAAAACTGGGACACAGCTGGCAGAGAGATGCTCAATATCAACATGGAATTAAAGGGACCTAAATGGTACATGAAATGGTAAGGTCCAGTTCACTAGATTTTTCCAAAATGAGTGAGCATGTCCCAGCCCCTGCTAACTCTAGGATAACAGGATGGGAACAAACTGAAGTGAGAGCACCCAACACACACTGTATATATAGCAATGTTAGTTCTTGACCTTGAGTGAAACTATGCCTCATGCTGGGGGCATCTAGGAAAAAAACAGGTTTCATGCAAGATCGCTGTAGGGTCTTAACTTACAGGAAAAAGGGAACACTGAGAACTTCAGGATTTGGGATGACAAACATCCCAAAGAGACAGCATGATGTGCCCTGTTCTGAAGACAAGTGGCCTATACACTAGGGCATGTTAACTCACAACTTTTCTGTGCCCCCACTAATCTGCTGACAGATTTCCATTGACTTAGAAGCCATTCCTTAACTGCAGACCAAAATACTGATGAAAACCAAAATATGACTAGCTCTTATGATTATTGGAACTGGATCAAAGTGAGTGTTGGATACCTCCATAGCAGCAATTCTTGGATCTTCACTTCAGATCTGGATTATTAATCAGACCCATCTGTAGCCTGCTTATTCTTTGTGCTCATTCTTTCGAGTTAGTCTGGTTTCCTTCCCATTCCCGTGGTTTTTTCCCCCTATGGCATAGCTAATACCTACTCAGAGTTCTTGCTTCCCTATGACACCAGCTTGCTCATGGGAAGTCATAATGCCTTAGGCCAATTAGTATCTAGTTATCTTTATGTTCCACATAACAAGCACCTGATTGGTCAATGGTGTTCTTTCTGTACAGCTGTCAGTACCACGCTACCCCACTGGCTAATGACATGTTTAAACTCTGATGGCAGTCAGTCAAGGTGTCCAGAGGAGCAGAGATGGAATTGTGTGTAAAAAAGCTCTATGGCGGGCTGGAGAGATGGCTTAGCGGTTAAATGCTTGCCTGTGAAGCCTAAGGACCCTGGTTCGAGGCTCGGTTCCCCAGGTCCCACGTTAGCCAGATGCTAACGTTTGCAGAGGCTGGAAGCCCTGGCGCGCCCATTCTCTCTCTCTCCCTCTATCTGTCCTTCTCTCTGTGTCTGTCACTCTCAAATAAATAAAAATTTTAAAAAAAAGCTCTATGGCTTAGAGCTGGCCCATTAGTGATGGCTACAAAATAAAGTAGCATATAAGTACACAGAGATGTGAGAATTACAGAAACTATTTATTCAGTATAGACTGTATGCCAGAACATAATTCCAAGAGTTAAAAAATGCAGCATATATCCAAAATGGAATATTATTCAACTGTGGAAATAAAACCAAGAAACTCCTGTTATTTATGACAACATGAATAAACCTAGAGAGAATTATTCTAAGTTCAGTAAACCAGGAACATAAAGAAAAATATTACAAAATCTCACTTATCTGTGGAACTTAAAAAATGATATTATAAAAATACAGAGTAAAGCCTGAGAAAGGATGAGAGAGGGAAATAAAGAGACAGTTGATCAAGGAGTAAAATGCCTTAGAAGGGGAAAATAAGTTTTGCAAATGTAATGTACATCATGTCAACTATTATTAATATGCTATGTATTTCAAAATTGCTGAAAGAATAGACTTCAAATGTTCTCACCACAAGAAATAAATATGTGAGGTAATGGATATGTTAAATGGCTTGATTTAATCATTTCACAATGTAAACCTATATAAAAAATTATATTGTAGGGCTGGAGATATGGCTTAGCAGTTAAGGTGCTTGCCTGCAAAGCTAATGGACCTCAGTTCGATTCCTCAGGACCCACTTAAGTGAGATGCACAAGGTGGCATATATGTCTGAAGTTCGTGTGCAGTGGCTGGAAACCCTGGCATGCCATTCTCTCTCTCTCTCTCTTTTTCTCTCCCTCTTTCCTTCTTTCAAATAAATAAATACAAACAAATAAAATATAAAAATCTTTCTTAAAAATCACATTGTAGAGCATTGTAGAGCTGGAGAGATGGCTTAGTAGTTAAGGTGCAAAAGCCTAAGGGCCCACATATGATTCCCCAGAACCCACAAAAACTAGATGTACATGGTGGTACATGTGTCTGGAGTTTGTTTTCAGTGGCTAGAGTCCCTGGCACACCTATTCTCTCTCTTTCTCTCTCTGTCACACACACACACACACACACACACACACAAATAAATAAAAATACAATATTTTTAAAAATCTCATTGTACTTTGCAAGTACATACAATAATTATTTACCTTTGCAACTGTGCATATAATACACTGTCTTGGTTGTAGAATAATCCCCTGCTGACTTAATGTCACTAGCTGTCAAAGAGCAGTATAAGGTAACTTAATCTCACTGAGTCAGTTTCCTTATTTAGCTTGATAATACTTCTTGTAAAGATGAAAAAAGAAAACAGAGGTGGATTGGTTAACAGTTAACATAAAGAATGTGATTAGAGGCTCCAAACTTTTAGAGGCGATAATTTTAATGGAATATCAATATCCCACTATCATGTATCCTTAATTGATAAATGTGTATAATGGCCTCAGTGAAGAATTTTCACCACATTCTTACTGGGCAGTGGAACCTATCTTGACCTGCAGCTGAAGCCATAACCCCAGGCTATGTCCTTGCTAGGAGTCCTCCCAAGAGGCTGAACCCTTCTCTAGTTTCTATAATTATTGTTTCAGACCCTGTTTTAGCTACATCATACCACATGGTACCATTTTTCTGCATCCTCAGCTCCATCAAAAAGCAGCAGATTCCTGTTTCTATACTCTACTGCATCCCATTGGAGTGTAAGACAGGCCATTGTGGAATCAAAGCCCATTTTTGTTCTTTGTCCATAATTCCATTGCACTCACGCCAGTAAATGGACAGAAAAATGTCTTTCCTTTGCCAAGGGTTCAAAGAGACATGTTGAACAAACTCAGTCATGGACAAGGAGATCAACCAGCAAGGAGAGACAGTGCCCAACAGATGAAACAATGGAAAGCTAGAAGAGAATGAATGATAGTTTAGCCCAAATTAAATAAACAAAGTCACATGAGGTCATGAAGGCATTTGGAGTTTACATAGGGATAGAAACCAGATTTTATTAAGTATTGATTCTAAGCCAAACAATACGTTACTTGTTTTGCATGTATGCTTTACTTAAACTTCACAATAGTCCAGAAAATATATTTGCTGTTTTTAAAGATGCAATGTCTTTCTGGTCTCTGGTCTGCTTTTAGACTGAGTTACTAGTTTTTTATTTATTTGTTTTTATTAATTAGAAACTTTGTTGTATGCACAAATCAGATGTTGGTCTCATTTCCCTCCTCCCCGACCCCATTACACTGAAGGCCCTGCTCAGTGGGGTTACCAGTATTCACCATTGTTTTATGGAATATGAATTGTGAGATAGCAGCTCATCATTGTGAGGAGGGAGGGGCCATTGCATCTAGATACTCCTTGGAACCCTGTGGCTCTTACAATATTTCTGCTGCTTCTTCCACAATGTTTCCTAAGTCTTGGCAGGTGTGTTATAAGTCTACTCTAGTGCTAAACTCTCAACAACTTCTACGTATCTGTTTCAATATGTTTTGAGTGTCCTCAGTGTCTATTACCATCACTCTGACACAGGTTGTCATGTTCACCATGAACACAGTACTCACACTTAACTCACCATTTCCTCTGTGGTGTCACTTGGACCCTGGCTAATTTGCCAGAAGTGGCCTATTTCATGATATGGAGTCAGTTTTCTTGTCTTGCCACATTAACGGACTTTGATTCTCTCAGGTTTTCACTGACTTCTGTAAAATAGAAAGCAGATGCTCCAATGGAGACTGACAGCAGCATGGGTTAAAGGGGATAGGCATAATTAATTAAGAGAGAGTTTGATGGGTGTAGCTTCTCTTTAGTGAAAGACTAGTGGGAGCTTTTCACTAGTGGGAGAGCCCATGACCTTTGTCTCCATAGGAGTCTGACTTGGATCCCAATTACTTGTTTTTGCTTCTTTTTTTTGTACTTGATGTACTGAGAGCATTCATGGCTTCCCCATGACTGAATGGCCACAAAGTGGCAGTGCAGGTATTAAACTACAGTACTGTCTTATTTAAAATTAACTACTGTTCTCTGAGTGCTGCTCTCACTGCTAGCCTGACAACTTCCTCTAGGGAGATGTTGATAGACTCTGAGGAGACTAAGAACTCATCACAACAGAAATTCAGAGGTTGCAGAGAGCTCAACACTAATGGAGAATTACAACATGCCTGCCAAGGCTCAGGGAACATAGTAAAAGAGGGGTCAGAAAGATTTTTAAGGAACACAGGGTAGGATAATGTTCCCCTAATTGGTGTACTCATGACCTCACTGCTAATACCAACAACCCCACCAAGGAGGGCCTTCAGTGGAATGGGGGTAGGGAGAGAGGATATAAGAATATCATCCAATATATAACCAATATAGGATTTGTTCATATGATGAAGTTCATAATAAAAAAATACTAATTTAAAAATAAAAATTTTTGTTTCCTGCTCAGGAGCACATGACATGCTTTGTTCATAACACACAATGGTATAAATGTTTGTGGAACTCCTAATGCTGTTCTCATGACAGGGTGAAGAGGGTACCCTCAAAGACGTGAAAAGCAATAGTCTTCATTCATAGGAGATTGGGATTAGCTATATCTTTCTCTCTCTTCAGACTCTTTGTCTGATAGAAACAGGAAGGCGTATCAGCAGGCTATGTGGATCATAGCTCAAAATGCCGTTTGGATATGGTCTGAGGGGTCAAGGGACAATGATGTCACTGTATTTTTATCTTTGATCTTTCATCTTATTCACTTATATCATCTTCCCAATAATCTGAGGTGGCAATAGCTTATTCATATCCTGTCAGGAACAGACAACACCCTAGGTATTGCAAATGGGTAAAATTTTATACAAACTGGTAACATGGCTAGTTTAAGGTCTAAGAGGTGGAACAAAAGACAATAACAAAATCTAGTGATTACTGGTAGCAGAAGTTTTAATTTTTGGGCTGGAGAGATGGCTTAGCAGTTAAGGCACTTGCCTGCAAAGCTCAGGGACCCAGGTTTGGTTCCCTAGGATCCATATAAGCCAGATGCATAAGGTGGCATGTGTCTGGAGTATGTTTGCAGCGGCTGGATGCCCTGGTGCACCCATTCTCTCCCCCTCTCTGTCTCTCTTTCTCTCTCCCCCTCCCTCTCTTTCTTGAGTAAAAAAACAAAATAAAATAAAATATAAAACAGAGGCTCCAACTTTTCCTAGATTAGAAGTCACAATAATAGGAATGGTATGGCAGACAGCAAGATGAGTGCTGCTCAGCAGGCCATATCTGCATGGCCCAGTGTGTTGTAAGCAATAGACAGATGTGGCTATTGAGCATTTTAAATGCATCTAATCCTCACTGAGATGGACTATAAGAAAAAACGCACTGGAGTTCAAGTGCTCATATGAGAAAATAACATATAATATGCATATCATTAGTATTTTAGTCTTGACATTGCAATAATAATTTAGATATATTATATGTTAACTGAAATATATTATTACATTGATTTTACATGTGATTTGAATTTTTTAGACTTTTCAAAGCAAAGTCTCACTCTGTAGTACCAGGCTAGCCTCAAACTCACAGTGATCCTCCTACCTCTGCCTCTCAAATTAAGGTGTGTGTCACCATACCTGAGTCCACATATATAAATTTGAATTTTAGTAGCTTTTAATTCCAGCACTCAAGAGGCAGAGATAGGAGGATTGCTTTGAATTCAAAGACAGATGAATTCCAGTTCAGCCTGGATTTGAGTGAGACCCTACCTCAAAGAAAAACCCCCAAATTTACATATGTGGCTATCATTATATTTGTGTTGGACCACACTAGGCTAAACCTATGTTGGGCTGAGGACTATGGAGAAATAGGCTGTCCAGTAGAAGCCACCACAGAGGACATGTAACTATTGTCAGTAAGCTATCTAAGCTACCTGATACACATTTGTGGTGATGTAGGGGTGAGGAGAATTTCCAGCCTCCTATTGGATCTTATTGCTGAATTGAGGGGGAAGCCTCATGACACAGGTGTCTAGGAGGAAAACTGATAGAACCAGTACTTTTGAAATAAAGGGAGGACAAGGGAAGGGCGAGGGAAAAAATCAAGGAGCAAATAATAAATGAATGGGACATGTGAATGGCATCATTCCCACTTTACCACCACTGTCCATACTTATTTACGAGGAAGAAACAGAGCAGTTAAGTCACTGCTCTGCAGCACACAGCTACGAAGAAGCACATTCAGGATTTGTACCTTCCCAGGCATCCTGTGTGTGGAGGCTGTGGTCTTTTAGTTTGTTTATATATGAGAGAGAGAGAGAGAAAGGCACATAGAAATGGTGAATAGATATACCAGGGTCTCTAGTCACTGAAAACGAACTCCATACATATGCACCACCATGTGCTTTTCGCTTATGTGGTTTCTGAGGAACTGAACCCAGGCCCTTAGGCTTTGCAGGTGAGTACCTTAGCCATCTCTCAAACCCAAGGCTGTTTTTTTTTTAATTTATTTGAGAGCGACAGAGAGAGAAAAGGGGAGAGAGAGAGAGAGTGTGTGTGTGAATGGGCAAGCCAGGGCCTCCAGTCACTGCAGACAAATTTCAGACGTGTGCGCCCCCTTGTGCATCTGGGTAACATGGGTCTTGGAGAATCAAACCTCAAACAGGGGTCCTTAGTCTCCACAGGCAAGCATTTAACCTCTAAGCTATCTCTCCAGCCCCCAAGGCTGTTTTGTAATCATTGATTTTACTGTCTCTTTGTAGGCACACACTCAGCTTCTGCTCTATTGGTTTAGCTGTTCATTGTGGCCTCATACTTGGCTATTGCTTTGAATGTGGAGGTAGCCCTTGCTCATGGAAGGATAATTTGCATTTGTGAAGATGCCTTCTGCTATTCCAGAACTCTCTAGTCAAGCCCAACATTCTTTCTGTTCTACTCTGCACTTTGGTGATGGTTCAGTTCAGTTTGTTTCTCACCAATGCAAAATACTGCTCAAAAATGGTGGAGGAGGCATATTAAAAATGAAGAGCACCACCAGACCACATAATAGAGCTTCGAACAAAGTTAGCATAGTACTATAGTGACTGCTGAACCTTTCCCTTCCAAGTATTAACATTACCACAACTCAGTTGAAACCCTTTGAATAAGAGGTTCAAAACATATCCAAGTCTCAACCACTTCTTAGTAGTCCTGTTGCATCCAGACAAACCTCCAGGATGGAAAGAATCTAGTCCTACAAGGAGGATAAGGGCTTAATAAGCTACTTCTAGGAATGTTGAAGCCCAGTCTAATTCAAGGGTGATCCGGAAGACTAACAGCGGGCTCTTTGTCATCTAATAACCTGGGGAGTACATGGTTTTTGCTGAGTCTTTCCAGAGCTTCTGAAGGCTCAATGTTTGGAGTAAGTTTTGCAGAACAGAGAGAGAAAATTGCTAATTACTTCTTGGGACTTCTCTCTCTAGGACAATAGATCAAGCTGGATGTTTATTAAGTGTTGGGAAAGAAGGCGGGGGAGTGGGTTCGGCAGGTTCAGGATGGCCTGTGGGTCACAAGGTCAGGTTTCGAAAAGTTATTGTAGAGACTGTTGGTCGCTCAGCTTGTTAGAGAGAATTAGATCTTTTGTGTTGTGTGTAAAAGCGAGAAAGTCCCAGCCAGACTCGGGCTTAAGTAAAACTTTTATTGCTGTCAGTCACTCGGCCCTTCTAGCCTGAGCCCTCTGTGGGAGTCGGTCTTGAAAGGCCAAGTACCTTTCCTCATTCCCAGAACTGTTTGGGTAGACCCAAATCACTTAAGAATGCAAAGAAATCATTTCCATGGCTATACAGGTGGTTTCCATAAGATGACATGTTTAGACAGTTGGAAACCTGTGAGTTGCAAGAATTATTCACTCATCAACCAGGATTATAATTACTTACTTGCTGCATGCTTTCTTCATTACCTATAAACTCTATGAGCACAAGAACCATGACACTTCTCTTCCCTGTCTTAACTCCGGGATCCAGCCTAGAGTTTAGCACATAGTGGAAAACAAACATTTGTTTAGAGAAGGCAAATATTGGAGCAGCACCTAACATATGTGCTTGCCTAATACTTTGATACAATCTATATCTATAATCTATAAACTGGGTGAATTACAACTAGTTCCCAGAAGATTTGTGAGATGTACACTTATTGGTCTACTTATGTTTCATATTTTTATATAACTTATAAATCTGTATGGACTAGCTAAAATCAATTCAGTTTATGATGAAAATACTTTGTCCCTCAGATTTAAAGGAATAATATCTCAAGAAGGATAGGGATAGGAAGTTCCAGAGCTTGAGTCCAGTGTTCTGTCCATGTTGCTGCCCACCATGCTCTTAGTTGCAAGGATATTGTGGCATCATAAATCTAGATGGAGGAATTTCTTCTATAGATAGAAGTAATAAGACAGAAAGGGGTGGACAGTGTGGCTCCATGATAGAGTACATACTTTGCATGTAGGTGGCCCTAGAGTCAATCCCTAGCACAGAAGGAAAAGGGAGAAAGACCACTCCAAGACTTTTCAAAAATCAAATACTCTTTAATGAACAGAAGCAAGTGTCTTCCTTCTCTTGAGTCAGTGAGCAGAAAGAGGAAGGGCATGTAAAGATTGGAATAAGTATTGTGGGAACCTGCATGGGGCAGGAGAAACCTTGGAAATCATGGACCCCACAGAGAAACAAGCAATTGCTTTACAGAAGCTGAGGTGGAGAAGGGATCCATAACTGGAAGCAGTAGCCTCTTCAATGGCTTTAAGCACAGACAATTGCCTTGAACAGCTAAATAGGCATATCCACTAGGCATCAGAGCCTTCAGCTTTCGTGAGTTTCTCCCAATTGCAAAGTGAAAGGCATCTAATCTCCCAGACAGTCCTCTAACATTTTCAGCAGGAAACAAGAAGTGGACTTTGGGGAAACCTCACAACCAGTCTTATCTCCCCAGCCACTTTAACAGCTAAAGTGCTATCTCCTTAATACTAGCTTTACAGAATTGTATTCTGCTGCAGAAGAAAAGAAAACAAAGAGAAAATGAGAAGATACTGGCATTGTAAGGAGACCCAGAGAGCTAATAAAATTGCCCATATTACTTAGGTGATACTACATATTACACTAACAGTGTTCATTGAGTTCCCAAATGTCCCATAGGGTATGCACTCAAAACTATTTTAAAATATTCATTTACTTTAAATCTAGTTATCTATATTTCCATTTTGATGTGCCATATGTTCATGAATGCATTTAAATATTCTATTAAAATAGATTCATTGTCAAATAACATAGAATCCACCAAAGTAATAGCTAACATTTCAGCACTAAGCCTTCATCACAGCTACGTCAAACCCTTGATACCCCTTTCATTTCCTTCCAATTCTGGCACCTGTAACCATAGCAACGTACACAGAAACCTTTCAAGCAGAACAGAACTGACAATCACACTAACAGCACAAATACCTGAGCTGAGGAAAAGAGAGGGGCAGCCCAAGTAGGTAGCTGTTGAAATTAAAAGCTAATGACATGAAAACAGCTGGAAACAAGCATCAGCACACACTGCTGCCTCCTTCAAGCATATGAATGGTATGTAGAGCCCAATTTGATTTATGTTTTATTAGTGATGGCACTGCCATCAATGAATACTTCATTAGGCATCATCTCAACAAACAAGTAGAGTGGAAACTTCAGAAAAACAAGTGGTTTGGAGGAAAATTCAAGGGCTGCATCTGTTTGCTAAGAATTTGAGCCATGTTTTCTGCTCATCCATGTACTGAGAGACAGAGATGTGAACCCTACTCACTGAATCCTTTTGAAACATAAGCATGTGTCTGTAAACTGTGAAGAACTGTCTGCTATTGAGAAAAGACGCCCATTAGCCAATTAGAGTAATTACATGGATTAAGATTTCTTGGTTTTGGTGATTTCTTTTTTTAAAGCCCTAATCCTCTCTTACCCAGCAAAGGAAGGAATAAACAGCTGATACAGCCAGAGAATTAAATGGGGGCAACCTAGGGCATTCTCATTTCCAGATCTCAAAATGTAATTGAAATTTTATGCTTACCTCAACATAACAACATGTGATAATTTCTCTTCAAGGGAAGGCATAAAGGGTCACGTTTCCCCAAGACTTCAATTACAGTAGCTTCTATCTCCCCTAAAACAGCATTTGGTCTTAGAAAATTGCCTTTAATGGTGCAGGTGTTTGTGGAGAGTATCCATCATATTTAGTCCCAAGTAATCCATATTAATTCACTGCCTTCATTAGCAGCAGCCTTTCCTTCCAGATGACAACGGAGAGTAAAAATAATTTCAGACAGATGTGCTGGTTCACTATGCATCATAAAGATGAAAAGGAAGCTGACATTGGCTAGAGAAGGGGCTGATAAGACTCCAGTCCTTCAATATACAGCTCGTGAATGTCTGAAATGCATTCTGAACTGGATGTACAGGCGTAGCTTTCTTTGCATTAGTCTGTCCATGTTCATGCAGCTGCTCATAAGTACTGCTGATGCCTACCAAGGACACTATTTTCTAAACCTCATGGAAGTGATAGGAGTTATTACTATTAAGGAAAGTGATCTGTAATGCCACTGGGGAAAACAATATTCAGGTGCAGTAAACATGATTTCAATACATAACGTTATTTATACTAGCCCTTCAAGAAGCTACAGTAACAAATGACTGAATGTCTTGGTAGATTTCTCTATATGTATATATCCATAGTGCCGCATCAAGAGGCATATTGCTGGAAGCTTCATCCTTGGTGTGGTCTAAAAATAGCAAGTTAGGAAATAAAGGCATGTCTGCTTACAGTTATTTCCAGATTCATTTTAACAAGCAATGTTTAAGTCAGTTCAACAAATATCCACGCTGGACTCTAGACCCATCCTTGTAAGAACAGAGCAGGGTCTAGTTTCCCACAGCTGCCAGTGTGTTTCTACAGTAAAGAAATTTATTTTTGTAGCATTGGCTTACAAGGCTTTGTCTGCTAATTATCAGGTCCTCCATTCCATTGTGGTCAATTCCTTGGTGAAAAAGAAGCAGGCTGTCAGCAACCATCCCTTGTCAGAGTCCGCTAAGAGAACCTGTCCTTAAAAGAATGCCTATATTCTGCACAAAATCTGTATTTAGAGAGAGAGGGAGCTCTCAACAGGCATTAGTCTAGTACTTCTAGGTTAGGAGTGATGATTCTACCAACAAATATTTGTCATATGAAACAAGATATTGAAAGGCATGTGGTCTTCTCAATGTATTTTATAGACGAATTAAAGAAAAATGAGAAGAAACTTTAGCTTCTTGGACATAAACAAATCATGCTTCCTGGGTAAAACCTGTATTGAAAATGTACACCCTTATCAATGTTTCCAAGTGTTTTATTTGTACTACTACCACTACCCTTCACTTTTTTTTAAATTTTTTATTTATTTATTTGAGAGCGACAGACACAGAGAGAAAGACAGGTAGAGGGAGAGAGACAGAATGGGCGCGCCAGGGCTTCCAGCCTCTGCAAATGAACTCCAGACGCGTGCGCCCCCTTGTGCATCTGGCTAACGTGGGACCTGGGGAACCGACCCTCGAACAGGGGTCCTTAGGCTTCACAGGCAAGCGCTTAACTGCTAAGCCATCTCTCCAGCCCACCCTTCACTTTTTAAGTTCTATCCACCCTGAACTTTTGGGAAAGTGGCAATAAATCTTGGCTTTATATAGAATTCCATGGCATACCTCACAAAATTCTGATTCCCTGGCTGACCAGGAGATTCTGATTTATTTATTTGTCAGGGAATTGAACTTGGAAGGACTCAGGCCCTTTCATGCTTGTTTCTCAAGTGCTTTGAACTGCTGAGCCATCCCACCCAGCTCCCAAAATTTTGATTAAACTGATTTCATTTGGGACCCAGATTCTGGAATTTTCTGTAAGCTCTTCTGGGCAATTTTCCTATGTTACAAAAGGTTGAAAACCACTGAGTTAGGCAATAATAGAGTTCCATGGTAGAAATTAATTGCCTTCCTCCTGTGATGGTTAAGAGATGGAATTGTTAGTGAAAGATGGTTAGAATTTCTACAGGTATGAATGAGGATTGGGAGTCTAACTGTGCAGGCTAGGCTATGGTATTCAGATATTCTTCACTGGATGGATGTTAAGTTTATGTTTCAGAACATATAATTTTATTCCTTTTTATTTATCTTTTGTTCAACAAATATCACAACTGTTCCTACTATGCACAAGCATAGGTATTTAAAATAGTAATTATATGAATGTATATTCCTCTAGATCTTGAAATAAGATCCATGCATCTTTATTCGAGAAATATAGGAACAGAGTCAATCATAAGACAATGCCAATATCTAACATACCTACATCTTCATACAGATATGAGCATTTTTACATTACATACGAGTATGCATGAGTTACAGGGATAAAGTGGAGATTTTTGTTAATGTTCATGTGTACTATTCCTATAAGAAATATAAGTTTATATAACTCAGGACCTTTAGTGGTTAATTTCTATGACTTCCTTGGCAAAGCAATTGGAATCTATACTAGATAAATAACCATTTTACAGTTACCTTGTATGAGCTCTGAACTAGAAAAAGAATACAAAAATCAGTATACTGTGTGGTGGTTTAGACCTGTAATCCTTGGGCCCAGGAACCTGGGACAGAAGGATCATAAGTTTGTGACCTGAGTCACAAATGGCCCTTGTTTCAAACAAGTCATCCTCAGTGAGCTCACCCAATCACAGAAAGATAATCGCTTCATAGTTTCACTCATCTACATCTCCTAACATGAATCTACCTGAGATGCCAACACACCTAACAAGCATCTTGATGACTGGACAATAGGGAGAGAAGGAAGGGTAAGGGTGGAGGTGGGGGACACAAAACTGTACCCAAATGGCAATGATACCATAAAATTCTACATCCTAAGACATCCTAAAAGACACACTAAGTGGTTGAACCTACACCAGGCCCTTAGAGGGGACACCTGAATCACAAGGCCCTGGAGAGGGTACAATGAAGACTGAACTTAATCTTTTCCTGTTTATGTTTCTCTCTCTGTTTCTCTTCTTTCTACTCTCTATCTCTTTTATATTACTTAACTTTTTCTTCCTTCTCTTCCTTCTCTCCTTGGACTCTGACCTGTAACTCCTAGTACCAGAAAGTGGCTATCATCCGCAATGAGCTCTTGATCAGAGAAACCTACAAGGTTTCCCAAAAGAAGACAGATTTCTGTCAGAGTACATGATGATACAACAAAGATGTAAGACCCTATTGCTGAAGACACCACATGCTGTTAGCGTGTAACAAGGAGTGACATGGCTGAAATCTGGAAGAGAGTCAGTCCCCAGACACTTAGTGTGTCTAGTGCCAGAAGGTACTACATGAGCAACTGGGGGAAAATGACCAATATCTGTCCAAGCAACTCATGGTCTAAGCTACTCAGGAGCAAACAACCTGATGTGATGCTCACACAAGTGCAATAGTGGTGCACAGCCACAGTAGGAAACCAACTGCTCTTGATTTGGCTAACTAATCTGCTCAGTGGAACAGAACCCATAGCTGGAGCTGGGAAACAAGTCAGAACCATATCTAAAAATTAGCCCACTCTCCATTATCAAACTCCCACCAATAGTGGGCTACAAGAGGGCCTATACCTATTAAATTCTACCTTAAAAAAAAAAACCCACGGTTATCCCATTTATCTGTTAGTATGGGGAATGGTATGCCGGGATAAGTCATATGCCTGTTATAATAATTAAATCACTGACCTACATCCCACTGGGAGGCACCCCAACTCTGGCACAGGAATTTTCTTTGGCAACCTGTGGCTCTTGGGTACAGTATTATTCACCTCCACAGGGTACTTCTGGCCAATTTTTTTTTTTCTTTTTCGAGGTAGGGTCTCGCTCTAGCCCAGACTGACCTGTAATTCACTATGTAGTCTCACAGTGGCTTCAAACACAGCGATCCTCCTACCTCCTACTTCTGCCTCTCAAGTGCTAGGATTAAAGGCATGAGCCACCAAGCCCAGCTCAACTTTCTCTCTTTTTTAAAAAAAAAATAATGTATATGCTAACAAAGACGTATGTTTCCATATGGCTCATTCATAACATCTTTAGCTTTGATTAATCCTCCTACTATCCCCTTCTCACTGCATTCCACCTCCCACAATCCCTCTTAGACCTTTCCACCACCAGTATTTGATCCCTCTACTTACATATCTACTATTCTGTCCTCCCTCCCTCATGGTCCCTTTCTAGTTTACTGGACTCTAAAACTGACTCTTACTCCAACTCACATATAAATACAAAAATCCAATGTTACAATCAGCATATGAGAGAGAACACTTGGCATTTGTCTTTCTGGACCTGAGTTACCTCATTTAGTGTAATCTTTTCCAGATCCATCCATTTTCCTATAAATTTCATAATTGCATTGTTCTCTACAGCTGAAGATTCCAGTAAGTTTGGAAGGACTGTTTTGGAATGCTGTCTTCTACACACAAAGTTAGGCCCATCAACATTTTGCCATTGGTGATGGAAAAAGGCAAAGAATGGCATGAAAATAGAAGAGGGAGTAGTTGGAAAGTAGAAGGAAATCACTGGAAAGAGGTAGGGGAAGGGGGTACAAAAATTAATGGGAGGAGATTGTGATCAAAGTACATTCTGAGTATGTATGAAAATTGTCAAAAAAAATTTTTTAATGAACTCAATCACAAAATGACAGCTGTATGCTAAAATGAAAATAAAACTAAACTGAGCACAATCAAACTGCAACTATATGTAGGCTACATCCTAGGAATAAGTGGTTTTATTTTTCTCTCAACATTATTTATTTATTTTAGAGAGAGAGAGAAAAGCAGATAGAGGATGAGCTGGCCAGGGTCTCTAGCCACTGCAAATGAACTACAGACACATGTGCCATATTGTGCATCTGGCTGGGGTACTGGGGAATTGAACCTGGGATCTTTGGCTTTGCAGGCAAGTGCCTTAACCACTAAGACATATCTCCAGCCCAATAATTGGTTTTAAACTGTAATAATCCCTGTGAATTTGAAGTTTCACTTTTTGTGGTTTGGATTACTTATAGTCAACTGAGGTCCAAAACATGGAGCCTGGAAAGTGTTAAAAATAAGCAATTCATGAGTTCAAAGTTGTAGTTCTGAGTATCTGTATGGAATACTTTTCTTATTGCTGTAATCAAGTACCTGATAAGAAGCAACTTAAAGAAAGAAGGATTTGTTTTGGGTCATGGTTTGAAAGTGTACAGTTCATAATGGAAGAAAAGGAATAGAAGAATTCACAGCAGTGGGGGTCTTGTGGCTAGGTGTTTTACAACAAGTTACTCTGAATATCAACATTCCATCTTGAGGGTAGGAACGAAGCTCAGGGCACTCTTTAGGTCAAGTCTGGGAGAGGTGAAACTTAAAAGGTCATACCACAACCACACCATCGTGTCCCAAGGTTATAGGAATGGTAAACAACTGTTGAAGGGCTGATTCTGACCAATGTTGTGTAGCAATTCTCTCCTGAGGGGAAGAGGAAGTTGAGAGGTCAACAAGTGTGAGGAAAAGGTTGCAAGATCCCTTCCAAAGGTCATAAAAAGGCTAAATAGTTTGGTGGTGGGAGAGACTCTAACAAGCTGAGCTGCCTGCATGTCTGGCAGTGTGCTGACGACTCTGACCAGCAGAGCTGTGCAGTGTGCTCCAGAGATGGCACCTCTATGAGTCATCACCACCTGTGCTGGGGGTGCGTTTTTGGTGCTGCTGCTTCCTTTGAGTTATCCGTGCTCCTGTAGGCAACCTCTCACCTTGTCTGTGAGTAACCCCAATAAACTCATTTTATCAAAATGGATTTTGGTACAATCCTGCTCTGGTGTGTTATCTGAGCTCTACCTGGGGTGAATAGACATGTACTTGATTCTCTCCAGTGAAAAAGTTCACCACAACACTAGGACCCTTCACATCTTGACCAATAAGGAGGTATGGAGAGATAAAAAGAGAGGAAGAGAGACACATAGAGACACAGAGAGAAACAGAGACAGTAAAGTGGGTCAGAATATCACCCCTATGGTCTAACCAACCTCCCCCCAGGAATCCACTTTTTTCAGATAGGCTGTACCTCCTAAAAGGTCCACAACCTCCCAAATTAGTACCACTAGCCAGAGGTGAAATGCTCAAACACATGAGCCTGCTCGTGGTTGGGGGGGGGGGGATAGAGGACATTTCACATTCAAATTATAATAGTAGTGTACAAGTAACTTCATTATTGTATTCCATCCCACCCAGGAAGTGAATCACCTTTTGATCCAGCACTTCATACTATATACACCTTCATCACCTTCACTTAGTGGTTGCCTTATATATTGGATCAACTGTCGATACCTTTATGCAAGTAACTCTTACATAGTAGGGTAATGCTATGCCATAATACCCTTGTCATTTTCCTCACTTCATTTCATCATTTCATCCTGTAGGAATTGAGTCATCTCACATTGTCTGAAGAAGAAGGATGAGCAGAAGTACAATAAGTCATTGTGAGAGACCACATTCATTTAACTTTTATTAAAGTATATTGTTAAAATTGTTCTATTCTATTATTAGCTGTTGTGAATCTTGTACCATGCCTAATTTCTACATTAAATATAGTTATGGATTTACATGTTGCTATGGTTTGAATCTGATGTACATCTGACAGACTTTGTGTTTGAACATCTGTACCCTAGCTACTAAATCTATTTTGGGAAATAAAGAAATCTTGTTGAGGTGGAGCCTGGTGTATAGAGGTGACCCACTGGAGTTGAGCATTAAAGATTTATAGCCCAGTCTGATTTCTGTTCTCATTCTCTGCTTCTTGGTCAGGGGTCATGAAGTTACTAGTAATCTGGAGATGTTCTCACTACAATCATACCTTGCCCAACATGATGGACTGAAATCCCTTGAAGCCATAAACAAAATAAATCCTTCCTGCCTGCCTTAAATTGCTTCTGTCAGGTGTTTTGTCACAGAAATGAGAAAAGTAATTAATACATATGTATAGAGAAATGTATTTTACATAAGGTTTAATATTACCTATGATTTCAGGCATCTACTGAGGATCTTGGGACACAATTTCTACAGAGAAGGGGACTCTATATTGGTATTTTGAGAACTGCTCTAGTATAATTACTCAACTGGTATTTTTTTTTCACTCTGTAAACCTGTCAGAATAAGATTATATAGAAGGGATATTTATGGGTTAAGTTTTGAAAATACAGTATTTCCTTTGGGGGCCCTCAGATCTTAACTTGCTCTTGTTTTAGTTTGTTGTAAGAAAAAAAAAATCAAGGTCACCTTACTCTGACCCTGAAAGATACAAGGCAGCAGTTATGGAATGTCATTCAATAGATTCCTAATGTATAACAAACACTCCTTGCCTCCACTATCAAGGGGACGTGGCAACAGAGATAGGAGTGATTATGATGTGAACCTCATAGATTTCAGAATATAGTGGCTAATTTGACTGATATCTAACATGATTCTTGCTTCTTTGCAGAGAAATAACTAAGATAGTGTGAGGTTTTATAATGCCTATAAGGAGTTTTGAGGTGCTTATATTCAAGGCATAAAAATGCAAGGTCGTTGTAATGAGTACTTGAAATGCTTCTGAGAATCCCACAGGGTTAACAAGTTCACAAAATTTTGAACAATAATGGCAAGATGCTTGATCTTTGCTCTTCTGTTTCATTTTCAGTGTCTTTACTAGCAAAAGAGAAGCATAACTGAATAAACCCTAGAATTAAGATCTCTTTTGAGTGACAATCTCTTTAGTTCTACACAGTTAAGAGAACCCCTATGGGGTTAATAGAAGACTTTGCCTCCTCAGCAGTTACATATTCCATTTAAAACTCTGAGTAACAAATCATTACCAGACCTTCTGGGACATCATTTTTACAGCCTTTGGAACCTCTTTTTGGAAGTACAGCATTATCATGATACGGCAAAGGAAGTAGGGTGCTTCTAGACCCTGCGGGACATCCACCCTGACTGTCATGCTCAGGAGCTCACAATGTCATTCCAAGCAGTAAGCCAACCATAGACTGCTAACAGTAAAAGGGATATTGAAAGACATCTACTTAATTGCTATTACTGTGCAGGTAGAAATGCAGGCTGTAGCAGCTTACTCGAAACCATGGGCTAATCTCACAGCCTGGGCGAGAACATAGGTGTTATTTACATTCATATATTTCTTAAGCAAGGACAGAATGGTAAAAGTAAGAGCTCATAATTGCAGAGTATTTACTGTACCTCCCACACAAGGTGAGACTCCCATCTACTTTATTCTGTTTAAGTCTTAGGATGGTCTGGGAACTAGGGTCATTTTTCATTTTTATTTTATAGATTCAGAACATGATAGATAACATATATTTTGTTACACACCAGCAAGAGTCAGAGTCAGAATTCTAACCCAGGCCTATCTATTGATTCTAGAGAAAAGTGAAAAACAGGTACCAAGTCATGAGAGTGAGCTAAAACTTACGACAGACTATATTCACACTTTAATGGAGAGGATCTTGCTGAAGACTGAAGTCTCATTGCAACCAAAAAAGAGTATTGTAGGATGAAGCAAGCTAGCAGCAGCAAGTTTGTTAATCATTTTGGCATGGAGTCATAGCTGCTGCATGTTGGGCATTACCAAGCACAGGTTGGAGCCTTCAGGAAAGGAGCCTGAACTTCCAGACACAGCTAAGGGCCCCTGGGCTATAGGAGGCCATGCCCTCTCCAAGCCCTGTGCACCTCAACTTAGGCTTTGCCCATAGCCCTGTGACCTTTGGCCAGTTACCTAGGAAACTCCTTATCAGCCAGCAGAGACTTCACACAGTCCTGAGACCCTAGACCACCTGACACCCCCCAACCATTGCCTAAGGGCTAGAATGAATGTCCCCATAT
The DNA here is from genome assembly GCF_020740685.1 of Jaculus jaculus. Lineage (NCBI taxonomy): Eukaryota > Metazoa > Chordata > Mammalia > Rodentia > Dipodidae > Jaculus > Jaculus jaculus. The sequence continues at coordinate 135,906,091 of NC_059125.1, read as the reverse complement.
GCTAATCAGGCATCAGAAATGAACTTGGTAAATCCATTCCTCTTAGGGTCATGCCCCACTCTCAGATGCTTATAAACCCCTTTCACTGACAATAAAATGAGAGACCTGCTCAACTATCTCCCAGGAGTGTTTCTCTCGTCACGTGATCACCCACCCCGGTTGCCTGGGTGCCTTTGGGGACCATGGCCAGGCCCTGGAGGATACAGAAACCCACAGTTGCAAAATCATGTTATATCTATGCAAAGTGTTCTGACCTTTGCAAGGTTGAAAACAGTGTGATCCTTCTTACACATCACAAGTGGCATGGATAACAAAAGATATGTCAGCAGTAGAAAAATATAACACATTTATTCAATCAAGGCTTCGTGTGGTATAGGAGCCTTTAAAAATGAAATACAGGTCTGGAGAGATTGCTCAGCAGTTAAGGCACTTGCCTGCAAAACCTAACCCAGGTTTGATACCCCAGTATCCATGTAAAGCCAGATGGAAACAAAGTAGTGCATGCTTCTGGAGTTTGTTGCTAAAGGCCCTGAGGTGCCCATTGTCTGTCTCTCTCTGCTTGCAAATAAATAAAAATATAAAATAATTTATAAAAAAGAAATGGAGATGCCAAGGCCTAGGTATAATGTCTATTTTTGCGCTTATACTTAATGAAGAATAGACAGTTCAATGGAAACGTGTTTGGATAAAAGGATTTGCTCTGATGCGAATGGATTCAGGACAGAAAACCAGTCCCAGGCCTATCTTACTGCTCTTCTTGGTCTTCTTTGCCTTTCCATGTATAGAGCATCTACAGTGAGGTTCTTAAGGTCTTCCTGGGAAAAAGTAGATGAATCATTTTATGACCTGCTCCTACCCAGAAAATAAAGGGAAGGTTGTAGTCATCTTGCTCTTTTCTAGGACCTACTCTGGGGAAGAGGAATTCTGCTTCCTCTGGGTAGTTTGGAAGAGGCAGTAAGATACTTGGTTCTGAGGCTGCCACTGAAGCCTACCAATATCCTTTATTTCAAAGTACTTAGTATAGTAACACAGCATTTTGGGCACCATTTTGTGAAACCCAACATCTGCAAATGTATGCAATCAATGTGGACAAAAGGAAGAGAAAGTAATTTGAGCCAAGACAGCCTGCTATTATATATATAGTCAGTTCCCCTGGCACTCAGTTTTTTAGTTTCTTCTTCTATTTGTACACTTAACACACCTTAGCATTTTTTTTCTTCATTGATATATCCTTTCAGGGTTATGTAAGGTGGCACATGCCTTTAATCCCAGCACTCTGGAGGCTGAGGTAGGAGAATCCCAGTGAGTTCAAGGCCAGCCTGAGACTAAGTGAATTCCAGGTCAGCCTGAGCTACAAACAAGACCCTATCTCTAATACATACACACGCACACACACACACATACACACACACACACACACACACACACACACACACACACACACACACATATATATATATAAAATCTCCTTTCAGACAGAATGCAATCCATCTAAAACTAGAGGGTTTGTTTTTTCTCCTTTATATCTTGGTGCCAAATACAGTACCTGATACAGAGTAATTATTTACAAAATGGTTTGTAGAACTGAATTCCAATTTACTGAATAAATACCCATTAGCCAAATCTGAAGAACTTTCTTGGTGATCCTTTTGGTGGAAGCTGAAAGACTACAAACATTCCAGTTTCTGAAACTATTTTACTACTCGAAAGAGCTCTTGGAGGCAAACAGGCTCTTATCCATTTGAAGAGACTGAGTTTGCACCTTATTTGCTCAGTCTTGAGTCCTAGACTTGAATCCCATGGAAGTGTGCTGAGAATCCACAGCATGGAAGAGCATTGTGTGATGAGGGTCTACTACATACCCTAGATGGGCCTCAATTGGAGGTTGTATACCATATTTGGGGGAGGGGCATAAGCATATTCTTTTCTAAAATTTTCCTTCATGGAAATGTATAATGATCAATGAGACCCAATAATGAAAAGTAATGAAATGTAACCTGTGTAACATGGGCCATGTAAAACCTGCTCTCAGACACAGGAAACTTGGGTGACTTGCACTCTGCCTTGCTTCACATTTGCCAGTGGATACAAGGGCTGCAGCATCACATAAAACAGATACTATTGTACAAAGTGGTGGGCACTTCGCTCCCACTGCACTTCTCCTTCTCTATGTTCATCTATAGCTCCAAAACTCCCTCTGAAAATAGAAACCTGTCTCTTATTTTCTCCTGGTTTGAAGGGGAAGGTGAATTCCAGGAGAGGAGGGCCACACAAGTGCTCACAGTGTACTGCTGTTGTTTCTCCACACAGTCTCAGGAAGTTCATTTGGGAGAGAGGACAGGTTGAAACCTGGTTATGAGCACAAAATGCCCCAGCATAGAAAGCCTCAGTCTGAACATCTTTACCCACAGGGTGAGAATTGTACACTATTCTTAAGTAGTTGAATGTAGTATGATTTAGAGAGAAAGAGTTTGCATAAATGGCTAGATTTCCCAGTAGAAGATTTTTCAACCATGTCCAGATGGGGAAAAAAAAAAGAAAGAAAATTAGCCAGGATGATGGGGCTCCCTCCATCTTGGGTGCTAATGCTCTATTGACAAGTTATAATGAGGGCTTCTCTGTCCCAGAGTGAGGAATAGGCTCATTAAAACTCAAGAAACAGGAGAGCAAGCTTTCAACTCCCTTGTTTTTTAAACTTCACTGGTTTTTAGAAATACTAAATGAATTGCCTGACAAAACGATGTTATTGATTTCAACGTGTGTCTGGATTCTTGTGTTTGCATTTGCATTTGAATCTGTGCTACTTAGAATGTCAGTTGTGGGCTAGAAGAATGGAAATGAGAGTTCTGTGGTGGGCTCAAAAAGACTGATGTGTTGACTCTTCCACTTAGTCACTGTGGAAATAAGCCTCATACTAACCCTAGCTGCTTCTTGATCAAAACACATCAATTAACATGGTTTGAACATTGCTTTCTTCTGGGTTAGAAGAAAGGAGGATCCCAAATTTTACACCATTAAATGAGATGACTGTTCCACAATGTAACCCTATTAGAATGCTAGGCAATAACCTTGAGAGGGGCTGTTAATGTATACGCTCAACAAGCTGAGTCTGAGCATGTATTATGCTGAATCAGGAAATAATCCAAAAATCACTCAGATTTGGTTCCGAGAATGCACTATGTGATTTGTGTGTGTATGTGGCAGGTGTGCCCTCCTAATTACTTTTTCTTATGCTAATATTAGTGTGGATTTCTATGCCTCAAGCACATAATTGATGGCAGAAAGGAAAAGTCAAAGGCAACTCAGTCATTGTCAGGAAGAGAAGTAGCTTTAAGGGAGGGCAATGTCTCACATGGATTGATTCAGAGTTGAGGCAAGAGGAACAACTCTGTGGAAAAGTCCTATCTATGTTTTCCATGGAGGACCTACATGAGAATCTCCAGGACTGGGCATATGTATGGATAGCTGGGAATAGGAAGGAGATGGCAAAATCCCACTGGAAGTTCTGGTATTGAGTTGGGAGGAGAAAGAAAGAGCATGAAGAAGGAGACAGTAGGGCTGGAGAGATGGCTTAGCGGTTAAGCGCTTGCCTGTGAAGCCTATGGACCCCGGTTCGAGGCTTGGTTCCCCAGGTCCCACTTTAGCCAGATGCACAAGGGGGCTCACACGTCTGGAGTTCGTTTGCAGAGGCTGGAGGCCCTGGTGCGCCCATTCTCTCTCTCTCCCTCTATCTGTCTTTCTCTCTGTGTCTGTCGCTCTCAAATAAATAAATTTAAATTTTTTTTTTAAAAAAAGGAGAGAGTATTAAGAGCTATGGGAAGCTAGTGAGAGATCGAAAGAAGTAAGGACTACTAGAAGGGACTAAAATGAATTTAGAAAGGAAAATTCACCTTTTCCCTGGAGAAGTAACGCTTACTATCTTTAGTTTTTATGAATAATGTATGCTAGGATTTGAGTGGTAGATGAGCAGGAGGTCTGATAGGTAAGCCAAATTTTAGCTATTGTTGAAATAGTAAATTATTTTTTGACATTATAGTACTGGGGGATTTAACTAATATTTTATAATTTTAATATTTTAGAGCCAATGTCTCAACATCAAAAATATATCTCAACTTTAGGTAAAATACCATAAAAGAATGTATTTTATTCTTTGAAAATATATTTTTCTCTTGGAAAAAAAAGAATTGGGAGGTTATGGTGGTTTGATTCAGGTGTCCCCCATAAACTTAGGTGTTCTGAATGCTAGGTTCTCAGCTGATGAAAATTTAAGAATTAATGCCTGTTGGAGACAATGTATTGTTGAGGGCAGGCTTATGGGTGTTATAGCAAGTTTCCCCATGCCAGTGTTTGGCACACTCTCCTGTTACAGTTGTCCACCTTATTTTGGCCAGGGGATGATATCCGCCCTCTGCTCATGCCACCGTTTTCCCTGCCATTGTGGAGCATCCCTTGAGCCTGTAAGCCAAAATAAACCTCTTTTTTTCCCACAAGCTGCTCTTGTTCAGGTGATTGCTACCAGCAATGTGAACCTGACTGCAACAGTAAAGTGGTACCGAGGAGTGGTGTCATTTGTTGCAGGACACATGACTATGTGGCTTTGGCCTTTTGGAGCTGATTTTCAAGAGGACTGTAGAAGGATTTGAAACCTTGGCCTAAGAGATACCTTGAAGTGCTATTAAGTGCAGCTTGTTGGACTATTCTGGTCAGAGTTGAAAAACCTGAATGCAGTAGGAACTATGGACTGTAAGGTTTGGCTTATGAGCATGAGAAAGAGTTTTGCCTGGACTGGGCTAGCTGTTTGTGTGGGAAGCTTGCTGTTATGCCCAGGTTCTGAGAAGTTGTGCATGGTTGCTTTGCATAGAAATAAACTGGTGCAAGCAGAGAGATATGGCACAGAAAGAAAAATCTTTGGGTGAACAGCTGCCCATTCAGCTGCAATTGAGAGATTACAAACTTTGAGATTGGGCTAGCTCACCTGCACTGGGGCAACAGGAAGAATACAGACTCTTTTGAAGAGGCCTTAGTGCTCAAGGAGTGTTCTGTTCCTCAAAGTTTGCTTTCTTCCCCACTAGAGTAACAAATTGGCAACCTACTTCATATTGTGGAGTATAAGAATTGCAGGAAAAGAGAGGGTCATAGAGTTTTCAACACGGTCTTGTGTTTTGGAAATGGCCATGGGCAGTGTGAAGCAGGTTTTCTGGATGCCTGCATGGAGACCACATGGGGCTGTGAGGTTGAACCGTGGATTGCAGTGGAGACCTAGTGGAGATTACAGGACCACAAGATGGCTGCTAAGGAGACCTGCTAGCCCCACTTAAGTTTTCCAGGACTGTGAGTAGCCTAGCTGGAGGGGTGGAATTAGAGTTCCAGAGACTTGTTGCTGGTTAAAATTATCAGACTTGAAGATTTGTCACTGGCTAGAGTTGTTGGACTTGAAGCTACAGAGTTTGATATTTGCCCTTGTTTTAAATCTTATATTGGTTGAATATTTCTTTGCTATGCCCATTGCTATGTTTTCCAGTGTGAATGTTTATTCTGTGCCATTATGTTTTATTTTGTTGTTTTTTTTTTTTTGTTTTTGGTATTACTGCTCAGTTAAAATATCTTGGACTATGGGGATGTATTAACATCATTGGGAATGATAAAAATTTAAAGTAGTACTGAATGCATTGTATTTTATATCGTGTATGGATATCAGTTGGTGGGGGCCATTGGTGGAATGTGGTGGTTTGATTCAGCTGTCTCCCATAAACTTAGGTTCTGAATGCTAGGTCCCCAGCTAATGGAGATTTGTGAATTAAAGCTTCCTGGAGTCAGTATATTGTTGGGGCTGGGCTTATGGCTGTTAAAGCCAGTTTCCCCATGACAGTGTCTGGCACACTCTCCTGTTGCTATGGTCTCACTTATGTTAGGCAGGGCGTAATGTCCACCTTCTGTTCATGCCATCACTTTTCTTACCATCGTGGAGAATCCCCTTGAGCCTGTAAGTCAAAATAAATCTCTCTTCTCCCCCCTCCCCATGAGCTGCTCTTGGTTGGGTGATTTCTACCAGCAGTGAGAACCTGACTGCAACAGAGCAACCCACAGGAGGAGGTGAGGTGTGAATACAATGAAAAGACAGCAGGAGAGTTTCAAATGGTGACTAGTAGGAATGTCTTATTAATTTAGGAAATCCAAATTAATAAATGAAGTTTGTTGGGCAGGGGTGGGAGGAAAGCAGTGCATTGTCTCATCCACACAAATAAGATTTGCAGATCAAGAGTAAAGTTGTGTTCAAGATCAGGAAGAAATGTTCCAAGAAAGCAGGCCTTCTATGTTTTCCGTGATCTGATGAAAAGAGAGTGCGTGCAATAATCCCAAAGTGTCTTCAGGAGCCATAAGATGCTGCTGGTTTGTAGCTGCATGTCCTGGTCTGAGGAAACAGACAGTGCATACAACTGTCAACCAAAGTTTACTTTGAAGGTCAATAGGCAGTCCTAACTAAAGATGAACGAAAATGTGAAGGGGGAATCAATGCAACAGAATTGAAGAAAACAAGCAAGAGGAATAGGGAGCTCTTATAAGGTCACACTGGACCTTAGGTATTGCCATGATTTTTCTGTCAGTGAAAATCAATTTTAAATTTCCCAAGGAAGGTAACATGGGGGTGGGGGTGAATATGTGTTCTTAGCTTATCCATTATCCAGTCTCTGATGGCCCACTGTGAAAAGAAGAATCATATCTTACAGGTACTAGGCAAGGACTCAGGAATTTGAACAGGGGATAAAATTCATTCAAATTGTTGAGACTTTAGATAAGTTACCTACCTATTGCCTCTGCACCTTAGTTGTTTCTCATCTGAAAATAGTAAATTGCTGATTCATAGACCTGTGGTGAGATAGAAATATATAAAACTTTCTTAGTAACTGCATACTTAAAGTGGCACTGAGATAAAATTAGTCATTACTTTCAATTGGTTTTGCCTAGCATTCTCACAGCACCTACCTTATAGCAGTATTAATATGTTTCTGTGATTCTTTTTATTTGTGTTTTTCTCCTTCCTGTACCTCCTTAGATTATAAACTCTTAAAAAGACTGTATCTTATATATATTTATGTTCTGCCTGATTCTGTCAATTCTCTGTCACAAGTCATCTTACAACCTGGTGACACTAAGCAATTGCTTTTCTTATGCTCCAGGATTTTATGGGTCAAGAGTCTAAAAATTACATCCATGATCAGCACTTCTCTATGTCTGAATAGTGGAAGATTGAGTTCAAGGTCACAACTGACTGTGAAGTAACAGGGTTCCAACCACTGTGGTAGGAGGATCTGCTCTTAGGGTATCTTTAACAGCTGTATCTTGTGCCTTGATAGGAATGGCAGAGGAGCTTCAGCTGGGACTGTCCATAAAAACTGGTGTCTAGTTCCTTTCCACAATCTTGATCTCTGGGCAGTTTCCCTCCTTACGAAGCACCTCAGAGCCCCAACAGTGAGTGATCCAGAGAACAAAATGACGGGCCTTGAACTTGTATGACCAGGCTTCAGAACTGATATTGCCATTCCTATCATATTCTATTGGTCAAAGAAGTCAAAAGCCTACCTTGGTTGAACAGGGTAGGATATAGTTCTTCATCTATAAATGGGAAGAGTGTCAAAAGTTGTGATTATCAGACTGGAAAGATGGCTCACTGTTAAGGTGTTTGCTTGCAAAACCTAAGGACCTCAGCTCAACTCCCCAGTACCCATGTAAAGGCAGATGCACAAGGTGGCACATACACCTGGAGTTATTTTGCAGTGACTAAAGGCCCTCGAATGCCCATTCTCTCTCTCTCACTACCTCTTCCTCTCTCACAATCTCTCTCTCAAATAAAAAAATGAATAAAATATTTTTAAAATACTGTATACATAACTAATAATAATAGAAGAAATAAAACAGCTTTCTCAAAAAATTGTGATCATCTTGTTAAGCTGCCACTGCTCCCTTTCACAGTACCCTAACATCATTCACAATGCCTTCCTGTTCCCCAACTCTTCTGCTGCTGCTCTATCTAGTTTAGGGCCTTGAATTTTCTCACTCGGAGCACTGTAATCATTTCTTAAATTGTCTCTCTGTTTCTGTTTATTCCTTCATTGTCTGCTTTCTATAGAGACACTAGAGAAAATTTGTAAAAACATGTCATACTTGAAAAGAAGTGCTGTATCTTAGAGGTACTAGGCAATGACTCTGGAAGTCAAACATAGGGGTTCAAACTCAACTTGCTGACTTAAAGCTAAGTTGCTGGTTATCTCTGTGTCTTAATTTTTCTCCTCTGAAAATATACTCAGTAAGATGCTAGGACTTATAAGTTTAAGTTCTCCCTTAACATCTGTGAGTAGATTCCCTTGTCCTCTGCCTTATGTTTTAAAACTTGGGTACTCTAACCTTATCTTAGTTTTCCTCCCTCAAAGTAGTTCACCTCAGCAAATGCAACCTAGTTGCCTTCCCCGTACCCTAGTCCAGACACAACATGTCTCATCATGTCTACAATAGTGTCTCCTGGCCTCTAATCTTGCCTTTTCATGATTCTCTTTCACTTTGCTCCCATAGAACTCTTTCTCAGGCTTGCATTTATATCACATTAGCACATGGTATCCAAGTTTCACAACTGAATTCATCTTTGACCCCAAGCTTGTTCTTTTTCCATAATTTCATTTTCAGTGAATAGATCTGAGTGCTTCATTCTGAAGCCGTGGGCTTCATTCTTGACCTCTACCCTCTCCTTTACAACTCACAATGGAGCATCAAGTACTTCAAACCATAGAGTGTAAAGGATCATACTCAAAATTGGAGAGTACTCAGTTCAAGGCCAGGATTTGCTATTTACTAGCTATGCAATTTGGAGAAAGTAGCCTCTCTGAATACTGCTGTTTGTATTTGTAAAGTAGATAGGACAGTAATATAAACTTTTCAGGACTGATAAGCATTTTAAATGAAACAATTCCAGGCATCTGCATGCAACATGATTCCCACATAAAAAGTTAATGATAGCATTATAAATTAAATCCTTAACCCAGTTTGAATAAACAAGCTAGAAAAAGTATTAGAATATATAGGAAAATTTTTAAATGGTGGTTCTTAATATTGTGATATTGATTAATTTGTCAAGTGTCTAAAGCACATTGTGCTTATATTCAAATATATTAAGTTTTTATAAAGTCAGTTGGAGGAGTCTATGAGTTAAATAACTATCCCTTATGTCACTCAGAAAAAATAAAAGGCATACACATGACAACAATGCTAGCAAACATTAAATTAAGATGATGATATTCACTAAAGTTTTCCCATTCTACATATTTGAAAATTTAATGTGTAATAATTAAATAGTGGGAGGAAAATCTACCCAATGTATTCTAGAATTGTCCACTTTTTTTCATTCCCTGTCAATGCTGCGGTCTAGAGGTTAGCAAATCCTTCCTGTGAAGGCCCATATAGTGAATAGTTTTAACTTAGTGGAACATATGGTTTATATAACAACTCTTAGATCACAGTATGAAAGGAACATTTGGCAGTGAATAAAGTATGTGCATGGGTCTCTTTCAATAAAACTTTATTAACAGCAACAAGTGGTGGGCCAGATCTGCCAGGAGCTGACCCCAGCTCTAAATAAAGTAGCTGAAGTGTAGATTACTCTTATACTCTTCTAACCCTTCTTCTTCCCCTCAGACTTGTTCACACTCCATTCTATCTCCTGTAGAGCAGCATTAGAAGATAGTCTTCCCTTTATATTTAGAATCCTTAAAAGGGCCTCTCATCATCCTCTTGCTCTCACTATTCCAATATTGTTCCTTATGCTCAGGTCTGGTATATGACTAAATGATATTTAGATAGACTGAAAACATGCTTATTAGAAATTTTCAAGATATTGTGATTAGAAGTGGTTGGACATTACATGATATGTAAAAGTACAAATAAACACAGAAACTTCAATAATTCTTCTTCAGGGTGATTTAGAGCATGTTAGTTCTACAGATCTTACATGAAGTATAGATAGCCTAGCAAAAACAACCTAGAAAACAAGGACTGGATTTCAATCTTCATTCAGCCCTTTGGCTTGGAAATCTTGTGTAATAAACAACCTATACAAACATATGTGGCTACCCTGATTATGTCCTGGAGCATACCAATTGATGGGCCAAAGCAAACAAGCCATTGGTACATAATTCACATTTCAGCTTGTTTTACACCTCCGTGGAAAGGCCTGTAGTAATGATAGTATGAGAATTACATTGAAGTTTTCAGTCTACACACACATGTTCCAACATACAGCTCCTGTTCTCAAACTTCTGAGACACTTCTCTTAGGATGTTCTCATTCTGAAAGGATAAAACATGCTCTCAATGAATAGACCATTTCTTCAGGTAGATGTAATTTGCAATGCTCCATAGGGGATTCCGATATTCTGCCCATCATCCTACTCTGTCCTTACACACTGATGCTTGAGAATCCCTCATCCACTGGCTCAAGCAAAAGATTTGTTTTAAGCCATATTTTGTGTACCTATATTTATACACAACCAATCCAGACTATTTTTTTAATTCTGAAAGATCATGGTAATGTATGCCTTAATTGTTCAGGCCAGACCTGACTCATGAACTCAAATGCATGTAGTTATCTTGATGCATGACTTGGTCCAGGATCTTATCTGAGTTATTTAAGGAAAAAGGTCTCAATTTGAGTATGTTGGGATATGATTTTTACCTCACTACAGTATCATCCCATGAAACTGGACATTTTAACCAGTCTATTTATAGAAATGGGTATATTTGAGTTTTTGGATTTTTTTAATTTTAGAGACAGCAAGTGAGAGAGAGAGAGAGAGAATTAGCATACTAGGCCCTCAGCCATTGGAATCTAACTCCAGATGTTTGTGTCATCTAGAGGGCATGTGCGACCTTGCACTTGCTTCACCTTTGTGCATTTGGTTTATGTGGGATATGGAGTGTCAAACATGGATCCTTAGGCTTCACAGGCAAGCGTCTTAACTGCTAAGCCATCTGTCAAGCCCATATTTGGGTTTTTTAAATTATATTTTCCTTAGTTCTTTTATGAGATGTATTTTGGTTATATCCAACCATCATTTCTACAAAACTTTGTATATGTGAGGCCCTATATGGTATATGAGTAATTTTAATACTTATTATTTATCCATTCATTTATTTAATATTTATTATCATTCCTTCAAGGAGTTCTAAAGGCTGGCAGTATGCAAAACAAGAGGGAAAATATTTCAAAATACACAGTTTCTCACCCCAGGGCAAGACATTGTCATCTCAAGATGGAGATGGACTTCTAGGGTCTTTTGAATGGATGAATTTGCCAGTATGAAGAAAACACAATGTGGAAAAATACAAGCAACAGTGTTCAAACCAGGGACTTATTTTGCATATAACAATAACTGTGCTATGTTTTAGATGCTTTTTGTTTTCAAGTGACTCGTATGTTGGGAGCTTAGTCTTCACCCTGGAGATACTGGGAATTGGCATCTTTAACAGTGGGTTCTAGTGGGAGATCTTTTGATCTTTGTGGTGTTGCACTCATAATGAAACATTGATTTTCTGAAGTTGGTAAAAAGAAAAAAAACTTAGCATAAAATGTGGTTTTCTGTTCCATGATGTGCTAGCTGGCCCTCCATATTCACTCCTTCCATGATATAATGCCATCTGCCATCAGAAACCCATTGGAGGCCAAACCAGTGGGGCCACCTGATCTTGATCTTTGAATGTCTAGAATCATGAGCCAAATAAGCATCTTTGTTTTATATGTAGCTTGCCTCAGGCATCTAGTTATAATAATAAAAACTAATGTATCCTGTGTTTAGTGTATGGTGAGATATGTTAGGGAAGGAGAATCTGCCTTACCCTTGATCTACAGGTGATTATTTTCATCAGATATTATTCTAGACATGTCCAATGCCTGTTGACAGTCCTCGATTTGAATTGAAAGAAACCATATTTGCATCATTAGGCCACACAGATCTCTTAAGTATTGTTCTACTCAACATAAAATTGTTATTGATATCAAAATTGAGAACTTCTATAAAATGGAGCAGATTTCTGGGTTTGAATTACACCTCCTCCTTCCTACTAGTAATTTGAGACTCATTAGCTAGTACTTACATTTTTATCATACTGAATTATATGCCCTCCTCAGTATTTATATATTGTAGTCCTACTTCTCAGTACCTTCGAGTGTAATCACATTTGAAGAATTGATCTGTACAGCAATAATGAAGTTAAAGTTATAGTGGGTGCTAATCCAACAGCAGCGATGACCTTATAAAGAAAAGTCATGTTGGCACAGAGATAGATATGCAAAGAGGGAAGATAATGTGAAGAGGCACAGAAACAGTGACTACACCAAAACCAAGAAGAGAGGCCTAGGACAGATCCTTCCATCAGAGGCCCAGAAAGAAACAAACTTGCACACATACACCTTTGATCATAGGCTTATAGACCCCATAATTGTGAAAATATAAATTTCTTTCTTTCTTTCCTCTCCCCCCCCCTTTTTTTTGGTTTGTTTTTCAAGGTAGGGTCTCACTATAGCCCAGGATGACCTGGAATTCACTATGTAGACTCACGGTGGCCTTGAACTCACAATGATCCTCTTAGCTCTGCCTCCTGAGTGCTGGGATTAAAGGTGTGTGCCACCATGTCTAGCTAAATTTCTACTCTTTAACCTAGGTAGTTTCTGGTGCTTTGTTTTGGCACCTTCACCAAGACCCCTGTAAAGTGAACATAATAATAGCTACCTTACACTGGAGTTGATATGAATAAAAGACTTCAGATGCTTAATGTGCTTAGAGTGATGACTGGCATCGAAGCATGTGTTATTAATGTTGTAGAAATTTTATTTTTATATAAAACTACTTACCTTTTTATGTGTAGCTGACTTCCTTCTGGCTCTCTTTATAAGGAAAGCTTAGACATTTGCCCTTTACTTTCCACAGAGCTTCTCTTAGCTTGCGATACTGTCCCACTTTACTACAATTGTTTTCTGCATAAGTTTTTAATACTTTGTCTTCCGGTGAAAGTACTTCTCACTGCAGGCCTACATCTTTTTCTAAGCATGATATTTCCTTTTATTCATAGTGCCTGAACTCCTGCAACCTTGCCAAATAGGTTTCCCACAAATTTCTTGTCCTGGTATATCTTTTAAAGATGTGCTATCAAAACATACATGCTTTCCATTTGTACCTGAAAATAGCAAAACAATATCAACTGGCAAAGATAATTACTCACTTGTGAAAGAAAGTGTTATTTCTTTCTACTGCAATGTGTTGTGATAGAAATATTATATTAGCTATATAAGAATCACATATACTATGCCAGGAAATATTTTTTCAAGTTTCATATCAAACAAATTATAGGGCTGGAGATATGGTAGCTCAGTTGGTAAAGTGCTTGATGCACAGCATAAGGACCTAGAATAGGTTCCAGAGAATACACACACACACACACACACACACATACAAGAAATGTCACTCTAAGTCAGGTTGCAGTAAATAGTTTTGTGTCACATGATATGGTGTGAACTGACACATGCTGTGCTTCTGGATTAAACTGGGGTAGAAAATCTACAGAAACAGTTTTGTACAGATGCAAGGATCAGTGGCTGTTAAGCAACAAGCCTGCTATTCACATATTTTTCCTTTTGTTGCCTTTTTGTCTTATTGGAGTGTATTAAAGTTAATTTCAGGGCTGGAGAGATGGCTTAGCGGTTAAGCGCTTGCCTGTGAAGCCTAAGGACCCCGGTTCGAGGCTCGGTTCCCCAGGTCCCACGTTAGCCAGATGCACAAGGGGGCGCACGCGTCTGGAGTTCGTTTGCAGAGGCTGGAGGCCCTGGCGCGCCCATTCTCTCTCTCTCCCTCTTTCTATCTTTCTCTCTGTCTGTCGCTCTCAAATAAATAAATAAAATAAAAATTAAAAAAAAAAGATAAAGTTAATTTCACCATTAACCCACATCTGTGATGCTAACTCTTAGTCACATCAACTAGTTGTGCACGCTTCATCTCTTTGAATGATCTGAAATGCTAATATCTGGGGCCTTCAGGCTTTCTTTGCCTCTGACTAGCACATGACCTAAGGTGAATTCTTCTCTCTATTGGCTTCATTTTCTGCACTTACAAAACTAGAGTGTTGAGTGAGATGATCTTTGCATGTCACCTAGCTCAAAAATGCTAAAATGCTCTCAAGCTCTATGAGGGCAACATGGGTCAGGACTATTGTTTTGCCATAAGTGCCCCCCATCCCTGCAAAGGCTCATGTGTTGAAAGCTTGGTGCTACAGAAAGATGACTAGAGTGGGATTGGGATTGTGAGTGATGTTGCTTCTTTGATGGATATCCATTATATTAAGTGAGCTGAATGAACTACTGGGAGATGGAGGCTAACAGAGGAAATAGGTTGTTTACTGTATGGCTTGGAAGGGAATGTCTTGTCCCCGGTCTTTTCAAGTCTGTCTCTGTACTTCCTGTGTGCCATGAGCTAGTTGGGTCCACTACATCCCCCCTGCCATGATGTCCTGCTTTACGAAGCCTAGGTCCTTAAACAAGCCAACAAAATGACCATTTGAAACCATGGGCCACAGTAAATCCTTCCTTCCCTATATCATTCTCTCAGATATTTTGAGCACTGAAGAAAAGCAACTAACACAATCAGCTTGTGTGTTTCCCCCTGCCATTTTCAGTTTCTAGCTGGAATGTACACTGATTTTATTTCTAATTCTGCTTCAGTCCCCCGTGGGCTTTTACTGACAATATCAGAATTAGAATGGTAAATAATCTATACTGGTCCCATGATTACATACTTAAAAAAAACAGGATACCACAGATTTCTTTGCCAAGTTAAGTAATGTTCACATTGAATATAGAATTTTTCTAGTGCAGAAGTGCGAAGCAATGACAAATGACAAGTACATGATGGAAGTTGTGCATGTCTATGTCTATAAGGAACAACCTTGTTTTCAATTAAATATGAAACATAATTATGCTTCTTTCCTTCAAGTAGGCAATAGTGACCTTATAGATGGTGTAGGTAAATGTGAACAATTGATAACATTTATGTCTTAGGAAAGAAAATAACTGAGAGGAAAGAGAACAAAGAGAAAGAGGAGGTTGAGGTCCAGACAGATGATAGTGGATGGAAGTAGGAGCAAGGTGCCTTGTTGCCCTCAAACCATCACTTCAAGAGAATGGAGCACATATGTATTAGACAGAGGTGTTTCCAGTACAACCAGAAGCACTTTTCATGTCTATGTTTTAAAAAGACAGCTGTCTGAAATGACTAAATTCAGCACAAAAGTCAAGCAGAGACGAGGAGGCCATGAACCCTATCCCAGGCTGTGCACATGGCCAGGAGTGTGAGATTTAGGACAGCAAGTGACCATATGAGTTGAGGAGGGATTAAAGAGTGAGTTGCTAGAAGGCTTGATCTTTTCTTTTTGCTAGTACCTGAGGAAGACAGTAACACAAAAAGAAAATAGATTTGTTTTTCATCTATATTATCTAATTGTACTGTGAGGTAACAATGGTAAATTACAAATGTAGCTGCCTGTATGATATTTGGGGCTGAGAACTGTCACCCTGACCTGAAATACAGCTAATTATGTCAATGGCTAGAGAGGCGAGGTGAGACACAAGGTATGGAACTTAGAGCAAAAAGTTAGATGAGCCTCCAGATTTTGTGGTAAAGTGGAAAACTTTTTAATTTAATGATTTCCCAGCCTGAGGACCAATGACTTTTGAAAACAAGCTCATTTTGCATTATATGAATGCTGTATACCTACCTTATAAATGCATGCACCATTATCTTCTATTACTTTCATTTTTTAAACTAGTGCTTATCCTTTTGCAAATCATAAATCAAAACTCCAGGTTCAAATTTTACTGATGCATTCAATTGTTTTGCATTTTAATAACCCAATTATGTGTAGCTTTCTGATATTTTCTTAAAGAAGAACTTCATTCTGGAATTGTTTTTAAGCTCTCTTTCCTTATGTGTTGGGTATTAGCAGTGGAAAAGACAACTGGTAGAACAAGTCTTGAAAAGGATTCACTTTCTGTGTTGGCTACAATGTCCTTGACAAAGTCAGAAGATTCGTGGAACATGGAAGCAAGTATTTCTTAGAGAACCTCTTTTTTTTTTTCTTTTTTTGAAGAGCAGCTTGTTTATTTGTCAAGGGAATGGGTTTATAAGTATTTGTGAAAGAGCAGGAAGAGGTACGGGTCATAAGGGGATTGGTTAGTACAAAGGTCCCATTGATGCCTAATTAGCATCTAGTGACATCCTGGGTGCATGAGAAAGGGTCACAAGGTCTAAGTAGTGGCAGGAAAAAGTATAGGGTACGGGTTGAGGGGGGATTGGCTGTGCGAAGGCTACTGGCTGACACCTCATTAACATATAGGGACGTGCCAGGCAAGCGGCAAGAGGTCACAAGGCTCCGGGAACAGCAAAGCCTAAGTCTTATCTGGACGTCCAGGTGTCCCAGGCTGAGAGAGGGAGCGGCCCTAATCCTGCCCTCCTTGGGACCCAAGCTGTCAGGGTCTAGGCCAGCTGCGACCTCCAGGGGCCTGGGGCCCTTACTTGTGCCCAACAATGTTGTACTTTAGGGTTTGGGTGGGGATTGTATCATCATTGGGCATATCCAAGTGACCAGAGCACCCAAGGTGTGCCAACTCCCTCTGCCACACTGAGATAATCCTCTCTGAAAAGGAGCCAACCGACCTCAAGTCAGAGCTAGTACTATGCAGAAGACAGACACATGCCAGCTGCCTTGGTGGGGCGGACGTATAATCCCAGTGGTCAGGAGAGTCTCGAATCCGAGGCCAGCCTAGGCGACATAGCCAGATTCTGTCCAAAGCAAAGAGGGAAGTAGGAAGGAAGGCAGGAAGAAAGGAAATCGAAGGGGGAAAAGTAGCCGGATCGTACTGCTGATACCACAAGTAGCCTAAGCGCATGGCGGAGAACCTCATTTTTTTCTTCTTCACTCAGCAATGTGATGAACTTGAGAGACCCTGCTATTGACAGAGTGAAACAGAGAAGGGAAGGAGTGAGAGACATTGTAGCTCTCTCTATACTGCCATGAGGAGCAAATGGCAATGACAGAAAAGCAAGTACTCCCCAAACCAGAAGTTTCTCCCCTTTAGAGAGAAATAATGTAAACAAAATGTCAGGTACTATTAGCTTCCATCATCTGTAATTGTAGGAGAAAGTTATTTTGTACAGATTTCTATATACACATTGCACATGTAATTCATGGACACTCTGATGTGAGTGGGAAACATGAAATATATTCTATATACAGTTGCATTCATCCTTTCTACCACTACTAATTTGGTGATGAAAGTTTTCCTTATGCAAGTCCCTATGTGGGTAGCAGGGTACCAACTAAGTACTGATATTATTATTCAAAGGATTCATTAAAATATGGTTCTGGATTAGTCAAGAGTATAGACAATATATATACTTTAGAGAATGTCACCCAGTCCAACTGTCTCCTGGAGATGAAACATGATGTTTTTAATTGTCCCTTACCAACGGACCAACATGTCATTAGAGTAGAGAAAAGGAAGTTAGACTTGATTTTTGAAGTTTTATTTCCAAGAGTAAAAGTAAAGCTTAACTGTTAGATGATAAAACTTTATCAATAAGCAGGAGAGAAAAACTTCAATAATCCAAAGATGCCTTGACTGGACAATGACACAAGTAGAAGAACATACTCATTTAAAAGAAATATTGAGGGCTGGAGAGATGGCTTAGCGGTTAAGCGCTTGCCTGTGAAGCCTAAGGACCCCGGTTTGAGGCTCGGTTCCCCAGGTCCCACGTTAGCCAGATGCACAAGGGGGTGCATGCATCTGGAGTTCGTTGGCAGAGGCTGGTAGCCCTGGCACACCCATTCTCTCTCTATTCCTCTATCTGTCTTTCTCTCGGTGTCTGTCGCTCTCAAATAAATAAATTAATTAATTTTTTAAAAAAGTAAATTCTCTCTTTCTCTATCTGTTTCTTTCTAAAAAAAAAGGAAAAAAAAGAAATATTGAAAGAAAAAGAATAAAGGAAACTTCCCAACCCATGACTCACATCACATAGATCAGAAATGATAGAACATACAAAGAATATAAAGAAAAACTAGGATGCAATAAATTCTTTCTGATAATCCCTCCAGAGGTTCGAGGGCAGATATTAACTATACAACCTTTCACATTTTCCAATTGTTTGGTCACATTTTTACAATTTTCAGTACTCTCTCCACAATTACTAAATATTATTACTGCATTTTCCACAGTCACCTTGCTTTTAAGGATTTCATTTTAAAAGCTGAAGCACCGAAGTGTTTAGTTTTTGTAAGACAGCATATTCTAATGGTGCTCTTAGCTAATGTTGCAGCCACCTCGTGCCCAATTTCCATTATGAGTCATTATTTTAAGATGCATAACTACACTCAGAAAATTACTCTATAACGACACCTGAACAGCAAGTACTCATATGAGCAAGGAAAAATTTATGATTATGAAATGTTAAAAAAGATACTAAACTGTCTTTAATAGCTTAAACTACCTTTCTAAGCTCTTAAAAGTTGAAAGTGAGTTGTTGATGCTTCACTATTGGGTTATTTTTCTTTCTTTAATTTGTCTCCCTCTTTTACAACTTAGAAATAAAAGACAACCTACCAAGCCTCCATCTAGATTGGTCTTCTTTGTACCTTCTTTGCCCCTATAAATCAGGCTATAAAGATATGAGAATCGGCTCCAGATTTGTAGCATTTTTCTTTCTAGAACCATGTGTGGTGCTATTTTCATTGGTTTGAGGGAAGAAAAAAACTACAGTGCCACTTGTAGTCATTAAATCAGCCATTATTTAAGGTCATTCTCATTAATGTTCAGTTGCTTTTTTTTTTTTTTTTTTCCCAGTTCTACCCTTGGGGAAGTAAGGGCAGTGGAAAGAGCCTGAGATTAGGGGTAGAGCAGCACAGTGTTCAAGTCATGTCTCTGCCCAACTGTGACTGCTATTGAGTCCAATAAGGAGGCAGCTGGATTCTGGATTTTCTCAGGCCTGAAAGAGAGACTGTGAACATTGTGAGAATTAAATGAGCTAAGGCACATTTAAAAAAAAAAAAAAAAAAAAAAAAAACGGGGACTGAGAGAGAGATGGTTTAGCAGTTAAGGTGCTTTCCTACAAAGCCAAAGACCCAAGTTTGATTTCCCAGTACTCATGTAAACCAGATACACTGGTGGTGAATGCATCTAGAGTTTGTTTGAAGAAGCAAGATGCTTTGGCATGCCTAATCTTTCTCCCTCTCTCAAATAAATAAATAAATTTTCTTTAAAAACATTGAAGACCAGCGGTGGAAGCATTTTCTGGGCTGCGAGTAATTAGCATCAGTGTGATGATGATGGAAATGGATTCCTTGGGCATGTAAGGAAAGAAAAACAAATTTCTAAATCTCCTCTTCTTTTTTTTTCCTTTGGTTCTGGGATAGGACTCTGTAATAAGTATTAGATTGCTAAGAGTAAAGTATTAGAATGTATTTGATCTGAATTTACATGACATGGATCTTCATAAGGAAGTGAAAAGCTGAGTAAAGGTTATGACATTTGATGAAGCGGTGAAAATGTGATCAGATAAACAGCAGTGTGAGCTAAAAGTGGTAAAATGAAGGAAACAGCAATTCCTATTCTTCAAATTTCTTTTGTTTTCTCTCCATCTTGGGAGATACGGATTTTTTCCAAGAATATGGAAACCAATACTTTTCACATGAACATCTTATGAAATGCTTCAGAGGAAGGTCATATTTCACTTTCTAAGTCTTTAATTCCTTCAGTTTAAAATATTCATTATTCCAAGCTACTATATTTTAGGACAGCATGTCCTGAACCCTATCAGGAATCAAACTGCAGGTTTTTTTCAAGACCAAATAGCTAGCAGAATCTTTAAATCCATGCAGAGCAGCAATGTTACTTACATCTTTCCTTACACTTCAGTTAATGGTAGAGAAACACACACCTATATACAATTAAACTTCTATCCTTCTGAGGATATGCATTGAAAGGGGGTATTTACAAGTAGCAAAAGGGAAAAAAGAACTAACATTCAATAATAAAACCAGATGACTTTGTGTCACTTTCCTTTGCTAATATCAATTCAAAGCAAGTTTATATAGTACCTACATGAAAGCCATCAATAAGTGTCAAGAAACTTTAACTAGCCTTGAGGTATTATGAGACTAGAATCTCAAAGGATAAAACTATTGATAATTGTCTCTTTTAAAATGACATTCTAATCTTTATAACCAGAAATAAGAGAAATTTTCTAATGTGTTTGACCCAGGCTTAAACGACAGAGAATGAGATTATTCATACCATTATTATACTGAATGACCTTGCCCAGAGAATAAGCTAATGGTATGTGCCTGACTTAATCCAACCAAATGTCTTGGAGTTAAATCATATTCTTGTCATCCTAGGGATGTGTGTTGATACAGTTCACTGTGTCTTACATGTACATATTTAACACAATCCATCCCATTTAGCCAGCAACACTAAAATAATGTATTCTTGACAGTGACTCAGTTGGTGTTGCATTTGCAAGCAAAACACACTCTACTCCCTCAATATTGGCTGCTTTAGTGGAGGCCCTTACAGCTGACAACACAACAGAGAACTTCATAAAGAAAGTCTCATGATAGCTGTTATTTATTATGCAAATTCTGCCTGCCATGGCAACATTGCATCCAGGAGTTTGCTTTATTTGCACCAGGACATGGCCTGCATATTCAAATGAAGGCAGCCGTACATTATGCCTACACGTTACAAAGATTTTGTTTTCCTTGACACTTACAGGAGAACAAACTGCAATTAATATAGCCTGTTTAAGCAGACAGCACCCAATTAGTTATCATCCATTTTCAGATTGGGATGCTAGACAAAAAACATGGAGCTGGGCTCCTTATTCAAAAGGAAAATACATCCAAACTACAGGTTTTCAAAGACACGTTTAACTCACAATGGCAAGGATACTCACTTAGCCTTTAATGTGAAATGGAGTGTTAATTTTTCTCTGTCACCTCTTAATTGCTTCCTTATTATACTGTTCAAGCAGTTAATTGCTAGACTGAGTGAAAGAGTGTTTTCAGGGGAAAGGAAATGCCACAGCATGAAAGAAAAAAAAAATAGAAGCAGTTCACTACAGTAATGGGTTCTGATATAACATTAGCTATGGTATTCCTTTTAATGGTATCTACACAATTAATAGCAAAGCCAAATTGTTTGTGATTGGGAAAGTAGAGAAAGATTAAGTCAGTCTGCATGCCTACATGCAATTTGTATCACTGTCATGAAGGAAGAAAACAAGAAGAATCTTCCACTAAATCCATACGTGGTCCAGATTTGAGCTGCCATCCTCATGCAATGGGGCAAGTGGGACAGCTACATAAACCAGATAATCCTTATGCAGAAAGTGGTTCCTGAGAGTCACATACACATTTTTCCTGCCCTCCCTGGGTTTGTAGCTCACACAGTACAGTTAATGAAAGTCCTTGTGTCCTGTGCTACTAAACAATTTGGAATCTTACCTATAATTCCTTTAGACCTCTATAGAAATTTACCCTTCATTGCAGTAACATCAAAAATAGGAGTCAGGGCTTGAAAGATTGCTGAGTTATTAAGGCACTTCCCTGTGAATCTTAAGGATCCAGATTTGATTCCCTAGTACACATGGAAGCCAAGTGCACAAAGTGGAACATGTGTCTCGATTTTGTTTGTTAGAGGCCCTGGTGTGCCCATTCTCTCTCTCTCTCTTTCTCTCTGAAATAATTAAATAAATAACTTTAAAAAAAAATTGGATGCAGCACTGTCAGAACTTTGTTTTGTTTCTTCACCAAAGACAAGGAAAACATGAAAAAAGCCAAGAATTATAGGCATATCACAATAAGAAAATAGATCCCTGGCTTTAATGAGGATATTTGCATGCCAGTGTGAAAGAACTCATAATAGGTATCATTTATAACATCGTTTGATTTTTATTAGAGCATAGTAATTATTAGTGAAAAAATGTGGTAAAGAAAACACTTGAATAGTGAGGTAGGAAGAGAGATTTTTAGTTGTATTGCTCAAAATTAATAACTTTATTGTATTAATTTCCCAATGAAAACTAAGCAAAAATGTGAACTATGAATGGTATTCATTAACTCATTTGTATCACCCTGGAAAATTTGCTTACTTATTAATCTCTAAAGTTTTCTGGTCATCCTCCTTGTTTTCCTTAACAAAGACAAGGAGAGGAGATGGATTCTCTTACTGAAAGTGGAATCCTCCCATGAGCAAGACAACAAAAATGAAAGGAGTACAATGATCCACCTCCAGAAAGGTGAAAAATATTAGACAACTGAGCACATACATAAAACACTCCTTATCAAATACCACAGAGAAAATTCTCTGGCACTGTGGTCTTTGGTAAGCCATCTAAAGTAATGATTCTTAACCTAGGCTCCACGCATAGGAACGAGGGCTCCAGAAATACCGTGACAGTGCAAAACAGTTCTTTGCATATATAAGTCTAAATTTGTATCTTTATTCAGAGGGTTGACAGCTATTTTATTAATTGTCTGTGGTGCTTAACAAAATGCAACTGATCCAATATCTAAAAACAACACACCTATATGTAGATCTCAAAGTTTCTGTGGATCTGGAGTCCCCTGTGAGACTGCTATAAAGTTAAGGCCTACATTTTGCTCTAACCTTCATGCTTGGTTAAAGAAGGGTGTGCCATCAAGTTCATTCTGATTTTGTTTAAAGAATTTATCTCCTCTTGCTTGGGAGATTCATGGCAGCTTAGTTACTCATCATACCTCAAAAGGGCACTGACTGAAACTAAGAAAAATTGGCAAAACAAGCAAGGGTGCTGTTTTCCTGATTAACTGGATACCAGCACAAGGGGAAGGAGACCAACACAGAGAAAAATCAACTCCTACCAAATCAGAGAGCCAGAGCCTCAGAGGCCCCCAACACCTCATCACTGAAGCAGACCCAAAATGAACCCAACATGGCTCAGGGAAATTTTGCGGAAGAGGGTGAGTAAAGAATGTCAGAGCCACATGTTGGGTCATGATACACAGAGACATTCATCCTACCAATAACTGCGGGCTAACCCCACAATGCATGACCCATATACCTCAACAAGGAGGGGCCAATGGGGAGGGGGTAGGACATGGATGAGCCTAATAATGGTACCAAACTGCCTGTACTTGCACAATAGAAAACTAATAAAAAAAATTCGAAGTTGGAAATAAACCCTTTCCTTTCATAAGAAAAAAAAACAACAAAGAAATAAGACAATACACTGAATCATTGCATATGCCACTGTGACTGGTGTGAGATTTTTTAAAATGGATTTATTATCTTTAAGTGAAAAGTCACTAGTCTTGTGGGTAGAGTTCTTGTATATTAATTATCTATTGCTGAGTAATAATTTAACACAAAAGTTAGTAGTTTTGTGCAACAATAATCACATCTCTTATCACTCCTGTGGCTCAAAAATTCAGACAGGGCATGGAGGAAATGATATGTCATCATCTTTCCATGTCTGGGGAGGGCAGCTCAGCTGGAAGGTTCAGTGACTGGGGCACAGATGATCTATAGGTTTACTCATTCACTTGTTTTGTGCCTCGTGCTATCAGCAAGGACTCTGGGTTCTGCACCACATATATTTTTCCATACAGTGTCTTTATGAGAATTATTTTTGTTTCCTCATAGCTTAGTGACTCACTTCTATAGGTTTCATGACAGGTAAGCATTGAGAGAGTCAAAGACATACAGAGAGAGAGGGAGAGAGAGAGAGTGAACATGAATCCTGCCACTTTTCTGACTTATCCAGAATTGCCATAGCTCCACTTCTACTTTATTTTAATGGTAGGCGCAGTTACAGATATTGTTTGAAGATGAAAATTGCATAATACATTTATTAATTGCAATGAAGATGGGATAAATATGTGATATAGATGAAACAATAGTAGGTAATATAAATTATTACAACAAATGAATATAAACATTCAACAAGTATGTACCAGGCCTCTATACTTTGCATAGGTCACTACTGTACTTGTCAGTACTGAGAGGCACAGGGGGACAACTGATACACTAAACATCAAAGTTCCAGTTAAATGAAGTTGTGCATTGCAACTTGCTAAACAAGTCTGTCTTCTTAGTCTCACTTAGAGACTGCAGGTGTTATTTTCATGAAGTCATCTCACCATCTTGGAGATAAACACATACCCACCAAAATTCTCTCTGTCTATCTGAGCCTTAAAGTATCCTGAGGAAATCTCATCAATAAATGAGAATGTTCAGTTTGTAATGGAGACCCAAATAACTCACAAGCACTTGCTCATTTTCAGGGCTTTACATGTTTAACTGGCACAGACTTTCCAATGAATTCTTTCCATGTTACAGTAGAAATGTTCCAAAAATGGTACCTCTGTATTTTGTAGATACTACAAATTAGTCATCATATGATTCATGCACTAATTCATTTCTTATTTTTTCAGCATGTGTTTATTGAATGCTTACTACATGCCAGTGGCTGTTTCAGGCACTTGGATTATAATTATGAACAAGGTAGACATTGTTCCAGCCCTCAGTGAAATCTCAGTCCAGTGGAAGAAACTAAAAATTAAACAAGCAATTACATTGCACTATGAAAAGTGTTATGATAAGGGGGAAAGAGAGAGTTATAGGCTTGAGTCAGGAAATACTTCCTGACAGAAATGATTTACTTTCACTCATAACTGCAGATTCTGTAACAGCAAATACTACTTATAGTACAGGAAGGTACTAGATATATACTTTTAAAAATCTTGATTAGTAGGTTGAGCCTTGTGCTCTCTTTGAAAATCTTGAGTGCTACAAAACCATATTAGGATACTCAGAGCTTTCAATGGCTAGGAATTGCCTCTTTTTTTCTAACCTCATCCACCATCATACCTTTTCAATCATATTGTACAGTTACCATTTCCAAAACATGGAATACCCTTTTACCCTGTGATAACCTTTTATTTCTTGGATGCTATTATAAACCTGGAATGTATTCTTACTCTTCATTCTCTTTCCCCCCCCCCCACCCTCCTTCCCTAAATCCTGCTCCCTTCCTATCCTTCTCTCTGCAGTTTACCAATTCCACCTTACTCATTCCAAAAAGATTAATTCAAACTGTATGTTCTATTTGAAACCTGTTTTGAGTAATAACAACCATGGTGGAGTTAATATCATCCTTCCTTGGTGCCCATAGTAGTTAGTTTACAGTAGTATTGCACATAGGCCTTATAATTACTCTTCTTTGGACCTGTTCCTTCCCTTATCATATATTTATTTGTCAATAAACATCAGATAAACATATGCTATATAATCTAGTTACTATACTAGGCTTTGGGTAGGGAATGCAGAAAAATAAAATAAAGTTCCTACCTTACAGGAATTATTTCACTGCTCTTAGCACAATATTTCACCCACTGCATGTGCACAATAAGTGAATTGTAAGATGAATTGATACAAGGATGAATGGTTTGAATCTTAGTTATAGCTATGTGTGGTGGTATGAAATGTCCCCTATAGGCTCATGCCCTTAGCTACTGGCAGTTTGGGAAAGTTGTCTTCGGGTAGTTGGAAACTTGCTGGAGGAGGTATGTCACTGGGCGCAGGCTTTGGGGTATGTAACCCATCTTAAAGCCCAGTAGAAAGACTATTTCCTGTCCACTTAGAGCTGTGACCCAGGCTTCCTGCTTAGGCCTCTCATGATTTCCCCATCATGATGAAATTTATCCTTGCCACTATAAACTGAAATAAACCCTTTCCTCCCATGAGCTGCTTTTCATCAAGTGTATTGTCCCAGAAACAAGAAGGTAGCCCTTAGCACTTTGTCTTAGCACATTTCTGCTCATATCACAAAATTATGAGACCATATAATTTATAAAGAATCACTTACCTATCTCAATATTCTGGAAGCCAGAATGTACAAGAGCATTATGCTGACATGTGGTGAGCATCTTGTTAGGGCTTTTCTCCTTCATCAGAACATGACAGAGCAGCACATGAAAGGAGAGAGCAAATGTACTAGATTGGGTGTCTCTTCATCTTTACATAAAGTCACAAATGTCCCCATGGAGGCCTGTGACAGCAAATATTATCAATTTGACAGGATCTACAAACATCTAGGAGACAAACCTCTGGGCATATATGTGAAGGAGTGTCTAGACTAGGTTAATAGCGGTGGGAATACCCACTCTAACTGTGGGTGGCGCTATTCTATGGACTAGATCTTGGACTGAGGTAAAAAGGAAGTGAGTTTTTCATAGTATTCATCACCTTATGCTTCCTTACAGCACATGCAATGTAACCAGCTGCCTGAAGCTCCAGCCACCATTACCTATCATCATGGACTACACTGTCAAACAGTGATACAAAATAAACCCTTCTTTCCTAAGTAGATTTTGTCAGGTATTTTGTCACAACAATGAGAAAAGGTAAAAATAATACAGGACCACAACTTCATGACTTAACCTAACCCTTACTACATCCCAAAGTTTCCACCTTCAAATTCATTCACATATGAATATGAAGATTAAGTTACAAGAACTTCTGGAAAAGTCATTCAAAGCATAATGACCTCCCTATATATATTCTATAATGCTTCTGATTTGAAATGAAGAAATTATGTTATTTATTAGATGTAACAATTTCCTCAAATTCAAATAGACCCATGATAAGTTGCTTCAAAAGAGACATACCGGGGGTTGTGGACATGTGAATAAAATGTTTGTCACACAAGTCTGAAGACTGGAATGCATATCTCCCACCTCCACATAAATTTGGGTTCACCTGGAACCCCAGTCTCTGTAGGAGAAGTCAGGAGACCCCAGGGCAAGCTGTCTAGCTACACTAGACAAACTGGAGTGTTTTGAAGTGAAAGATCCTTCCAGGTAGAGAGTGATCAAGGAAACTATCTGATATCAACCTCTAGCCTCCACACACACATATGAACACACATACAGTCACACACAATAACCACAAAAAAATGTGTACAAGGCTCTTCACGACCCAATGACTCTGTTGTTCATACGTATAGCTGCTTTCACTCTAACAAATACCATACCTAGACTACAGCATTGCAAGAGAAGTGCCACTATTTGCAGACATATTTAATACTTATTCATGCAAAATGCAATTCTGTGGACTTTCTATTGATGCTCTCCTCATTAAATAAGTGTGCAGATGGGCTGGAGAGATGGCTTAGTGCTTAAGTGCTTGCTTGTGAAGCCTAAGGACCCTGGTTCGAGACTCGATCCCCCAGGACCCACATTAGCCAGATGCACAAGGGGGTGCACACATCTGGAGTTCGTTTGCAGTGGCTGGAGGCCCTGGCACACCCATTCTCTCTCTCTCTCTCTCTCTGTCTCTTCCTCTTTCTGTCTGTTGCTGTCAAATAAATAAATAAAAATAAACAAAAAAAAACTTTAAATAAGTGTGCAGACCACTTTTCATTTGGTGCATTTCATCCTACTACATTTTCCCAAAGTTCCTGCTGTGTGGCATGGACAACTAGGTAAGTTACAGCTTTAAATAAACTACTTCTGGAGATGGAATAGAAAATTCAACAATGTTACTTCCATCAAATCCACTGAGCAACAGTAGACACAGGCACAGTGTTTTCTCACTCTCTCCCCTGAAGAATTAATCCTTACATCTTGATAAATAGTAAAAATCCTCTTGATGGTATCCCTCCTTCTATATGGTCAATTATGTTGGGGCTCCTGTCAAATGGGTAAACAGAACAGGAAAGTCAATAAGCAAGTATATGCGAGAAAGAACACTTTACTTTAAAAATGGTTTCCTTCATTATGCCACAGTGGCATATCCCACTCCCCCCAAATTTAACACCATGGAAAGATTACTTGTGTGTTCATTTACAAATCGTGTCCGTCAAACTTTCAGATAGAGAAGTCATTGTGTACTCCTGACACCAATGGAAATATGACAATGGCAGCTAATGGATATCCCATTGTGTTAGACAAATACATTGCCCCAAAGCACACTGTCATTACAGATCTCTTCTGAGTCTCATCCTGATCCCTAATCAAGGTTTTTAAAACTGGCAATCCTTATAGCACTTTATTTCTGATTATTGTATGCAAACCAATCAACCATTACGACCTGACACTTCACTCCTTAGGAAAGGTCTTTTATGAACTGCTGTGCAAAGCTTTGATAATTCAGTGAGTCACCCACCCAACCCCTTGTACTTTCCATTAGTCAGTTGATTGAGTTGTCGATATTGCTCTTTAGGAAAAGAGAATAAATAATCAGGGATATTTACAGTATCATTGGATGACAGGTCAAAATCCTGCTGAGCATTTTGTAGGTTAAAAGCTTACAGGAGGATCTGGGTCTCTAGAAAATGGGTCCATGTAGTTTCCGTTTACTAAACTGACATATACCATTTGAAATTCTTTGTTAATTATTTCTGGGCTACACTATGAAGATACCAAGGCTAGTGTAATACAAAACCAAAAGAAATCTGTGACCACTGAAGTTAGCATTTTGAATGAAACAAGCAACAACAAATCCCTTTGGGTATTAACCAGGCACTTGGATAGAGAAAGGCAAATATAGTTGTAGAATATCCTGGTACATGTACACAGTTTGAGAGAGGATTTTTATTATGCTTCACTCTCAACCAAGTAGCAAGTGTATTTTCTTTACCAAAGGTATTGGTTTATTAAGATTACTAAGGAGCATCTGAGGACACCATGTTTCTACAGTGTACATTCAATTAATGCTGGTATGGGCAGGGATTAGAATAATAACGATGCCAGTACTTAGAGCATACTATGCCTCCAAATTTCCTTGTAGGTGTTACATAGTTGGATTTCCACAAAATGTTTATACTTAAGTTTATGCTTCCTTTATTCTCCACTCCTCAAACATAATTCACTCCATTTTAATGGTATTAAATACATCTTTCTCTGCAAGTAGTTGTAATCCCCTTTAAAGGGAGATATCAAATTCATCCCAATGCCCTTTGCCTTTGTTGCAGCATCTGCTGTGGTACCTTTCCTGTGATAACTGTTATCATGATCATTGTTTGTGATGATACTACTGATTACTATCAGCACATGAACATGGACCATGTTTACTAATGTTGATCATAGGTAGCTGCTGGCACATATGCACTCTCTTATGTGACACTTTCCATTTGTGATGACTTTAAGTTATGTATGGAATCTGCCATCAGGAGAAATGGCTTGTCATTTGTCTTTAATTCAAACATTGTTCTCACATGCTGAAATACGTCAAGTCTAGAACTCACTTTGCATTCATAAATGAAGAGAAATGGTATACTTGAGTAAATTATTTTTTTAGTTTAAAAGATTTATTTATTTATTTATTCTTTTCACAATTTTTATTAACATTTTCAATGATTGAGTAAAATATTTTTGTCCAGGACACTGATGAGAGAGAGAGAGAGGATGAAGAGCCACTTAAAATTAGCCTTTAGCCTCTAGATATAGTGGTAAACTGTGTTTCTTATGAGAAATTCCAAAAACTAATCACTTCCTTTTAATTCATGTTGTCACCTTCTCTCTTTAAATGAGAGCTCTGACAAGTTTTTAAATGATCCTCTTCAGCTTAATAACTTTAATGGCATAGACTTGATTTACATATGTTGAAGTCTCAAATCAGTATATATATGCCCTGATTGGCAATGAATTTGCTCATAATGTAATTTGTACATATTACATTATGTATCAATGTAATATGTACATATTACATTATGGCTTTCCTCCTGTGTGTTATCCTGTGTTAGTATCATTCATACTGTCCTACATTTGGAAATCAAGAATGATATTTTATGTAGCTGGTACAATTTGAAAGATAAAATATATACTGAGAATTGTAGAAAATTAATTTGAATAATCTGATATGTGACTCGTACGTAAATCCATTTTTATGAAGTCACATGTCTATTCCCAGATCTCTGCATTAAGTTCTTTAAGTAAATCTCTCCTCTTTTTTGTTAAGTTCCAAATATCTTTTGTCTAAGCAGACAATATCCTATATAGCCTTGAAATCAATTTAGCAGACAATCCTTTTGTACAATTTTATAATCCAAGACATTTGCATTTCTATACCTCCCTTTAATTCATGAAGAATAATACATCTTCAGAAAAGTCTGAAAAACATGAAGCTGTAGAAATATTAAAATCTTTTATAGCTTGGGAAAATGATTTTAAACATCCATTTGTAAAAATATAAATGATCTCTTTTGTTGCTAGCTTCTAAAGCCTTCATTTTAAAAAATATGGAGAAGGTCCTCATTATACAACAAAAGAGTCAAGGGAGACAATTTTCTTTGCCAGTCCATGAATTTATACACTTTCCCATAGAGTTGGAAATTGCTGTTAACATAATCTTTCTCTTAAATTCTGTCTCTGTATAGTTTATTTGATGTCTACTGTTGTCAACTTTTTTCTAAGTTGTAGGAATCAACATTAATAGCAAACACAGGTCATCTAACAGTGGGATCCTTCAATTATTTTGCCTCCATGGATCCTGTTTTTCATTTCTAAAAATTAATGCAGCTAGAACAATAAACATTTCAAAAACTTACTTTGAATGGGCCTTCTTTTAATAATATTGAGTAAGTGATTAAAGGCTACGTCTAATATAAATGACCAGCAATGGTAAGAAATTTAGGTAAGGTCAAAGACCACAAGTAAAGAGGAGTATATTGTAGAAGTCCGGGATTTACTTAATATATATGTGAATAATCAGATATACATCTATACTGAAATCCCCATGAATGCCGATGAGATTATTTTTGGTTAATTTGTTCCTTCAGTTAATCACAAAGCTTAATATATACTTTCTATAGTTTTATATAAATGAAAGCCCCAGTCCCGGGACTTAAGAAAATCAAGTAGAGAGAACAGAGACATTGAGAACCTAGTGCAATGAATTGCAAAAATAAAGGACATTGGTCAGAAATATGAAAATTACAACTACTTTGAGATGCCACCTCATCCCAGACAGAATGGTTATCATCAAGAAAGTCAGGCAGGACTGGAAAACTGGCTCACTGTTTAAGGCACTTGACCGCAAAGCCTAGCAACCCAAGTTTGATTCCTCAATACCCACATAAAAAAGTGGCACATGAATCTCAAGTCCATTTGCAGCTTCTTGAAGCCCTGGCATGCCCATTCTTTCTGTCTCTCTTCTATTTCTCTCTGCTTTAACATAAATAAAATATATCTTTAAGAAAGATAAGAAAAAAGAAAGAAAACCAAAGACAACCAATGCTGGCAAGGATATGGAAAAAGAGTATTCACTGCTGACAAGAATATAAACTGGTTCAGCCACTATGTAAATTGTAAGGAAATTCCTCAAATATGAAAACTAGAACTACAGTATGATCCAGCTATATTACTCCTGGGAATATACACAAACTCAACATACTACAGAGATAATCATTCCAATTTATTGCAGCAACATTCACTAAGCTAATTTACAGGATCAGACTAAGGGTCCATCATCAGATTAAGGGATAAAGAAAATGTAGAATACACACACACACACACACACACACACACGGAGGCCAAAGTTTCATTCAGCTATAAAGAATGGTATTCAGTGATTTTCAGGAAATTGATGGAACTGGAGATCAACATTTTTTAATTTTTTTATTAATTAGTTTATTTTTCATTTTATTAGTTTTGTATTCAGCAAATACAGGCAGTTTGGTACCATTATTAGGCTCATCTGTGGCATACCCCCTCCCCATCGGCCCCTCCTTGTTGAGCTATATGGGTCATGCATTGTGGAGTTAGCCCACAGTTATTGGTACGATAAATGTCTCTGCATATCATGACCCAACATGTGGCTCTGGCATTCTTTCCACCCCTCTCCCACTAAATTTCCCTCAGCCATGTTGGGTTCATTTTTGGTCTGCTTCAGTGATGAGGTCATCTTAAGAAAAATAAGCCATGTGTAAGTTTAACATGAAAGCAGGAAGGGGACTGCTGGGGAAGAAGAGGAGCCCAGTGAGTCAGTGGGAGGAGGGAGTAAGGAGAAGGGATGTACAAATGCGTTTAAGCAAAGTAAAGTGATTTGTATGTATGAAAAATAAAGTATTGAAGTGATATAGTAAAGGAAGAGTGGGGTGTTAATCAAAATCTAAATAAGCATGAATAAACCATATGGAAACCTACTTTTATGGACAATGGCACACCCAGAAGTCATAGATTGTCACTAGAAAAATTTCAGTGCCAGGGATGTGGTACCTTCCATTGAGTTGTTGCTCATGGAGTTCCCTGATATCCACAAAACATTACAGGCCATTACCAAGGCTCTTGGTTTCCCACCAGGAACTGATGATAAGACCCTCCTGAAGACTTCACATGCTTGGGTTGCAAGGTCACAGAGAAATTTTGAGCCAGGAGTGGTGGCACACATCTTTAATCCCAGCACTCGGGAGGCAGAGGTGGGAGGATCACCATGAGTTCAAGGTCACCCTGAGACTCCATAGTGAATTCCAGGTCACCCTGGGCTAGAGTGAGACCCTACCTTGAAAAACCAAAAAATAAAAAAATAAAAATAAAGAAAAAAAGAAATCTTGCTGGAGATAAGCTGAAAACCTCATCTCTGTAAACCAGCTGACAGAAAGCTGGAAAAATCTATGCTGTGTGTAGCTGTATGGGAGAGAGAGAAGTCATCAGTAAGATAAATAACAGTGGACATTGCAAGTCTTAAGTTTGACCAGGCAGGCCAAAGGAGTCAATGGGTGCAGTGGTGGCATGTCTGTTATGGGGAAAACCAACTGCTCTCTAATTGGACTGGAGGCCCACTCTGCGGGAGGGAATACATGCCTGGTACTGAAAACCTATAACAAGGGAGGTCATGAGCCCTAGGGGTATATCAAACTGCCCAGTAAGCACTTTTCTTAATGTTCATATTCATATATTAATGCTACTCTCATTTTTGGTTAGAGAAGCTTCTCTTTTCAGATGGCACTGACTTCCAGAATGATTCAAAAGGCACCATAGTCCTGAGAAGAAGTGACAGTGGAATTTTCAGCAATGAAACACCTCTATCAAACCTTCCAAGGCTCAGGGTCCATTGCGGAAGACGTGGCAGAAAGAATGTAAGAGCCAAAGGAAGGGTAGAACTCCTTACATTATAATCTTCCAGACACGAAATGGCCTGGATACCCATAACCTTGCAGTGCCTGGTACAACCTACAAAAGACCATCATAATAGGAGGAAAAGATGATGACATTAAAATAAAAGAGAAACTGATTGAAGGGGGAGGGGATATGATGGACAGTGGAGTTGTGAAGCGGAAAGTGGGGGAAATTATCATGGTTTATTGTCTATAATTATGGAAGTTGTCAATAAAAATGTTTTTTAAAAGAAGGGATATGGAGTAGGGAAGCATAAGATTGATAAGACAGGATTCTGGCACCCCCTCCCCATGAAAATAAGCTAGAGTTCTGTCAGAAAAGAGGTGCATTCTGCCAAAGTAAAGTTACTTCAGTAATGAACTGTCTACACACTTGTTCAAAGATACAAGAGCATGTCATATATATGGGCCTCCTATCATTTTCAGTTAAATTGTTCTTATTGCCCCATTGTTATGATGTTTCTATGAATCACTTGCAAAACTAATTTAAAATCTAGATTGTAGTGTAAATGTTGCTATGACCATGCTTTAAGAAAGTCAGATAGATGAGCTGCATCATTGATACGATTTAATTCAACAACTGGCTTCCAGATCCTGGAATTTATCTGTGATCAAGTTGGAGGGGATGGCATGATTCATGACTCAGGAGACATGTCTGGATGAAACAGTTTTACTAAATTAGTTCAATCAAATCAACAACAAAAATTCCACAAGGGCTGAAGAGATTACTCAGTGGTTAAGAGCATTTCCTATACAAGCATGAAGACCTGAGGAGGCCTGAGAAACCACTGGAGTTCAATTCCCAGGACCCTAACCACACTTGCATAGGAAATATAGACTAAAGAATAAGAATTGTGACAGCTTGTGCAAAAACTGGCAAGTTCCAGGGTCAGAAAGAGACACCAGCTCAAGTAAGAATGGTCAGGAAAAGGAGATGTACACCTAAAGTTTCCCCTCTAGCCAGTAGATGCAAGCACACCCCTTTACAAGCAAACACACAGGGCACTACCCAAGCACATACACATGCATACCCATACACACACATGGCCAACACCACTATCACACACAAGCCAAAAGAAAAAGAAAGAAAATCAACAAAACAAGTTAAATATTTTATTATTTATATATTTGAGAGAGGGATGGAGAAATAGAGAGAGAAGAAGAGGCAGATAGAGAGAGAATGGGCACTCCAGGGCCTCCAGCGACTGCAAATGAACTCCAGGTGCATGTGCCACCTTGTGCATCTGTCTTATATGGGTACTGGGGAACTGAAGTCAGGTCATTAGACTTCAAAGAAAGGCAAGCATTTTAACCACTAAGCCACCTCTCCAGCCAACAAGCATTTTTAAACACTGATCTATGTCAGGTGTTCTGCAAGATACAGGGGGTAGGGCTGGACAGATGGCTTAATGGTAAAGGCACTTGCCTGTAAAGCCTGAGGACTCAGATTTGATTCTCCAGGTCCTACATAAGCCAGATGCAAATGATGGCACATGTGTCTGGAGTTTGTTTTCGGTGGCTATAGGCCCTGGCATGCCCATTCTCTCTCTCTCTTTCTCTCTCTCCCTCTCTCTCTAAATAAATAAATAAATAATAAATCTTTGAAAAAAGATAAGGAAAGGGGGGCTGGAGGGATGGTTTAGTATTTAAGTGCTTGATTGTGAAGCCTAAGGACTCCAGTTTGAGGCTTGATTACCCAGGACCCACGTAAACCTGATGTACAAGGTGGCACATACATCTGGAGTTCGTTTGCAGTAGCTGGAGGCCCTGGTGTGCCCATTCTCTCCTCTCCTCTCCTCTCCTCTCCTCTCCTCTCCTCTCCTCTCCTCTCCTCTCCTCTCCTCTCCTCTCCTCTCCTCTCCTTTCTCTCTCTCTCTCTCTCTCTCTCTCTCTCTCTCTCTCTCTCTCTCTCTCTCTCTCTCTCTCTCTCTTTCTTTCCCTGCCTCATTTTCTCCCTGTCTGTCTGTCACTCTCAAATAAATTTAAAAATAAAGATACAGCAGGTATAAGATGAATAGTGACCAGCTACATATGTTCAATCTTCAAGATGCTCAAGGAGAGTTGTGAGTTGCTCCCATAATATTGTAGTAGTCAGAGTCCAGTCAGACATAAACCATACTGGGTCCTTGAACAAAGATAAATTAATATGAAATAGGGCTAAAGTGATTGACTAGGAGTTGAAAGGAGAAAATCAAACTCTGATGTTCCACAGAGACTACAAGATGAGACTTGAGACTACAAGAAGCAGCTACAATGCCTAGGGTTGGAGGAACAAAAGGGTTGGAATTGTAGAAATTCAGAAACTGGAAAGGGAACACCACTGAGCTGAAACAGACTTTGGATTAGGAAGCACTGCTTGATTGTGGCTGGTCTCAGCCAGAAGAAATGCCCATGTGAGGAAGGAAACTCTGACACACAATTTTGAAATCAAGGGTGAGTGAGGTAGAAGGGAAGAGGAGGAAAGTATGGTGAAATTTGTTCTTTGACTCTTGGGGAAATTGTAAAATGGATTTAACCACTGCTACAAGAAGACACAGTTCTGCTGAGATGAAAATGTGACGTGAGGAAATGCTTAGAGGGTCACCAAGTAGGTAGTAAGACTACTGGAAACAAATTCAAAAAGGCAAATAGCATCTTTCTTCTCCAGCCTTTCAGTCTCCTTCTCCCCACATCTTTGGCAGAGCTTAATTTGGAGCCAGTTGCTGAGCAGAAATGTACTTTACAAGTCCCAGCAATAGCATCACAAAAGACAAGGGTAGAAGAAAATTTGTAGATATTACCTTAGTAATAGACACAACTGCCTGCAACTTTAAGCAAAATGAAATAACATTCTAGAATTTTGTGTAAGTCTAGAACAGGGACAAATTAACATAAAGTAGAAAAATAAGGATTTATTCTGGATCTGAATGTGAATTATAATTCCAGATTTAGAAAGTTGGATAAAACAGGACTGGGAAGATGGCTTAGCAAGTAAAAGTGCTTCCCTGCAAAGCCTGCTGGCCCAAGTTTGATTCTCTATTACACATGTAAACCAGATGCACAAAGTGGTGCCTGTGTCTGGCATAGTTTATTTACAGTGATAAGAGGCCCTGGTGCCTGATATGTCCTCTCTCTGTCCCCCCCCCTCTCTGTCTCTCTCTCTCTCTGTCTCTCTCTCTCTCTCTCTCTCTCTCTCTGTGTATCTCTCTCTCTCTCTCTCTCACACACACACACACACACACTTTGTCATAAATCAAAATATGTTTTATAAAAGAAAGTTGGAAAAATAGGAGAAGTGTTGGGCTGATGAAATGGTATCAAGTCGATCAGTGGGAATACCTGAAAAAGGTATTTGACATGAACTTAATGCTCACTTGGAGACAGGCTGTCTTAGGCACATGCCAATACATAATCTCATTTAATCTCTGTAATCATGAAATAAATATAGCCATTCTCATTTATACACCATGAAGAATCTAAAAGACCACTTTATTCCTGCATCAATAATTCATCAATTATAAAATGTAAGTATCTGGGATTACAGCAGAACACAAGCAGATATTATCAGTGCCCTTATGTAGCTTACACTTAGAGGTTTGTAGTAGAATCAAGAGCGTAAATCAAGTGGGAAAGTCACTTCCATTCTATTGCTTTGCTTCCAAAACGATCCATCTAGTAATTATGGATCACCCCCAGAAGCCTTTAGCTGAGTGAAAGAAATCACCCAGTGAATGTGTCCCACTAATTTAGAAGCTGTTCTCCTGTCCTTTAGAACACAGATTCCCAGGTTCCTCTGTCTCCAAGGACATAAAGCATAACTGAGAACACACAAGAACAGATACTGAAATGACTTAAATGCTAACTAACTATCATATTAAAAGGCTGAAAAGGCTCTTGTCAACTTGATAACATAAGAGAAGAAAATTTTAACTCATATTTTCTTAGGGCTGTTGGCTAGGCTTGTTACATTAACTGGCAAAGAAAGATTGCCAGGAGCAAATACACAAACTTAACATATGATTTATGTGACATGAGAGACTTCCTCTGGTAACAAAAGCCATAAAATGTAGCTGAGCCAGGCATGGTGGTACACGACTTTAATCCCAGAACTAGGGAGGCAGAGGTAGGAGGATTGCTGTGAGTTTGAGACCACCCTGAGAATACAGAATGAATTCCAGGTCACCCTGGGCTAGAGTGAGACGGTACCTGGAAAAACAAAACAAAACAAAAAAGTAGCTGAACCTGAGCATTTTAATTCTAGGTTGGGTGAGGAGTAGAAAACTATGGAAAATGTAATGGGACAAAGTTATTAGCTAAGACTAGTCAGCTAGGGGAACACGACAAGATCTGTTCTTCCCTACTTCCCTCAGTTTCTTCCTAACTTCATAGAACAAGATGTGCCTCACATGCAGATCTCATAACCTTCTGCAGAGAAGGGGGAAAGGCCAGAGTCTTTTGTGTATCTATTATTTCTTACATTCCTTCAAGCCCAACTATTCAATATGCCAAGCCACCTAATTTGGAGGTAGAATGTCCTGAATTTCATCAGAAACATCATGAACTGACTTAACAATGTCCATCAAATTTTGTTCTCCAAAACTGAGACTCCAAGAACTGGGGAGTATCCTTTAAATTCTGAAAAAAAGCATAGAGTTTAGAATGCAAAGTGTGTATAATTCTCAAGATGGGTAGCAAAGTTCTGGAACTTGCTATTTCAGTAGTGGTGTGGGCTGAAATTAAAAAAAAATGTCTGCAGAAAATCAACAGAAATGCCTACTTCACAAAGATCTGGTTCTTTATTGA
The DNA here is from genome assembly GCF_020740685.1 of Jaculus jaculus. Taxonomy (NCBI): domain Eukaryota; kingdom Metazoa; phylum Chordata; class Mammalia; order Rodentia; family Dipodidae; genus Jaculus; species Jaculus jaculus. The sequence goes on along the minus strand of NC_059125.1, from coordinate 135,868,068 downwards.
AAAAAAGTAGGAGTACTTGAAGAGTTTCTGAAACTTGGCAGGATATCAGCATAGACAACTTTGACCTTGTAACTCTCTCTTATTCTCTCTTTCTAAGACCAGATCCTGAGTTGAAACCAAGGAAACACTTCCATATAATCCTGCGAAGTGAGACTTATGAAGGAATTTAGAAAGAACAATTCCTGGCTGGAGAGATGGCTTAGCAGTTAAGGCGCTTGCCTACAAGGCCAAAAGACCCCGGTTTGATTCCCCAGGACCCACATAAAGCCAGATCCACAATGTAGTTCATGCATCTGGAGTTTGTTTAAAATCACTAGAGACCCTGGTTCACCCATCTCTCTTCTATCTGCCTCTGCCTCTGCCTCTCTCTCTCTCTCTCTCTCTCTCTCTCTCTCTCTCTCTCTCAAATAAATAAATTAATTAATTAAAAAAGAACAATTTCTCAGTTTCACACATGTGAGAGCCCAGGCCTGGAGTGAAGTGACTCACACATGTCAGTGTTGCTTAACCAAACAATGATGGTTAGGGTAGTTTGGGATTGAGGTTTTTCACAGGAATTGGGACTTTAATTACTGAATCTGGAAAAGTCTGGGAGAAATCTGAGTGACAACCCTTATGATAGTATAGTAGCATACAAATCAGGTGTTTCTTTTTGAGTATGTACACAATATAATTTTTATTGAGAACTTTATGAAAGTACTGCATAATGTTTATATTCCCATTGGATTATATTTTTATATTCCCTCTACCCCACCTACATTCCACTGAGGGCTTTCCTTAGTGAGGTTATCCTTATTCATGATGGGGTCATGAAGGCATCTGTAAGTCTCTGTGGGGGGACTATGTCTCAGAATTGCTCCTTTCTACCCTGTGGCTCTTCCATTCTTTTTTGCCCCCTCTTCTGCAATGTTCCCTGATCCTTGAAGGGTGTATTATAAGCCTCATTGAGTGATGTGCTCTCAGCAGTCTCTGATTTTCTGCTTTGATGAGTTTTGAGTCTCCTTAGCGTCTACGCCCATCTTCCTGAAGAAAGTTCTTGGGCTAGTAGTGATAGCAGCACCCATATTTAGTCTGGCACTTACTTTGTAATGTTTCCTGGGCCCAGGCAAGTATGATGCCAGGCAGTCAGCTTTCTTTTCTTGTCATGCTGATGGGTCTTGGCTCTGATCTGTAAAAAACAGATTTTCTAATTAAAAACAGCATGGATCAAAGGACATTGTAATAGACACTTAGAAGACTTTTGGATGAGCATAACCTCTCCTCTTAGCCAAAGAACAATGGCAGTTTACCCCTAGAGTCTATGACCTTCCAAGCCATAGGTTTCTGACTTGATTCTCAATACTACTGAGCAGACCACATATCTCATTAGAGAGTAGTTGATTACCTTTATAACCTCTGTGCCACAACTACTCCAGCGTGCACAGGTTTCCTGGATGGTTGATTTAGCAGCTTCAAGATCCACTGCTAGTTCACACTGTCAGTGATCACTGGTGACCATTTTCTACCAGCAGCTCATGTAGCTCACAGCTGGTCGGTAGGGAGGAAACATCTTTCTAGTGATTTTTTTTTTTTTTTACCTAATACATCCTTGATATTTAGCTCTTTTTTATTTTTATTTTTGTTCATTTTTATTTATTTATTTGAGAGAGACAGACAGAGAGAGAAAGAGGCAGATAGAGAGAGAAAGGGCGCGCCAGGGTTTCCAGCCACTGCAAACAAACTCCAGACACGTGCGCCCCCTTGTGCATCTGGCTAACATGGGTCCTGGGGAATGGAGCCTCGAACCAGGGTCCTTAGGCTTCACAGGCAAGTACTTAACCATTAAGCCATCTCTCCAGCCCTTCTAGTGATACTTTTTATTAATGTCATGTTCATTCTGCTCAAAATTCTCCATCAATGATCAATGATAAATATTTGAGAGCAGGGTCACATGAAGGTTTTGCTTCCTATCTCAGATCTATGCAGACAATTAAAGAACTAAACAGGACATGTCAACAAAGCTATAATATGACTCAAACTTGCTGAAATTTATATTACTAAACATCCCAACTGTTTTACTAAAGATGTCTTACTGAAATTCCCCAGGACCCACATTAGCCAGATGCACAAGGGGGTGCACATGTCTGGAGTTTGTCTGCAGTGGCTAGAGGCCCTGGCATGACCGTTCTCTCTCTCTCTCTCTCTCTCTCTCTCTCTCTCTCTCTCTCTCTCTCTCTCTCTCTCTCCTCCCTCTCTCTCTCTCTCTCTATCTTTCTCTGTCAAACAAATAAATAAAATAAAATATTTTTTAAAAGTTCTCAAGTGCTAAATCAGGTAGTCATTATACTATGGCAAATGCTGAGTCAGAGAAATCAATGTCAGTATAACTGGCTTAAGAAATATTTCCAAATTCACCAGTTACTAGCATGTATTTTGAATCTAATATATATCAGATACCATGAAAGTCCTTTGAAACACATTTAGGCAGGTTAACTAAGGAGTGTTACTAGGAAAGTAAATACTCAGTTCAAGTCATATTAGTATTTTACTAGTAAGAGTCATAGTCATGATGCCTTTGACTTAGCTTGTTTTTATTGTAACCACCATTCCTAAAGATACTCCCAATGTTTTCTGCAACTCACAGCTTACAAATAATCATATTATTCCTCCAAGCGTTCTTGGATTGACTTGGCTTTTGATAGAAAGGAGACCAGATTTAGAAAATCAATTAAGTGAATGCTTCCTGCCATTCCTTCACACAGCACATAGTCATTAGGAGCCAACCTCTATGCCATCTCAGACTAGTATCATTGAGAGTTGATCTAGTTTTTGTACCTGTTTGATAGAAAGTCCAATATGTGGAATTCCTGAGTGTATCTAATAAAGTCCCTATTGATGTGGAACACAGGGAAGGAGAATGATATCCTGGCTTGTGTATATTATAGCCTGGTTCACAAAACACAGGCCTATAGCAGGCCTTTAAACCACAGCCCTGTCTTGTTTCCATTTATTCAAGGTGTGATTCAGAGTGATGGCTTCACCAGCAATTCCTCAGCAGGTATTCATGTGTTTTGGATTTGGGGAGCACATGGATTGCTCCATACTGTCCCTGTTGAACATCAAATGTCAGCCTTTCTTTGACAGACCATTTTTCTAATTGGTTAAGGTCACTTTGAATTCTGCTCTTGCCTCACAAGGAATTTTCAACTTTTATTTTCCCCCACCCCACCATTCTCCAGCCTTATTTCCCAATGCTGTGTCTTCTGTAAATTGAGTAGGAATTCTCTTATTTATTTCATTGCAGGCCTTGCAAGAATAATTAAAAACTCCAAGAAAAATGAATGAGGTCTCTGGTATATGTTGTCCCAGGTTCCTCCCAAATCATGGTCTTGTACTCTTGTAGTAAGATTCATGTAATAGTATACACCAGGTCTGATATCCTTACCTCATTAATGGAAATACCTTGCAGATCCCCAAAGCTCTAGTGAAGTCCAGATGTGTCCTATATTGATTGTTACCCTTTTATTCAAGATGTGCAACTCCATCACAGAAGAGAATTAAATTGATTTAGTGTAAGTTTCTCATCAAAAACAGTGCCTTGAAATCTTTTGTTAAAAATAATTAGCTGATCTCTATTTATAGCTGATAATTCTGTACAGGAGATCTAATGAAAATTCCTAGGAATGATAAAACTAAGTCAAATTTCCCATGATGTTTCCTACTCAAGGACCACTGCCATTATCAAATAAATTTGTTTCAATGAGTTAAAAAAATAATAATTTGCTTGATTTTTTCTATAATTTTCATGTGCATTAAAGTGAAAAGAATTCAATATAAGAAGTACTTTTCTAATCATCGGAGGTATCCAGAGCAGGCTGCCTTAAGGAGGTGCTAAAGATAGCATCCATGAAAGTAGACTAAAACAGAGCACAGAAGGAGATTCTTGCATTGGCTAAGACATTGACTTGGATGACAGGATTCCCAGGTATAGTTTCAGTATTAAGTTGCTGTAATTCTGCATTCTTTTATTTTCTAGTAATATGTTTCCTTTAATTTTAAATTGCTTTTCGATTGCTTGTTTTTAAAAGCATTCTCTACCCTCTACAAAGTGACTTTTTTCTCTTTTTCTACATTCCATACATACTGCATCCAATATGGTAATAGGATTAGAAATGAGTGGAGGTTACTGCTTTACTAAAAGTTGTTATTTATCTTTAGCTGTGATGTAGGCAGGAAAAAAAGCAACAATTTTGTTCCTTGATCCAATCCTTCCAGACTAGGTAAATTTAAGTGGTGGGAGTTGACAGAGTTCTAAAAATTTACAAAGACTTCTCCATATAGTTCTCTTTTAAATAAATATTTTTACTTATTTATGAGAGAGAAAGAGAACTGGGCATGCCAGGACCTCCTGCCACTGCAAAGGAACTCCATATGCATGTGCCATTCTGTGGATCTGACCCCACATGGGTATTGGGGAATGAAACCCAGGTCCACAGGCTTTGCAAGCAAGTGTCTTTAACTACTGAACCATATCCCTAACCCCCACATAGTTCTTGCTTCCAGAAAGAACTTCCCATCATTGGAAGTTGCTGACTTTAATCACAAAACCATACAACAAGACACCAAGGACCGTGAAAGATGCTAAAATCAGAAGCCTAATGAAGGCCAGCTTAAACTACATTTTTATATTCTTCTCCAAATTATAATCTCAAGATAAAGAAATTCTGTATTTTCTTTCTTCCTTGTGGCAGCATTAGGAAAAACATAGCATCTGATGACACATTGACAGAGTTGAACCCCCTGACTTGATTAATACAGAATAAATTGTTAAGACTCCCAACCAGCTGAAACTCTCATTAGATTTGTAAAGGAGCACAATGGAATCATTGTCATTCTCCATTTCCATATATGAGGGAATATATTTAGAATTAGTTCTTTCAAAATGAAAGAAATGAAAGTGAAAATGTGAATGTTGTGCTTGTAATAGCCTTTGTTCAATGTCTATGCCTTATGACAGAAAAAAAGTGACTTGTCAAGGAGGCTCCAGGTTCAGGGACTGTGCTCCTATCCTATGAGCTGGGAAGAGCAAGACTGTGTGCTCCAATTACAAGTGTAATGTTTTATTGATGTCATCATTAAAAAATGCTTGACTTGGGACTGGAAAGATGGCTTAGAGGTTAAGGCACTAGCTTGCAAAGCCTAAGAACCCAGGTGTGATTCCCCAGTACCCCCAATATCATGTAAGCCAGACTCTCAAGGTGGCACATGCATCTGGAATTTGTTTGCAGTGGCTGGAGGCCCTGGCGAACCCATTTTTCTCTTTTGCTCCCTCTCCCTCTTTCTCTCTCTCAAATAAATAGAGAAATAAAATAAAATGTTTGATATTTAGCTAGCTAATTTATCATAGAATATAAAACATTCATATAGCTTGCAAATAAGTCTTACAGATTTTAGGTTAAATTCCAAAAGTCATTCTTGCACCAGAATGAGGTGAGTATTTGAAGGAAAGCTGCCAGTGTAATAGTGATGAAATACCTTGCTTTTACATTTATTTATTTATTCATTTCTTCCGGTAAAGATATTGTTATATGGGCATGTGTGTATATGCATGTTCATATGTGTGTGGGTGCACACGTGTATGGATACTTGTGTGTGTGTATCTTCATGTGCATGTTTGTGTGTAGGCCAATAGCTAACATCAGGTGCTTTTCTAGTCCCTCTCCAACTTATTCTTTGAGGCAGAGTCTCTCACTGAATCAGGAGCTCATAGATTTGGTTAGACTAGTTTGCCAGTAAGCCCGGAGAATCCTTCTGTCTCTGTCTCCTCAGTACTGGGATTTCAAGTACACACTACCATACTTGGCTTTTACATGGGTGCTAAGAATCCCAAATCAGGTCCTCCAGCTTGCACAGCAAGCTCTTTCTCACAGAGCCATCTCTCCAGCTCTGTTTACATCTCAGTGATCTTGTCTAAGAGAGTTTCACATGCATTTAATCATAAGGATGGGGTTATTCATAGTAATACTTTACCAAAGTGGCATAATGAAAGTACTGAGGGTATATTGTGTAACTTTCATAAAGAAGAAGGCAGACATGATGCACCTAAGAAAGTCTGTCTAACTGCCATGAATCTCAAAATTTTGCTTTACTTGCTACTGAGAAATGAGATGATATGAAGAAGAAATGGCAACATAAAACCATATTCAGAGACCTGGCACTATCATTTTGGAGGAAGAGTTTCAAAAGAGAGATGAGAACTGTATGTCCATGGGACAATTAAAAGTTTTCTGGGTACTTTGTAACACACAATCTTTTGTGTTGACATGAGTTCACCTTGATTGAGGATACCTTAAACTAAAGATAGCAGGATCAGCGAGTCTGTTGGGAAATTATCCTAGCGTGACCATGATAGCAAAGTAGGCACACCAGAGAGCAATGAAAAACAAGCCTATAAATTTGTCTTAAACAAACCAGTTATCATTGGAGCTAGTCTTTTTGGAGAATTCTGGGACATAATGAAGACTATTCCTTAAAGTTAGCCCAGCTGAGGGACAAGTAACCACAGTGCACATACATGACTGCCAGGTTTTCATTGTTTGAGAGATATTTTCATGGACTGTAATGTGATGGGACTTCTGGCTTGCACAACAAGAAATCTGAGCCTAGTGATGAAGAATGGATAACTAAGATGTGGTATATCTACACAATGGAATTCTATACAGCAGTAAGAAAAAGTGACACAAAGAAATTTGAGGAAAAATAGTTTAACCTGGAACAGATCATTCTCAGTGAACTTACCCAATCACAGAAAAAAAAAAATTGACACATAGTCTCACTCATCTACAGCACCTAACTTGAATCTACCCAAGATACCTTACATACCCAGAAAGCATCTTATGGACTAGACACTAGGATGGATGGGGAGGTAGGGGAGGGCATCAAAGGGGTAGGAAACACTAATCTAGACCCAAATGGCAATGGTACCATAAAATTCTAATTCCTAAAAGGCAGACCAAATGGCTGAACCTTCACCAGGCCCTTACAGGAAACACCTGAAACACAAGACACTGGAGAGGGTAGGATCAAGGCGAACCTAAATCTTCTACATCTTCCATGTCTCTCTCTCCCTCTCTCTCTTGTCTCTCTAACTCTTGTATATTAGTTATCTTTTAACTCATTTTCTTTTCTTTTTTTTTTTTTTTTTGGCTTTTTGAGGTAGGGTCCACTCTGGTCCAGGCTGACCTGGAATTAACTCTGTAGTCTCAGGGTGGCCTTGAACTAATGGCGATCCTCCTATCTCTGTCTCCTAAGTGCTGGGATTAAAGGTGTGCACCACCACACCCGGCTTTTTCCTCATTTTCTTAGTGGGCACTGTAACTCCCAGTACCAGCATGGGGCTATCATCAACAATGAGCTTTTGATCAGAGAAACCTACCAGGTTTCCTAAAAGAATGACAGATTTCTGTCAGAGTGCCTGAAGACCCACCAAAGGTTTGTGGTAAGACCCTATTGCTGAAGACACCATATGAAACTGACATGTAAAATGGAACAGCATGGCTGGAAGCCAGGAGAGAGTCAGTCCCCAGACAGTCAGGGTATCTAGTGCCAGAAGGTGCTACATGGGCGACTGGGGGAAATGACCAACATCAGTCCAAGCAACTCATGGTCTAACCTACTTAGCAGCAAATAACCTGTTGTGATGCCCACACAAGTGCAATAGTGGCACACAGCCATGGTGGGGAACCAACTGCTCTTGATTTGGCTAACTGATCCCCTCAGTGGTATAGGACCCATAGCTGGAGCTGGGAAACAAGTCAGAACCATATCCAAACATAAGCCCACTCTCCAGTATCAAGCTACCATCAATCATGTGCTACAAGAGGGCCTACACCTGTTAAACTCTCTATAAAAAAAAGTAAGGGCTATCTCATTTTTCCTGGTGCTACCTTACTCTCCGTTGGAGAATCTGCTTCTCTTTTTCAGATAGATGCAGATCCTAAGGAGAGAGCTGCCCCAACATACCTCAAAAGAGCCCCGGCTGAAACTAAGGAAAATTGCCGAAACAAACAAAGGTGCTGTTTTCCTGATGAACTGGATACCAGCACAAGGGGGAAGAAACCAACACAGAGAAAAATCAACTCCTACCAAATCAGAGAGCCAGGGCCTCAGAGGCCCCCAACACCTCATCACTGAAGCAGACCAAAAATGAACCCAACATGGCTCAGGGAAATTTTGCGGAAGAGGGGGCAGAAAGAATGTCAGAGCCACATGTTGGGTCCTGATATGCAGAGACATTCATCATACCAATAACTATGGGCAAACTCCTCAATGCACTACCCATACACCTCAACAAGGAGGGGCCAATGGGGAGGGGGTAGGATATGAATAAGCCTAATAATAGAACCAAACTGCCTGTATTTGCTGAATACAAAACTAATTTAAAAAACAAAAAAGAAAATTGGAGCTGGGCATGGTGGCACATGCCTTTAACCTCACCATTCAGGAGGCAGATGTAGGAAGATCGCTGTGAGTTCAAAGCCAGCCTAGACCATATGATGAATTCCAGGTCAGCCTGGGCTAAAGTAAGACCCTACCTTGAATCCTCTCCCATCCCCCCCCCCATTAAGAAATTTGGGCCTCAAAAAGTAGACTTCATTAGAAAAGAATGATACTGGATTGCTAGTTTGTTAGCAGACATGCAAACCTTTGAGAAATTGTAAATTTAAAGTACTGTTATAGGGCTGGAGAGATGGCTTAGCAGTTAAGTGCTTGCCTGTGAAGCCTAAGGACACCGGTTCAAGGCTTGATTTCCCCAGGACCCACGTTAGCCAGATGCACAAGAGGGTGCATGCATCTGGAGTTCGTTTGCAGTGGCTGGAAGCCCTGGATGGCCCTTTCTTTCTTTCTCTCTCTCTCTCTCTCTCTCTCTCTCTCTCTCTCTCTCTCTCTCTCTCCCTCTCTCTCTCCCCCCCCCTCTTTGTCTGTCTGTCTATCGCTCTCAAATTAAAAAAATAATAATAGTAAACTACTGTTATAACAAAAAAAAAGAAATCTGGGGGGAGGGAGGGTATCACCATGGGATATTTTTTATAATCATGGAAAATGTTAATAAAAATTGTGAAAAGAAAATAAAAATAAAGATAAAATTGAAAAAAAAGAAATCTGAACCTATTCTCTTGGCAAGAAAATAAAACACTCTACTTAGATAAATGAATGCTGACTAAACGTTTGCAGGACATTGGGATTGAATCTAGGATAAGGTTAATCTTGGGTTTGGATTTCAAATATCTAAGCTTTCTCATTTAGATAGATGGTGGGTTAATTTATATTACTTTTGTGACAAATTTCATACATGCACATAATATATTTTCATCACAATCTTCCCAGTACCTTCTTTTGATTCCCTTCACTTAATGGTGGGCTATCGAAATAAGTATATTGTATATTTCCATGATGTTGCTCTAGTTTATTTTATTTTTTTTAATTTTTTTTTAATTTATTTATATGAGAGCGACAGACACAGAGAGAAAGACAGGTAGAGGGAGAGAGAGAGAATGGGCGCACCAGGGCCTCCAGCCTCTGCAAACGAACTCCAGACGCGTGCGCCCCCTTGTGCATCTGGCTAACTTGGGACCTGGGGAACCGAGCCTTGAACCGGGGTCCTTAGGCTTCACAGGCAAGCACTTACCCGCTAAGCCATCTCTCCAGCCCCAGCCATCTCTCCAGCCCCTGCTCTAGTTGATTAAAATGGTAAGTTTTAACATACTAAGGTATCATGTCATCACTCATTAGACATTGCCTTTGCAGTTATTCTAGGTTAGAACTTGTGCTGGATCTCAGATCTGACAATTCTCTGGTTAATATCAAGGGCTACTCAATTATCATAAAACATGGTATTGTTCCTAGTGGCAGTCCTTTCAAAACCATTCTCTCAGACACTCTCTCTCTCTCTCTCACTTTCTCTGTCTTTGTGATTATATCTACATTAAAAAATTTCTCCCAAGTGCTAATCATAAATCAACCTCTGTGCCTCAACATAGGACAGCTTATTTTTAACCCTAACACACCCTACTTCACTGTTCTTAAGATATTATCCACGCTCATCTGTCTTTTTCCAAAGTAAAAGATCATTGATCCAGTCCTTAAACTGCTCTATTGTGTGGCCTCTACTAACACAAGAATAGCATACATACATTGGGCATTTATCATTGAAGCACTGTGTGAGGTTATCTGGGTATATTTGCTCATTCAATTCTTATTTTATGTTATAAGTTGACTATTGTTATTCTTTTTTACTGATGAGTAAATGAGACACAAAACCGGTTCATTAACTAGCCCTGGGTCAAACAGCTAGAGGTAGGACTGACAGCTGAAGGTGGGCATTTGGCCCCAAAGTATATATATTAATGTGTAAGCTTTTTAAAAAACACTACTATTTTATTTCCAACTTCCATACTGATACGGGTTTAATTCTAAGTCTAAACTTTACCATACATTACAAACAAGCACTAGGGTTCAGGTTCACTAGCAGAGTGATTGCTTAGCATGTGTGATGTTCTGTCTTTAATCCTAAGCCAAAACAAACACAAACAAAGCACTCAGGAACCATTATATAAAGAGTTTCACTGGAATACTCAAAATATTGAAATCCAGGGAATTGTTTTGTTTGTTCTGCTTCATCAAGGATAGTTTTAATTCTCTGACATATATAAAATAAAACTAGCTAATAAGGAGAAATTGATGACACCTGCTAAAGTAGTATATAAGAATGATTTATGCCACTTTCATTAACATATCTATATTTATGGATTTATGTCCATGAATGGAAAATATTTCTCAGATAACATGGGCACCCAACAAAGGGGCACAAAGTGGCCCATTGTGTGGCAAAAGGACTACCTTAAAATATGAACTCTTGCATTTTTCTCAGCCATGTGTTAGGAAGAAAATCCAAGTTTGTCCTTTGGATCAAGTGCACCCTGAAAGTCCCTATATCATCCTGGCATGAATTATCCTTGACCAATCTAAAAAAGGAGAGTACTATCCAAATTACAGGCTGACTTCTACTTTCCTCCTGATCCCCTCCAATGGAAAGAGCTTTGGTAACAAAAGGGGTGGGTTCAAATCCTCACCTCTCCACTTACTCAACCTGAGTGTTTTTCCTTATCTTCAAAATGAGGATAATGATAAGACCAGCCACACAGGGTTGCAGCCAGGATTGAGTGAGCTATTGTGAATAAAGCATTCAAGGCACTGCCTGGCATGCACCCAGTAAGTGGAGATGTTTAATGGCTGTCATTATGTAACTTTGCTAGAGTGATTAAATGTCCAAGTTCTAAACTCAGGCAGTCTCAGATACAATCATGCTCTGTGACTTACATGCTATGTTAGGTGACTTAACTTCACTGAGCCTCAGTTTCCTTGCTTGGTTCGATAGTACTTCTTAGAAAGATAAATGGAGAAAACATGGATGAATTTCTTAACATAATAATACATTGTGCCTGGCACTACCTACACAGGACCATCATAAGAGGAGGAAAAGATCATGAAATCAAAATAAGAGACTGATTGAGGTGAGGAGGGTATATGATGGAGAATGGAATTTCAAAGGGGAAAGTGGGGGAGGGAGGGTATTACCATGGGATATGTTTTATAATCATGGAAAATGTTAATAAAAATTGAGAAAAAATAATAGTCATTAGAGGTGCTAATTTTAATGCTTTCTGTTTTACTTTCTTCTCTTCTTTTGCCTTGGTAATATTCTTGTAGCCATCCATCCATTTATCCGCACACTGCACACTTCGTTTCATTAAAGAAAGGCATACTCTTGGGCATTAACAGGATTGATTTGGAGAGATTTTGGAGGTGGGAGCAACATGTACCCAGGTATGGAGTCCTAATTCTACTATAGTTAGGCAATTCTATATAGTATTAAAAGCATAGTTTGCACACCCACCCAGGCTGTGGAAGAGGGACTTGAAAAAGTCCAAGAGCCATGACTGACTGCTAATCTCATAACTCATAACCCACAACCCCAGGTTGAATACAAGCAATCCTACCAAAGAGAGCTCTCAGTGGAATGGGGGAAAGGAGGAGGAAAATGATGGCATCAACACATGATGTGTCCATACAAAGTTTCTACTTAATAAAAAAAAATAGTTTGAGGCCACATCACCAGGGTTTCCTAGCTGTCATTGTAATAACTAATGCACAAATTCCTTACCTATTTGTTTCCCTTACTGTAAAATGGAGCTATAAACACAGGATTGCCTCATAATGTTGTTGTGAGATAAGCTTTCCTGAGTTAATCCACATTACTTGCTTAGTACCATGTTCCATACGCTGTGTCATCCACCATTGTTAGTACTTTAGAAGTGAGAAGGGCCCTTAGCTGTTAGGAAAATAAGTCAGTCATGATGGGTGGCCAAATCACAGCCTGGAACCTTTGTATGGTTCAGTCATGGAATTCAACCTTCCAAACATGCTCTTTGAGTGAAACAAACATGAATTAGGTCCCATAGAACTTTAAATGAGGGTAGAGTTAAGATAAAATACTGCTGTGAAAAGAGATGTGAACTTTGGGTCAAAAGGTCCAAATTTGAGTGCTGACACAGAGAGGTCAGTTTCAGTAGTTTTATCTATTTTTTTCTGTTTAGATTTAATTGCTTCTCTTTCCTTCACCTCAGCATGACAATATCCTGTAACCATCTACCATCACTCTGCCAATTGAATAAAAGTTGTGTACTCATTAAATCCACTGACCTTCACTGAAGCTTAATTTATCCCTCTGAAAAATGAGTACTATAAAACTTGTTTGTGAAGACAAGAATATACATTCTAAGAAAAGTGCTTGAAAACATTGTTAAGAACTATTAAAATAAAATACCTCATCACCACAGATGCTATTGTACATTTTAACAAAAATGTATCACTTCATCCTGCTTTGGTAAAAAATGGCCTTTCACTTTAGGGTTTTCTAGGACCCTTTACTTAGATCTGGAAGGTGGGGATCAAGTCCTAGTGAGAACTGATAGAAACTCCTAGGCCCCTGATTGAACTTGGTGCCAAGCACCCTAACAATGGCACTCACACTTACACTTGGGTGGTTGTAAATATAGGTGGGGACATTAATCAACCAGGTGGCTGCCCACTGTCCAGAACATGAGCAATTAAACACAAGGGCCATTTTTATCCAAAGGGTTTGCTATTTCATAGCCAATCACTGAGGCAGCTTCACCCCACTTTGAACTTTGTGGAAAGTAAGGGCAGCATATGCATCTGTGGGCTCAATAGATTCCCTGTAGCTCCTGCCATCAGCTCTATTCATCTCTTGCTAAAGGAGCACCAGTATCCCCCTGCTTTTTAGTGTTTAACTCCTTCATTTAGAAAGAAGCAGCAGGAAATTTGAACCAAGAGCTATCTTTATCTTTATAACAGCAAAAGCAATTTTAACATTATCTTCCATGCCATAATCTGCATTTTTGCAATCTGCTATATTTTAAAATATCAAATTTAGGAAAGAATATGTTCTTCTCAGACACTCACATGGCTTCCTAATGTCATTTCTTCTCTAATTAGAATTGTGCTTGGTTTAGAGTAAGACATGTAATGTTCTTGTTCCCTAAAGCAAATATAAACGCTACAGAAGATTAGTTGTGGCTCAGCTTTACCAAAGCAAATGCAAAATTATAGCATGAGTTTATTTGAAAAGGGACTATTATTGAACTGTACCAATTAGGCTGATCACCTTAAAGAAGCCCTGAGGGGCAGGTAAAAGCCTGTATTTACATATCCAATGGAGTAAACACCAGATTGCCCCTGGCCTACCACCTGAGAGGGTGATCTTGCAAGAAAAGAAAAGAAAAGAAAATGAGGTGATGGTATAAATGGCACCATTCTATTCTCTATCCCTATTGATGGAACCTGAACTTTTTGAAAACATACACATGCACACACACTCCTGTCATTCTTCAGTTGCTCATAGTACTTCCCTGAAACTTTCCCTATCCTTTAAGCCAAGAGGATACCTACTCTTTATTCTCCATATAAATTCTCTCAGAAAAACATTTACAGGCCCCATGGAGACTTCAGAAGAGATTAAACAACTTGGGTAAGATAGGGAGAATCACATAACCTTGCCTTCAAAGCCCAGTTTCAAGCATCTCCTCCTTAATACCTATCCTCCCTACTCCCTACAGTGCTCATATATAAAAGAATTTCTCAGACTAGACTGTGCATACAGGTTATGCTAAGGCCTTATTAATATGCAAGCTCTGATTCAGTAGGTCTGGGCTAGAAGCCCAAGACTTCTGTATCTATTGGAACTCCTGTTTATAAGACTATTGAAGGTTCATGGAATATATTTTTAAGACTACAGGTCTATACTACACATTTCAATGATTTATTCTAGTCTCTTTTCTCTCCCTATATAGGTTTTCAATTCTCTGAAGCCAAAGATAATATCTTATAATATTTATAGAGAGTATCAACATGCTAAACTCACAATTCAGGTCACATAAATGCTTCTGGATTAAGAGATTAATTTTTACACAAAAGGACTTTGAGACCAACAGCCTGGCTGGACATTTAGTGGTGCTCCTTATAAACTGTGGAGAACTAAGTAATTTATTCACCCTATGTGAAACTCAGCGTCTTTGTGTGTAAAACTATAGGCTAACTCTTAAAGATTGCATGAGCTAATTCCATAAAGCCTATGAAGCACAGTACTTGGCCCAAAGTAGATTCCCCATAAAAAAAACATTTCTGTATTGCCTTGGATTTCTCAGAATAAGAAGTTAAGATGATCATATCTTTATAATATTTGCTAATCAGCTATAATTTTAACACACACATACACACACACATCTATAGATATAGAGACAGATATGTACACATACCTATATGAAAACAATTATTTGAGTATTTCTCTTCTGCCCTTGTGTTTCCTGGAAATTTCTGAAACTCATATATATATGTTTTCTTCAGGTATGTAACAAAGCTTTACCTAGTAAAGTATTCACTGAAATTGATAGTCAGATATCTTAGGTTTCTAGTTCTACTAGTTGCCCAGGAGGCATTGAATGATTATCCTACTATATCTCTTGTTTCTAAAAGAGGAATAATGATAGTAACTTACCATGCTGAACACTGCATAGAAAAAATACCCTTTACAACAGATAGAGTGCCATACACATGGAAAGTGTTGCTATCTGCTTCTATATGCCATTATCTGTTGATAGATATTATCTTATATTCTAAACTCCTGTGTTTATAATAGTCTTTTTCACATTTTAAGTCATTTTATTATTTTGTGTATGTGTATGTTCATTTGTATGTACACATTTGTGTGTGTGTGTGTGTATAAAAATCAAAGGATGGCTGCCATTACTTCTCCATCAGTGGTAAAGGCCTCCCTGATTAGCTAATGGAAAGCTGTTGGAAGAGTCAGATTCAACAATAGTGTAGCCACTAGTAAGTTTCCCATACCACAGTAAATAACCCATGATCATGCAAGCAACCCTAATTTAACTCAATGTTTTTTTTTTTAAGGTATGAAAGTAGAAGATTAATAGGAGGTAAATGTAGATAAGAGAAGGAAAGGGAAATGAATAAATAAAAATCTTTAAACATCAAAAGAAAATATTTTGCATGTTAGACAATAAACCCCCAGGACAATGCACTAATGTTAATACTATTATTCATCCTCTTTTCCAAAATACTAAACTTTATTTTTTATTTTTAGAGGGAGAGAGAGAGAGAGACAGAGAGACAGAGAGAGAATTGGTGCGCCAAGGCCTCAGCCACTGCAACAGAACTCCAGACACGTGTGCCACCTAGTGGACATATGAAACTTCGCAGTTGCCTCACTTTTGTGCATCTGGTTTATGTGGGAGCTGGAGTGTTAAACATGGTTCCTTAGGCTTTACAGGCAAGCACCTTAAACAGCTAAGCGATCTCTCCAGCCCTAACTTTTATTTATTAAAAACAAAAAGCCCTATCACTCTTGACAGCTAATCAAATTGCTTATCTCCCATGCTCAATGTTTTATCACTGTGTTTTTTCTTCAGCAAAGCTCCTATTAGGGCATTCTAACAAGTAATTACCCTACTTTTAGTAACTTCTCATCCACATCTTGCTCTTTGGCAATGACTCTCTGACTATAATTGTGTTTGGAGCACAGCCTAATCACTTTCTTATTGCAAAACCCCAATAAAGTAGTTACTCCTGAATAAGGTCTTCCCTACCAAGGTCTTCCCCACCATCTTTAATTACATTGAGTAATTTTTTTCTTCAGCACCAGAATATGTTGCCCCTCTAACTAGTCTAGGATTGATCACAGCATGATGCTTTGTTTTAAAGATAAGGAACAAGAAAGAGAGGGAAAGAGAGAGAGTAAAAAGAAGGAAGAAGAGGAGGAGGAGGAAGAGCAGATAGAAGACAAAGGAAAAGAGAAGAGAAAAAAAGGAGGAAAAGGGAGAGGAATGTCACTTGACACCTAAACTTCAGCATCACATGTGTTCAATCCAATGCATTGTATTGGTTGAGGCAATTATTAAGGAATGGAGAGATTGCTTAGCAGTTAAGGCTCTTACCTGAAAAGCCAAAGGACCCAGGTTCAATTCCCCAGGACACACGTAAGCAAGATGCACAGGGTGGTGCATGCATCTGGAGTTTGTTTGCAGTGTCTGGAAGCCCTGATGTGCCCATTCTCTCTCCCCCCCCCACTCTCTCTCTCTCTCTCTCTCCCATTCTCTCTTAAATAAATAAATATAAATAAAATATGGTTGACAATATTTTTAAAAAGGAATGGTAGACACATCCTATTTCTCTATGTGTGATAAAAAATATGTGAGATAGTATATTGATGTGCTTTTTCATTGAATACATGACTTGCCATTGTCATGAAAGGGACACCTAGGGTGAACCCCTCTGAATTCATTCCATCTATAATCTGTGGCCACTCAAGGCCACCTGTTTCATATGCTGGGAACAGTTCTTGATTTGGCAATCCTGGAATTTAAATAGGATAAATGCTCATCAACACCACTGAAACTGGTCTCAATATCACATCTCTCCTTGACCCTTTGATATTCTATTCATTCTCAGCTAACAACTTTGCTGGACTAGGCATCTTACCTGGTGAGATAGCCAAGATTCTCATTTTTGAGTATCTATCCCTGGTCAATATATACTTATCAGGCCATGCTTATACTATAATTATTCATCATCAATAATTGGTAAGGAAAGTAACAAAGTAGATTACCTACCACCATTGATTAATGATAGCCATATAGGGGCCAGTAAAGTGATTCATTAACTTGTCTTTTGGTCTATGGACATATGAAGTCAAATGCCTTTGAACAGAATCTGTAGCTTAAAGTTTAGTAAGATAGTCCCTGTGTGCTTTGATCAAAGAATTTCCCATTTGGGAAGCAACATGCCTAGACAACCAAGCCCAAAAATTGTGAGATTGGAAACACAAATTCCCAAATTGCAATCCTGAGAGAATTATGAGTGGTTTAATCACAGTACCACCCTTAGTTACCAGAACAATAGATCTTACCCACTGGAGAAACTGCATTGTATAATGGTCCTTGATTTAGGACATATGCTGCACCCAGAAAGATGGTTCCTTGTCTTTGCAAGGTATCTTTGATCATTTCCTAGCTATCACCTCAGTTATACCATCAAAGGTCTTTGTGTTGTGTAGTGTAACTGTTGTCAAAATTTTCTTTGGTCTAACATAGGCCATTGGTTCAAAATTATAAGATAGTCCGTGTTAATAGAGCATGCCTGCTTAAATCTTTCAGAGAGGGAGGTTAATTAAGGCCTCATAAGCAGTAAAGAGACCAATTCTAATCTGCATTAATTCCAGAGTAGAAATAGCCAGTATATTTAACTCACAAATATACACTTAGCCTTCTCTGGTGATAGTGCCTTATTGTGGACACATAACTGATGTTTACTGTTGACAGGTCAAATTTTTGGCAGTGGTAATAACAAAATCAGAATTTATTATTTTCATTTTTTTTTAGTTCTATTGGTGTCAACTCTATGAATCATTATGTCTCGTTTATTTTTGATAACTCTTCTCAGAAAAATACTTTCTGGTGTGCATTAATATTAATATGCTCTTCAGACTTTGTGCTGCTGGAGCTCAGAAAATATCTCAAAGTATGCTTTTTAAACGTTTTATTTATTTGAGAGAGAGAGAATGGGTATACCAGGACCTCTAGACACTGCAAATGAATTCCAGATGCATGTGCCAACTTGTACACCTGGCTTACCTGAGTCCTGGGGAATCGAACCTTTTGGGTTTCAGACAAACACCTTAACTGCCAAGCCATCTCTTCAGCCCTCAAAGTATGCTCTTTAGTATACTGAGTACTTTAACCTGTGGGAGCCTGCAAGGCATCAGGAGTTGCTTCAGAAGCAAGTTCTCTCTGACCTTCTTCTGCCCTTCTGTCTCCTACCTCTCTTTTTCTCTCATATTGACTAATAGAAATTGGCTGTCCTTTTCCCCAAGACCTATCACATAAGCTAGAAGCCCTCACCCTCAAAGTCAGCCATAAAAATCTAGAAAGAAAAATCCCTTTCTTCCTTGAAGACTTTTATTTCATAGATCTTCCTTGCACCTTGGAAGAAAAAAATGCTACTCCCAGAGTCCAAGAAGAATCTCAGAAGACAACCTCCACTACCTTTCCCTCCTCAGTTAACTACTATGCAATACTGTGAGGTATCCAAAATGAATGAAATATAAAAATTGGAAGATAAAGTACAAAGCATGAAGTATGAATTTATCAAGGAAATTGAAACACTGAAAGAGAAACAAAATCCTATAAATTAAGATTAAAAACAAGAAATGAACAATTCATCAGAGAGTTTCACCAGCAGACAAGACCATGCAGAAGAATAAATTTCAGGGATAGAGGATGAAGTTAAGAAAATAATACATGCAGACATATATAAATATAAAATCAAGGAGCATGAGCAATATTTTCATGAAATCTAAGATACATTCAAGAGACAAAATCTTAGAATTCAATGTAGAATAAAGAGCTGAGAGAATACCTACAGTAATAGACTGTGTAATGAAATCATAGCAGAAAAATCCCCAAACTTAGTAAAAGAGATCAACATGTATTTAAATCACCCTACACACAACACCAGTGAAGCACCTCTCCATAAAACACTGCAGTCATGCTGTTACAAATACAAAGTATGGCTGTAGAGATGGTTCATCAGTTAAAGATACTTGCTTACAAAGCCTGATGGTCCGGGTTCAATTCTCCAGCACCCACATAAAGCCAGATGCACAGTGTGGCACATGAATCTCAAGTTCATTTGCAGAGGCAGTAGATTCTGGCACATATATTCATTCATTTTCTTTTTCTCTCTTTCTCTCCTTGCAAATAAATAAATAGTTAATAAAAAAATTACAAAGTAAAGAATAATACTAAAAGCTGTAGTGGAAAATCAACAAATCACGTTCAAAGACTAGGATATCAGAATAACTTTTGACTTTTCATCAGCAATCCTAAAAGCAAGGAATGCATGTAAATATATATTCAAGCCCTAAAAGTAAATAAATGTCAACCAAGAATGCTATATCCAGTAAAGTTACCTTTCAAAATAGAAATAAAGATAGTTCAGTAGAAATACAGTTGAGGGCAATTCATGACAAACATTCCAGCACAATAGAAAATTTTCAAAGAGATACTATACAGGTAAAAAGAAGAAAACTAGTCTCATATTCTCACCCACAACAGCACATATAAGAAAGGAACAGGGGAACAAAGAAGGTCTGAAAATGAATCTATCACAGTAAGGCGGAAAACTCTCAAAACTAACAAGAGATGAGCAAAAGGAAAACAAATATCCTAGCCAACCAGAGTATCTAAGAAAGTCATAGGGAAAAAATTGAATAACATTACATGTAAATGAAGACACCACAGGCCAAGTACATAGAGATCAAGCTGGAACTTAGAAGGAAGGCAGCTCCCTACTGACTAGCACTCAGTGTTGGAAAGTGGCATGTGAGCTGCTGAGGATATTGGCCACCAACAGCATGAACAAGCAGGGGACCATGAAAGCTACAAAATCAATGACCTGGGCAAAGTGTACAGACCTGTGACTCATTGCCTATACAGGTAATCAATTGCTCTCTGATTGTACATAAAACCTGCTCAGTGGGAAAGAATTTATACCTGATAATGAGAACCAAGACTTCCTATGGATAGGAAGGTCATAACTCTAGAAAGATGCTCCCGCTGGTTTTTGGCTACTAGTGGAAATATCCATCAAAATGTCTCTTAAATTTTAATGATGATTATCCCCTTTAATCCATCCTGCTCTCATTCTTGGTTGAAAAATCTGCTTTTTAACAGATGGTAGATGATGAGAAACTATAGCCAAGTAACAGTCATCTTTATCATATCTGCTAGGTTCCAGGCAACATTGTAAGAGGAAGTGGCATTTTTTTTGTATTTGTACTGTTTTTTTAATTAACTTTTTATTGAGAGCTTCCATAAGCATAGTCAATAAACTATGATAATTCCCACCTCTGCCTCCACTCTTACTTTCCCCCTCTCAAATCCACCCTCCTTTTTCTTTCCAATTAGTCTCTCTTCTATTTTGATATCATAATATTTTTTTCCTGTTATGAAGGTCTTGTGTCAGGCACTGTGAAGTCATGACTATGAAGGCCATTTTGTGTCTGGAAGGCAGAATTATAAGCAGTCCTACTCTTCCTTTGGCTCTTACATTCTTTCTGTCATCTCTTTACCAGAGACCCTCAGCCTTGGAGGGTGTGATAAAGATGTCTCAAATAGTACAGAACACTCCTCCATCACTTCTTCTCAGCACTATGGTGACTTTTGATTCACTCTAGTCGTTACTGCCATCTGAAAAGAGAAGCTTCTCTAACCAAAAGTGAGAGTAGCATTAATATATGGGCATAAATGTAAGTGCTTAGAAGGCAGTTTTGTAAGAATAACATATGCATTTATCCAGACAACAGTAGTCATTACTTCCCTAGGGCTTATGACTTCCCCAGCCATAGGCTTTTGACTAGGTTTTCAGTACCAGATATGTATTCCCTCCCATGGATCAGGCCTCCAGTCCAACGAGAGAACAGTTATTTTCCCCCATAACAGACATGCCAATATTGTACCACTTGGCACATTTGGCCTGGCTGGTCAGCTGCAAGGCTTGTAGTTTAACACCACTGACAACTTCTCCCTCCAAAATTGTTGCAAGCTGCATAGCTCTTTCAAGCGTCTGACAGCTATTCAAGAGGGATGATGTTTTTAAATGTAAAAAGTTTCTACACAGCAAATAAAACATCAGAAAAGCAGACAGCCTACAGAATGGGAGAAAAATCTTTCAAGTTTTTATTTATTTATTTGAGTGAGAGAGAAGGAGGCAGAGTGATGGGAGAGAATAAGTGCACCGCTACAAACAAACTGGACACATGTACCATCTTGTGCATCTGGCTTATGGGGTGCTGGGAAATGGAACATGGATCCCTAGGCTTCACAGACAAATTCCTTAACTGCTAAACCATCTCTACAGCCAGAGAAAAATCTTTATAAGCTGTATTTTAGCCAGGTGGCTAAAAACAACAGTTGTAAAAATTAAACACTAAAATTCCCCCAAATTTCCAAGCAATAAATGGGCTACTGAAATGAGCAGACAGTTCTCAAAAGGAGAAATATAAATGACCAATAAACATTTTTTTAAAAAATACTAAACATTCTTAGCCATCAGGAAATGTAAAATAAAACCAATTTGAGATTTAATTTCACTCCAATCAGAATTCCTGTCACCATTTAGGAGGTGAGGCCTATTGAGAGACAAATAGGTCCATCCTCATGAATAGATTGATAGATGGATGTTGTTTTGTGAGAATGGGTGAGGTATCGTGTAGGTATGGAGTATTTCTCATAAGAACAGGTTACCTCATGTTTTTGAAGCAGTCAGCATATGACTGTTTCCCGTTTCAATTCTCTGCTATGCTATGATATAATGACAAGAGAAGGGAACCTTTACCATGATACAAATGCTGTTTTTGGATCCATCAGGCAACAAAATTATGAGCCAGAGCCTGAAAGATGGCTCTGTGGAATATGGTGCTTGCCTGCAGAGCCTAAAGGACCTGGATAACTCTGGAAACTCTGTGTAAACAGATCATAAACAGTCAAGATTAGAAACAAAAATGCAAGTCAGGAAATGATTGCAGTAATTCAGATGCAGGATAGGTGATGATTTGTATCAGGGTAGCAGCCATGGAGATGGTGAGAATTTATCAAAGTCTGAGTATATATTAAATATAGACTCAAAAGAATTTACTGACAGACTAGATGGAAGATATGAGAGAAAGATAGAACTTGGGTTAGCAACATTATAACTAGGGTGCAAGTATCAAGTAGTGTTTTGGAAAATAAAATGGGCTCATGGAATTGATTACTGAGGGACAAATCAGAAAGGGTTTCGGCAGCCCTCAAAGAGATGTATGGGGGTTGTACAGAAACACAGGGAGTGACCTCTCTTATTGAAGATGATCTCATTCACAGTTTGCTTCTATGTTTGGCCAAAGAGGAGATTTTCTCTCTTTCAGGACTTATCCCAGAGCTTACACATCAACACACATGAAGGTGGCCCATCTCCCTTTGTCATACCCACTTGGTGGCATCTGAAGTAGTGTTGATTGTTCCAGAATTTCCACACAAGCTATGCTCCAGGCTGCCAGGCTTCCTGCAGACCTGTGTAGCGGAAGGGCATGCACCCCCTCGGCTGCAGCTATGGCTGGATGGCTGCCCTTTATTGGTCCTTTTGCACTTCACAGGCAGGAGGCTATTTTGCAAGCAAAGCCATCCCACAGGTGCTGGGCTGGAGCATGACTGAGTTCCTTTGTAGAACTAGCCACAGAACAATCCTTCCTGTGTGCTCCCAGATTTAAGTGTCACGTTGAAGTTGATGTGAGGTGCTGACATATAGCACGGAAGTTTTACTGTAAGGACATTTTGGAGTTTCAAAGCGTCACCTGATGGAGGGCAGGGTAGAGAAAACAGAAGTTAACGAAAGGAAGGAAGTGGTGTTCACAAAGTGGAAAAGAGAGCTGCACTTTTGAGTCTCAGTCTATTGAAATGTTCTTCTTCAATGTCTCTATACCTCGGTAACTCATCTGCCTCGCTCATCATTTGCAGACTAACTGCCTCCTAGTAGATTGCACAAGAGATTGTGGGTGGATGAATAAATGAACAAATGACCCTAAATCAATCTTGGAGTCTGACAGCTGAATCATGTTGTCAAGATCCATGTCAAAACTCCAGTTCCAGTTTATGCTGTTTTTGGTACATGAGTCACACACTACACCCATATAGACTGGAGCAGTTGGATCAGTGGAACTGATCAGTAATTGGAAGGACAGAACCAGTCAACTATTTCAAGTGGTTGCTTTTACCACTAATTTTTTTCTACTCAGTTGTCTAGCCTTGTCTGAATTACGAACAAAATAAATCGAAAGCCACACTAATGTGTGAAGGACACAAGCACCAATGCCTGAGAGAATGAACAGTGAGATAAAAGGTTGTCTACATCCGTTCCTTGTAGTCACCTCAAAAGGGTGGCTGAACTGCTAGATTGCTTGTTAGATGTCATGAATTCAAACTACACAACTGATTACCTTCTCAATTTTCCCCTGCTTATATAATCAGCATCTGCTGTTTCAATGAAGTATTGGACTCTTCATCAACTCTCAATGCCCCTTTTTTAAGACTATAAATATTTGATATTTTAAGTCAGTTTTTCACATAGATCTCTCCAACCATTCTCTGTACCTCTCCCTCTGCCTAAGCAGGACTGTGTCCTCAAAGATTTTTCTACTCAAGGCTGAAATCCATTTACATTCTTTTTAACTTTTCTTCTTTTTTATTGTGCCTATGTACACATGTTGCCCATGTATGTGTGTGTGCATTCGTATATGTGTGCGTGGACACACATATGTGTGGGTGTACAAACAACATGAATGGGTGTGCACACATATGTATGTGAAGGCTGGATGTTGACAGAGGGTGCCTCCTTAGGGCTCTCTACTTTATTTCTTGGGACAGGGTCTCTCACAACTGAAATGTAACCTGTTTGGCTTATTTAACTTGCAACCTTGCCTCCAGGGATCTATTTGCCTCGGTCTCCAAGCACTTGCATTACAGACACAGCATTCTCTGCTACATCTGAAATTTCAAATACATGGGGATCTGAACTCAGTCCCTCACACTTGTGTGGCAGGCACTTTACCAATTGAGTCATCTTCCCAGCACCTCATTTTCAATTTTTACATAAGCACACTTTGGGTTATACCTGCAAGTGATATTTTTCCAGACACTGATTTGATGATGTACTGAAGGTTTCCACAGACTTTCTCAAGTGCCAACTGTGTAAACTAAACAATGACACCAGAAGAAATTACATATCAAAGGCATATAAGGAAGAGGAATATGAGGGCATTTATGTCATAAAAGCTTCTGTGGTAGTTTAATGTTAGTCCCCCCAACAGACTCAAGTGTTTTATTAAAGCTTGTCTCAAGGTGCCTAGCTGGAGAAGGTGTCACTGGAGTGTATTCTGGTGTCCAACCCTATGGTGTTACTTGGGGCGGATCTTATTTCCAACCTAAAGGTATGCAGAATGGTTTGATTTTTTTGGCTGGGTCCGTGCTATTTGCTGTCCATTTGTGCTTGCTTTTGGTGTTGCTGGCTGTTTCAATTTATGAATGGGACCCAGCTTCTTCTGCCACTGATAGAACTTCTCCTTAGATCTGTAAGCTGAAATAAACTCTCCCCCCTATATACTCTGCCTTGTTTGGATGTTCATCCCAGCATCTTGGAGCTGACTACTACAGCAGCCTTAGCTGGAAGGGTGGCACAGGCAAGGTTCAATTTCATGTTTCCCAGGCTATAGCTAATACAAAGAGAAATATGAGAAAACACACAGAGGACCTGACGTAATATCTACAAAAGAATAAATTAAATTGCAAAGGGATTCATTATCACTCCTAATCCTTCAACTTGAGAAGGCAGCCATTTGTGGTACTCTCTTGTTTGGTGTGTAATCTTCAGTACCAAACATGTAGTTTTAAATTTTACTTTAATGAATCAATGAAACACCTAACAGTTACCGGTATAATAGAATATTTCAATGAGTTAAAGCATAATAGCTGCATTTCTGGGTACCATAAGTGAGTGAAAAAAGAGTGGTTTTATGCCAACCACATCCACTTTCTATTATAATACAATTCTGTCCATCACCAGAAGTTTGAAATTATAAAGAGTAAAACATTTAATGAACATGCACTCATTAAATGATGCGTATCCCTTACCGCTGGGAGAGAGAAAGCTAAACTCACAGTTTGAATGGTCCTAAAACAACCTTAACAGCAGCTTGTTAACAATCAAACCAGTGAGTATGACACTGTCACTGCAATTGGGAAGCAATTTATTTTATTTATTCTCACCATTGCACTTTTTGGACCTATAATATATTCCACCCATCAGAAAGCTTTATCTCAGCTGGAAAACATGAATACTTATTTTGGTTCCAAAATTCCAATTCTTATTCAATTCTAAGTGCTTTGAAAAATTGAAATACTCATGTTTGACATTTATTCTTATAGGTAAAATACATAGTTGCATTCATACTTCAACTGACTGTACATTTAAATTCATACCCTGAAGAAATAAATAAATGATAAAAATAAAATGAACCACACCTTGTTAAGGGTGTAATTGAAAATGAGAACTTTTCTCCATTTTTTTGGCTTCAACTTGAATGTCAAATTCCTTACTCTCTATTTAAAAAAAAAAAGTAATCTTGTACCACATCTCTAAAGACAGAATGGCCCCACTACAAAATATTCTAACTATTTTCTTCAACACTGCCCATTATTGAATCAAAATGATGCTGAGTTTCCTTGGATTTGTAGTTCTTATCTCTGGTTAAGAGGAAGAAAGATGCTTAAGCCTGAACTTATGAGGATGGGACATATCTTGACATTCTTCTGAGAAAGAAATTGAATAAAAGCACACAAGAAAGGTCAGCAAATCATCTATTTTTACTGATTGAGTGGTTTTTTTATTCCTTTCATTTTTGAGGATGTAACTGTGACAATATACAGCAGTTCAAAAATAATTGAACAATTTAACACATGTTTACTTAACAACTAGGTGCTATATGATGTTTTAGAATTGACCAAATTGCAGAATTATCCTTGTAAGTATTTATTCATTGCAGAAATATACATACATGCATTTGGTTGAATGTTTATATATAACCTAGCAACTGAGTAATAAGTAATTGAGAATGTTCTAACTTTTTATTTCTTTAAAATTATTTGTTGTGGAAATTTTGCAAGGATGCCCTTTAATTAAATACAGCCTGGAAAGCAGCATGAAGTCCCTTGAATTTCTGGTGGAAATTATCCAAGTTACAAATCTTTATATATGAATTATTTTTATTTATAATTCACAACCTACTTTTATTTTTAAATAATATTTGACATCCCTAAGATAGCATCCTTATAATACCTACATACACCTGAAACACAGAAATCAAATTTGGTATTTCTAGGCAGCAGTCAAAGTTTTAAACATGGAAAGCCACCATACCTTAGAGTATTATTTACTCAGCCCCAACAATAGGTAGGTAGGTAAGTAGACAGATGATTGATTTATTGGTGGATGGCTGGGTGGGTAGATAGATAGATAGATAGATAGATAGATAGATAGATAGATAGATAGATGAGTGTATACATACATGCATACATAGATGATGATGAAGATAAATAGATAGTAGGAATGTAGGTAGATGATATGTATGTAGGTAGGTATCTGATATATATGGTAGATAAATATATCTATAGATAGGTAGATTAGCAGATAATACAAGATATGTATATAGATAGATATAGATTATAGATACTTAGATGATACATAGATTATATATAGATAATATATAGGTAAATACATAATTATTGGGTAGATAGATGGCATGTATAGATAGATAATTGATAGGTTGCAAAAGAAAAAAATAAGGAAAAAGGAAGGAAGGAAAGATGGAAGAAAGAAAGAAAGAAAGAAGAAAGAAAGAAAGAAAGAAAGAAAAACACAGAGGGAGAAGAGAAAAGAAAGCACTATAGAATACAGTACTGGGGATTAGACACACAGACTGGGTTGGAGTAAGATTATCAATGAACACCTGTCAAAGACTGCCTGGGTCTATCTATATAGGCTTACCAAATTGACCATTTTTGCTAAATTGACCAGTCAATTTAATGAAACAGCTACGTAACTCTCTGTCACCTCAATTTGACCCAAACCACCTGTTTTGGGACTCATGGACAGTTTTATTTTCCTGATCTTTCCAAACACTGCTTTCCACTTTTCACTGCTGCACTTGCCTATCTCCTCCAAGCAGTCCTTTACCAGTCCAACTGTTTTCTCAATTGTGATTTGGAGTTAAGGAATAACTATTTGTTCCCCAGGACATACATTTTCCTGAGAATGAGTGAGTTACAGTAATCAACTGAGCTGATGGCTGCCCTAGGTAGAACCATTGGAAGGCCCCCAAGGAGCAGGTTAAACTCCCGAGAATTCCAAGAATTCTGTTGCAATTGAAAAATCCATGAATTGCTGGTTTGCCATTCAGGCCACCATTTCATAGCCAGTATTCCACTGCTGAGTTGGTGATCTGAAATTCTCATTCAAGTATAATTTCTCTTAGGGCCTGGCAATAAACTGAGTGGGTCAGATCAATTCACGATTCTTCAAGAAGCAGTCACCCAATGGAAAGACACTGTCCATTTTAGTGTTTGAGTTAAATGTCTTGGTCTCAAAATACATGATGAATGGTGAATGCAATTTTGCAGTTTTTAATTAAGATGTGTTCATTTCCATTTTAATCCTGAATACAGTTCTCTACAGGAAACCATGCATCCATGAAAAAAAAAAAAAAAAAAACAAGAGAGCATGAGAGCATCTATACTACCTTGCTTTCTCTGGGCATGAGATACCCACCATCTTCCACAAGATGGCAGGCAGTTTTCATTTTACTATTGGTGATCAACAGGAAATTGTTCCGCTCTCAAATGACAACAACCCCAGGTAGCTAGGGTGACATTTGCTTTACATTAAGATACACACTAATTAATCATTAGTGATCCCAGAAGTAAGTCTGCTAAAAATTCTTTGCTATGGCTTTTCACAGCAGGGGCTTTCAATATTGATACTATTACATACACATATGTTCAGCCAGTATACGTTACACCCATGGCTTTAAGCTTTTAGGGTATTTTAATTAATATTGCCTAGATTAATATTTACCTCTTATTCAGAAGGGGAAATAGTAAGGCTAGTAAAATAAAAACAGGAAGAAAAAGCAATAAACAAGGCTTTGCAAAGCTAAAAGCAACTGCTGAGTTTTCAGTGAGAGGTACCTTTGTCCTCTGGCATATGTTGATATCTTTGACTTTTTCTTAGGCCCACCTTAAAATTCCTTAAGCAAAAATTCTGTAAAGAGTTTGGCTGGAATTACCACTGCACACTTAACTTGTGTTCTTTGGTCTCAAAACAGATCACTTCATGCAAGACTTATTGTGGTCCCTCAACTGACAGCGTATGTACACACCGACTTCCAACATGGACTCAATTCCACTGCAAAAGGCTCTATTATTCTAAGCAATCCATCAGGCCTCAGCTGCAATTCAAGCTGTAGAAAATAAGCCCAGTTATTCTAGCCCAAGAGGAGTCTTCCAGGAAGTTTCACAACTTGAACAGCCATTTATAGCCAGCCTTATATCCTATGTCCCTTGAAGCTGGGTCAGGATAAAGATAATCTGCCAGGGTGTGACCTACTAGTGGTAGAGCAACTTGGGTTCACACCTTACCTACAATTATAACTTCTTAGTTATCTACTCACTTTAAGCACACCCAAACCCTAGGCCCTGTTAGTACATGTCTTGAAATTTTCCTTTTAGGCTTTCCCTAAGGTTTAACATTCCTCTGATAATGGCACCACTTTCATAACTACTATAGCTTTTTGAACTTTAATGTGACTAGAATTACCCTAGTGTTTCCCTAGACTGCAGATTCTAATTCAGTAGAACTGTGGTGGGACCTGAGATTCTACACTTTCAACAAGATTCAAAGTGATCCTCCTTGATGTTAGTCCACTGGCCACATATGAATTAACAGTTCTCTGGAATTCTTTTGTCTTTGATTCATATTCCGTGTCTGCAGAAATAAAGTGCTGGCAGAAGGTTCCCAGTTCTACATGGCATCTCCCACACTTCTTTTCATCAATTACCTCTCTTCCTTTGAAACCTTCCTTATCTGGCTCACAAACTGTCTTCACAGTTATCACCAGACCCCTGTCCAAGGCATTCTGTTACATCCCAGAAGGTTATGGGACTCAGATTACCATGTGTTTTCCACCATGTCACCTCCTTTCTCTAAACTTTATCTTTCATGTGGGTAATTAAATCATGACACAAGCTCTAATCCTTGTTACTACAACTACCCTCATCACTATTTTACTTAAGCTACCCCTCCATGACCACACCATTTTTATCACCTAAAATTGGTCTTATCCTAAAAACTTAAGCCTTAAAATTTCCATATCTTTTAAAAATTATTTTATTTATGTGCAAGGAATGAGAGGCAGAGAGAGGAGGGGAGTGAGAATGGGTGCACCAAGACCTCTAGCCACTACAAACGAACCCCAGATGCATGTGCCACCTAGTGCATCTGGCTTTACATGAGTACTGGGGAGTCAAACCTGGGTTGCTGGGCTCTACAGGCAAGCAACTTAATGGCTGAGCCATCTTTCCAGCCCAAATTTCCATGTCTTTTTAATTTTTTTTTAATTTTTTATAGTTAACAACTTCCATGATTGTAAACAATATTCCAGGGTAATTCTCTCCGCCCCCCCGCCACTTTCCCCTTTGAAACTCCACTCTCCATTATATCCCCTTCCCCTCTCAATACGTCTTTCTTCCATGTCTTATCTCAGCCTCCAACAGGAGACCTCTAGCTCTGCTCTCCTTTATTCCCTCTAAACATATTCTCCTTCTTCATTGGATTCTTCATTCCTTAGATACTCTCTGTATTATGTCCTAGCACCTGATGCCTCTTCCATTTCTTTCTTAAGTTTAAAAAAATTTATTTATTTATTTATTTATTTAAGAGAGAGAAAGATAAAGAGGCAAATAGAGAGAAGGGGCATACCAGGGCCTGTAGCCACTGCAAATGAACTCCAAACACTTGTGCCCCCTTATGCATCTGGCTTACATGGGTCCTGGAGAATTTAGCCAAGGTCCTTATGCATCACAGGCAAATGCCTTCACCACTAAGCCATTTGCCCAGCACCCTGCCTCTTCTATTTTTATCAGTTGGAGATCGTGGCAAATCACTTTGACACTGTACTCAATGACAATCTGTTTCCTTTTACTTCATCTTCTTCTGAGTCTACTGGACTAAATTCAATCATGAGTGTCTCCTTACTTATTAACTCCTTATGGTCTAAAAATATAATAGTGAACACACACACACCCAGCATATCTTGTCGGGTGGTTTTTATTATATACTTCTATATCCCACCTTGATAAAACCTGTGACATTTCTGTCCATTCCTCTAATTTGTTCCCTTGCATGTTTTTCTCACCATTCTATGATTTTCAAACTGCCACACTGTAAAATATAAACTTCTTTAGTTACCATTTTCTTTCCCCACAGTCTTTCCATGATCATTGCTCACTTTCATTTCTTCGTTTTCTATAACATCTTGCATTTTTCTTCCAGCATAAATCACTGTTAGGCAATATCAATCACTATTGATTCTACCTTGATGCATTATATTTTTATTCATTTCCATTATGATGTTTTAGTTTCCTATTGGGGCCTTCCTCTCGTCCAGCACACCCCTCCATGTCTTCTTGCTCACTAACCATTATCTACTCCAACCAAAATAGTCTCCAGAACCTTCCTTCTTACTCATTCAAGGAATAGTCTAAATATAACATTTATTTATAAGTGTTATTTATTTATTTATTTATTTGAGAGTGCGAGAGAGAAAGCGATAGCATGGGTGTACCACGGCCTCTTGCCACTGCAAACAAACTCTGTGTTTACATGGGTTCTGGGGAATTAAACCCAGGCTGTTAGACTTTATAGCAAGCACTTTTAACCACTGAGCTGTCTCTCCAGCCCTATTTATAAGCATGTTTTCATGGTGTTGGGAATGGAACCCAGGGCTTCATGAATGCTATGCAAGCACTCTATGACTGAACCACACATACGGTCATAAACTTTGACAAGTGATGCCTTTATTCATTTTTTTTCATCCATTCTCCTTTTAGTTACCTGTGGATGTGAGCCAGAATGTTAAAATTATGAGGTAGCTTTTTTTTAGTTTCCAAACTCTGTAACCGCATCTCTGTCCACATTGGTTTTGATCATGTGGCAACAATGACACTATGCTCACTCAATGGAATATTTTTCATTCATCTTCCTGATTCTCTCATGCTTCTCAGTTATTTTTTATCATCTCTGATAATTAATCACTGCTGTTTCTTCATCAGCCTCTTAATGATAGTGTCCCAGAGGGTATGCTTTAGCCCTCCATTTCTTACTCTGCACTTTCCACTTTTTTTTGCCTGGGCTGTCATAAATATTCTCATATATCAAAAAAAAAATTAAAAAGAATAAAATTGATCTCATTCCTTGTTATAGAAAACAAACATGCTCTAGCTTTTAAAAAAGTATTTTCACTATTTTTATTGTGGGTTTAACTGAATTGTAACACAGGTAATATTTTAATTTTCTGCTCCTTATTATTTTTGACATTTCCACACACATTTAATACATTTTGATGATATGTATATCACATTACTGTCTTGAAGGAAGAACAGGAATAAGACAGCAATTTTAGTGCTAGTGAGCCAGAGACCGAAGTCCAAGAAGAACATGGTTGTCCCCTTGCCTTCCCTAGCAGGACTAGAATCTGTGTCTAATCCAGTCTCATCCAAGACGGCTGCAGGAAAAAACACCCCAGCAGCAGCTTTCTGCTTCTTCCTAGCTGAGCACAACTGCGTGGACTGGCCCCTCCTGAGTTATTCTCGTAAGTCTACCAACCAATCAGATCTCTCCTCCCTTCCACACGCACCTGAGTCTGATGACAAGGCTCATCCTAATTAGATGTTCGGTCCATATGAAGGAGCCTAACCACATGAGTAAGTCTCTTCTTGGTCCCCTTTATCCTCTGGATCCCTCTGAACACAAATGTGTACCATTCTCTTCCATTTCTTCTTGTCTAGGCACTTTCCTGTTTGTAGGTGTTTTGCTGTTTTATTTCATGTATGATCTTTCTTTAATCTCTGAGTCTTTCACTATCTCTTAATCCTTCCTTACCTCTTACTTGAATAAATTCTTGCAGCCTGGGCTCTCATGAGTTGTTTTCTGTCTCTCTGTCTCTCTGTCTCTCTGTCTCTCTCTCTCTCTCTCTCTCTCTCTGTGTGTGTGTGTGTGTGTGTGTGTGTGTGTGCATTTTCACACTTTTCCCTAAGTGAGGGAAACTTTCTCCACCTAAGCTAGAAATGGGAAGCACCTCCTTTTGGCTTGGGCTCCTTTCTATCCCTCCCTCTGAATCCTAACTCTCCCTAAAATAAATCTTACAGTTCATAATTTACTCTTCTCAAAGGCCTTGTTTTCAGTTCTTGACTAATTAGAATAAGAATCCAAAAGTTGAAGTTCACAGGCCTGGGATCTCTTGATTCTCCATGGAATTTAATCCCATTCTGGACCCAAAATCCTGCTTCAGTCTCTTACCTTATACTGTCTCACTATACTCTCTGTTCTCATCACTTACCAGTGGCTAGGGCATGGAAGAGAATGACTTCCTCTCCCCAAGCAACCATTAGCTGTTATTAGCTCATTAAGAAAGGGAATGGCCTCCAAATCCCCAGTGGAATTTTATTCAGCTGTAAAGAAAAAAATTATATTTTCAAGGAAATGGATGGCACTGGAAAAAATTATATTGAGTGTCCTAGCTTTTGATATAATTGCTCATTTAGTATGATCATTGGTAGCTACTTCTCTCCATCTTGCCCCTGGTAGAATGTCAATTCCTGGGAAAGCTCATGTTTATGCCTAGTCACTAATATGCATCAAGCACCTGGAACACAGTAAGTGTTCAATACACTTTTGAACAAATGATCCATCACCTACGAACTGATCATTGCCATGTCTAAATGCAAGCCTATTGGTGATTATCTAACCAACAATTCAAGTGGAACATTGCTCAAACCAAAGTCATTATCTCCTCCTGAACCAAACTTGTTCTTCTCAAAGTAAATCAACTCTCAGATGATAGCAGTGTAAGCCCACAAAGTTTGAAGTTATTTTAGCTCATTTATGCTTTCTCACCTTGCAGAGCCAATCAGCCATTAACTCCTGTGGTGTCTAACCTCTGCAGTAGCTTGCAGGCCCATGACCTCTATTTTCCTCCTCTCAGACACAGCCACAGGTCTGTTTCTGCTCTTGCCTATAATCTTACAATTACCTGCTAAAATGAGCATC
Organism: Jaculus jaculus; assembly: GCF_020740685.1. Taxonomy (NCBI): domain Eukaryota; kingdom Metazoa; phylum Chordata; class Mammalia; order Rodentia; family Dipodidae; genus Jaculus; species Jaculus jaculus. The sequence goes on along the minus strand of NC_059125.1, from coordinate 135,834,465 downwards.
CTACTGCTACCTGTTGCTTACCACCTTCCATCCTACACAATCTCCTCTAACTTAGCTTCTGAAGAAACAGCATGATAACATTACCTCTCTCCTGATATGTCCACAATGGCTGCTCATTTTCTGGAAGTTAAAGTTTGAATTCCTCAGCCTTAAAACTCCTGTATCTTCTGCCTTTATATCTCCTTTTCAGCTTTATTTCTATTGTATTTTTCCTGTCCTTATCTCTAGACATGTCTAATTCAAATGTTCACCTGCCCCATGGTATAGCAAGTGTCTATGAAAACACAGTGAAAAGAATGATACTTATTTAAAGAACATATAATAAGGGCTGGAGAGATGGCTTAGCTGTTAAGCGCTTGCCTGTGAAGCCTAAGGACCCCGGTTCGAGGCTCGGTTCCCCAGGTCCCACGTTAGCCAGATGCACAAGGGGGCGTACGCGTCTGGAGTTCGTTTGCAGAGGCTGGAAGCCTTGGCGTGCCCATTCTCTCTCTCTCCCTCTGTCTTTCTCTCTGTGTCTGTCGCTCTCAAATAAATAAATAAAATTTTTTTAAAAAAATTTTAAAAAAAGAACATATAATAAGATTCACTCGTGATTTAAAACTCACTTTCAATAAGAAATTGAAATTGAAAAAAAGCTTGAGAGCAAATTTTGATTAAAAATGTCCACCTCTATATCATGAACCCTAATGGGTTCATGTAGTAAGTTCCATGGGTCACCAACATCAGTATTTTCTGGGCGTGGCCTATAGTATTATCATTTGCAACAAACTTCCCAAGACACATATATTCAAGCATGAAAATAATTATCTTAGGAAATAATATAGAAATGTTTCCTTTTCTTAGAGAGAGAGCAAATAAGAAAGAAAGAAAGAAAGAAAGAAAGAAAGAAAGAAAGAAAGAAAGAAAGAAAGAAAGAAAGCAAGCAAGCAAGCAGGCAGGCACTGAAATCAAATGCCAGATGAAAGTGCCACCTAGTGTGTATGTGAAACTTTATTCTTGAGACACCTTTGTGCATCTGGCTTATGTGGGATCTCGAGAGAACTCAAAGATAGATCTTTAGGCTTCACAGGCAAACACCTTAACTGCTAAGCCATCTCCCCATTTTCTTTTTGATGAAAGAAATGTCTATGTCCTATTAAATAAATAACTGTGATTAAGAGTCAGAAGAGGGCTGGAGAGATGGCTCAGAGGTTAAAGGCTGATGTCCTGGGTTTGATTCCCCAGTACCCACATAAAGCCGGATGCACTAAGTGGCACATACATCTGGAGTTCATTTGCAGTGGCAAGAATCCCTAATGCTCCCATATTCACTCTTTCTGTCTCTTTCTCTCTGTCTCTCTATCTTTCTCTTTCTCAAACAAATAAATAAAAATACTTTAAATATTCAGAAGAGCTAGCTCCTTAGATTTATTTCTTACTTGCCTATGGGCAAGTCCCAAGCCATCATATGCATTATTGTGGCTGGTGGAGATGATTTTTCAGGACAATACTTGCCATCATATCATAGCAGTTACTGTTCCCAAGAGACTATGTCTTACCTTATAATCTCACATTCTGGAATCTCACATCATTGCACTGAATTGTATGCATGATCCTGACCAAGAGCTAGGAGTTAATAAATCTTATCTTTAAATTAAAAAAAAAAAAAGCCTCTTGCCTGGGAGTGTTATTCCTCTCGTCCAATTATTTTGCTTTGTTTTGTGGATGTGTTTTTTTTTTTTTTTCCCATTGTACTTAAGACTGACTTGCTATATTTTCATTTAGTTATCTTGTTTCAGGTCTTTCTCTTCTTGGCTGTAGACTACATTATAGCAAATATCATTGCTGTTGAGTTTCGCTGTACCTTCTGGATGGTAATGCTGCACCATTACTTCTAGTAACACCTCGAATATAGCAAACTGAAGCTATATGGGTCTTCCCTTGTCCTTCTTATTGTTTTAACCCCTCCATTCTATCTAATCTCTCCTATATTCTCTCTCTCTCTTTCTCTCTCTCTCTCTCTCTCTCTCTCTCTCTCTCTCTCTCTCTCTCTCTTTCCTTCACTTTTCTTTCAGTCCCAATCTTCTTTAGAGCTCTTTTTAACAAGATAGAATAAGGTAGTCTGTTCATGACAGAGAATAACAAATATCCAGAGGGGATTCAAGGTCAGCCTGGGCTACAGTGAGACCCTACCTTAGAAAACCAAACACAAAAACATTCAGGGGCCATATGTTAGAGGTGATCAGAGGAAAAATAGGTCTAAATAAGCTAACACACTTGGATGAATTTTCAAAGCCATCTGAAGAATCATTTGGGGTATAACAGATGCTAGAACATAAAATAGTTCTAGTCAGAAGAAATAGCTGTGGGAAAAAGTGGGATTTAGCCAGGTTGAAGAACAGATAGCCACTAATTCTGGGTTCCTCTGAAATTAGGTACAGGGAAGAGGGGGAGAGGAGAGTGAGTACTGGATCATGAAAGGCCCTGGGTACCAAATTTAACATGACATCACTAGTCATTGGTAAAGCAGTCTAGGCAATGTTCAGGACACGACTTTGTCAACCTAATGCTGCACCCTCTCCTTACAATGACTATGGACAAAGGTTTGTAATTTGAATTTCAGCTAAAATGGGGTCTTTTAATTGGAAAGCTGATTTCCAGTTTAGGGAATGTTTCTACTAAAGCCATGTTTTAAAAATGCATAAAATTCCCACTATCAAGTAGTAGCCAGGTGCACTGGGCTGCAACACTGAAGATGGGAGGTTAGTTACCCTATATCAGCCTCCCAAGTCAGGGAGTCTCCAGCTCCTTTATGTGTGACTGTGGCCCTTCCCCCATGGCAGCTGTCCTTTTTGCAGACTACAGACTGATTCCACTTATGTGCCCTAGACAATCCTACGAAGGCAGACATCGCCAAGTTGCCCTTTTCCCCCTCCTATCCTCCCCCTGCCCACAAAATCCCAGGCTGCACTTCTCACCTTGCACCTGCACCTACACCACAGAGCTGAAGCCTACCCTAAGTGCCCCTAAAAAGCTCATGGCTCATGATTCCTAGGCAAGGCTGTGTGTTCCCACTCCTTCCTTTGCCTAATGTGGGGGGAGGAAGAGTCACTGATAGGCCTCCAGCTGGCTTGGCTGTGCTCTAACAATAAGAAAGATGGAGCTCTACACAGTGAGGTCATGAATTGAAGAGTAGGAGGGGACAAGGCCTTGCACCCTGCTCTGGTTCTCCCAGACACACCTGCTGCCAGAGAAGTTTTCTTTGGCAGGAAAGAGCAGGGTTGAATGAGGAAAGGCCAGGTGGTAGGGTGGTTGGCTCTTGGAGGCTGGATAAGATCAGGGCAGTATTGTGAGTCTTTGGCTCTGCGTAGGGAAGAGACAGAGTAGGAGGACCCCTTTAACAGGTGAGCTCAAGTGCCAGTCAGCTTAGTTCATTATCTGCTGTCTGTCCTTCCCCACGTATGCATGTGTTACTAGGCTGTTTATTTTCTGTTAGCAAAGGGGATCTCTATGTCAGCTCATTTGCATTCTTTGCTCCCAAACAAAACCATATTAAAGTGCTTTGAAGAGCCAAGCTAACTGAGAAGGCTATTTGCTCTGGAAAAAAAAAAAAGTCCTTACATTGAAAAGGAATCAATGTAGTATTCTATGTTCATGCCAAGTACAATACTTGCATTAGAGAAAAAGAATCTCCCATTCACTCTATCAACAAGGCTGAATGGGATGGTTAGGAACTCAACATCTTTTTCAGTAGCCTCTAAATATATTATCCTGTGCTTTCTTATTGTTTTTTTACCAACTTATTTTGAGACATGTGAATGCAGAAGGATAAAAGAAAGAAAGAGGGAGCAAGGGAGCAGCAGCTTCTGCAGTGGCCTGGTATCTCTCCCTTCAGATTAGTTCCTCTTCTTACTTGGGAAACATATGGTGTTTTATGCTTAACATAATCAGCACAGCCTCTCTATCTGTGCCACTAACCTTCCCTACCTGTGGGAAACCTAATAAGTGCCTAATGAACATGCTTGGGCTGTCTGGATGGAATTAGTCCCAGTAGGAACTAGCCTTCAGGTACCCAGCACTCTTACAGCCACATAGCTGCAAAAGACAAGAAATCTTTACATCAGGTAAAATAAGGGTACATACTCTGATTCATACATGCCCTCCTTACCCTCTGCTAGAAAGTAGGCAATATTCAGGACATTACTTTGTTTAACTAATGTCAATCCCTCTCTTCACTAGAACTATGAACAAAGGTTTGTCATTTGAATTTCAGTTAAATATGTGAGACATTAAGTGCCTTTTCAGTTGTCCACATCCTGGATATAGTCTGCTTTCCTTAGATCATGCTTTCCTTTGTGCAAATGCATGCACACGCGCACGCACGTGCACACACACACACACACACACACACACATGCACTAGTGACCACAACATTCAGGCCAAGCATGTGAAAGTGCTGCTTACCAGCCCTTCCTTTTGACAGAGCTCTGATTTGGTCCCCAGGCAATGAAGAGCTGAATTAGTTTAAAGCACAAACTTATACACAAACACACAACACACACACACACACACACACACACACACACACACACACACACACACACACAAGCACACACCTAAAAAGAGCTGGAGAGATGGCTTAGCAGTTAGAACACTTGTCTATGATTCTCCAGGTCCCACGTAAGCTAGATGCACAAGGTGGCACATGTGTCTGGAGTTCATTTGCATTGGCTAGAAGCCCTGGAATACCCATGCTCCCTCTCTATCCCTGTTCTCTCCCTTTCTCTGTCTCAAATAATTTTTTAATAAATAAATAAATAAAAGATAAAATAAAATGAGATTCTTCCTTGAAAAAAGATAAAAATAAATTATATAAAGAACTGCAGCAAGCCAAAGACTTTAGGGTAATGTGTGAACCCCACCCTTTACTGGTCAGAAGTTGTTCCTTTTGATGACATAATAAGGTCAGTGGGTCATGTCAGCTCCATTACTTCACCTTGAGTTGAACTCTTTTGATGATATACAAAAGATTAAAGCATCATAGGTTAGTTAAGATGACCCTCCCCTCACCTTATCCCCATGTCTTTAACGTTTGTAAGCAATGGAAACCCACAGATTCCATTCCTACACTTTTCATCTCCCTGTTAATTTCATGAAGGGGTCACAGTAGTGCCCTCACTTTTCCTCTTGGCATCAGCAGGAGCTTTATTTGTGCCCTTGTTGCATGGACTACAGACAACAGGACTCTCAGGTTTGCTTAGCTCAGTAAGGTCCAAACAAGATCCAAGGCTCATTTCCTTGTCCAAGTATGGACTTCTATCAACTTCTAAACCAGAGCTAAACAAACCATAGCACATGGACCAAACTCTGCCTATTACTTGTGCGAATAAATTTTTATTAGAAGGCAGCCATATCTATCATTTTATGTACATATTGTCTATGGCTGCTTTGCCACCATAATAGTGGAGCTTAATAGTTATAACCATTCAGTTACATATATTTCAGATGTATAAAAATATAAGGATGACAGAGCTTAAAAATATTTGATTATGGGGGCTGAGGAGATGGCTCAGCAACTTGCTTTCAAGCATGCAAGCTTGACTTTAATCCCCCTCAGTGCCCACTAAAATACCGACACAAAATGTTGTACACATCAGGTATCCCAATGCTCCTAAAGCAATGAGGGACAGAGCAAGGAAAATCCAGAAGCTTGCACATAGCAGTGGCAAAGCAACAATAGAGATCCTGTCTTAAAAAGAGTATGAAAGATGAAGATAAGCACACCAATGTTGTCTTCTGACATTCACATGCATGCCACGACATGTGCACACCCATACACACACATTAGGCACACACATGTATTTTTTTTAATTTACTTGTTTATGGAGCCCTTTAGGAAAAGTTTGCTGGGCTCTATATGGTGGAGTACTAGTTGTGCTATATGACTCCTGCTTGGAACTAGTTCTATTCATATTATGAAGGTTTGGTGATTACAAAGGTAAAATGGGAAGATGCATGATATCTTTTCTTCCCTGTCATAAGGGTCACAGTGAACATTCCTATAATAAAAGATAAGTCACCAAGAGGAAAGCATATTTATTTAATCACAGTTTCACATGACACAGGAATCTTCAGAAATGAAGACTTGGTGATTCAAGGAAAATATATATTTAAAAAAATATTTATTTATTTGCAAGCAATGGAGATTGAGAGAGAGAGAAAGAGAATGGGTACATCAGGTCCTCTAGCCACTGCAAACGAACTCCGAAAGCATGTGCCACTTTGTGCATCTGGCTTTACATGGATACTGGGGAATTGAACCTTGGTCATGTTACGTTTTGCAGGGAAGCACCTTAACTGCTGAGCAATTTCTCCAGCCCAAGATATGTCTATTTTTATGCCTAAGCAACAAACCTAGTTTGAGGAGTTATGCTCCATTGTACAGACATGTGACTGGACAAAAAGAGCATAATATCCTTGCAATGGACTGAGGAAGGGAATTTAGCAAAGCCTGTCTGTTGAGATTCTTCTTGGCCTTTCTGTGTAGCATATCTTCCTCCTGAGAATTGGACAGTACCCCTCTGGAATAAATATCTATGGAGAAACTTCCAGAGAAAGTAGGTAAGAAAATTTCTTTAGTTTTTGGTAGGGTTGCGGGAAGAGGTGAGATAGAGTTTCATACTGCAACCTACGCTGGCCTTGAATTCACTATGCACCCCAAGATCACCTTAAATTCTAATAATCCTTCTTCCTCAGCATCCCAAGAGCTTGAATTACATCTGTGAGTCATCATGCCCAGCATAGGCAAATTTTTTATGGCAGACCCTTGCCAAAGAAAGGAGGGAAAAGATTATAGTAATATGTCTAAAATATATGGCTATCCTTGAGTGAGAAGATACTACTTTCTATGATTGTTTAGGAAAGGGGAATTTCAATTTCTATGCATCACTCAATGAAGGAAGGAGGGGTAGGAGACAGGAGGGCAGGAGAGGGTCAGAGAGTTCTTATAAAGAACCTTCCAATGATTTTATGTTTAAAGTGTGCAGAATTCCAAAATACTATACTTTGGGGGATCATTTTCTGAGTCCCAACATTTGTCTTTAAACTTGTCTCAGAATTGGTTTGTCACTTGAGTTGTTATGGTCAAATTCTGGTCCTTAGCCTTGGGTCCTAACAAGCTAGGCTCAACCACCATCCTCAATATGCCAATTAACATGATAATTAATAGTAAAAAGCATTGAAAGGAGATTTATTCAGTGTGTACTCACAAGAAGAGCAAATAAAGAGGTCCAGTGATCCCCCAAGTTCATATTTGGGATCCTGACATAAGGTCTAGATTTAAAGAGAGAACAAGAAGGCTAAATTTGTGGAGAGGACATAAGGACAGAGTGTGAAGGAACGGGAAAGGGAAGAAAAAATTGTTTTCTTGAAGGCACCATATTGAAACATACATCTTTGTATTGCATGAGAGAGAGAAAGAGAGAGATGCATAGCTAAGCAGCCTTGGGCAAGGTGTGATCTGGTACACCATCATTATTGTCTGGGCTCTAGCAAAGGGTCTGACAATTTGTCAGGACAGTCTGAAATTTCTTCATGGGAGACAAGTTCCCCCTTTGGGTATCACCAGGCTCTATCCTTTTCTTTATTTCAGGATGAGATTCCTGGCGAATTTCTAATTTGTAGGGGGGTTGTTGCCTAATAGCCATCTTCAGGGAGGGTCACAAGTAACCTCCAATTAGAATATCTTTGCTCCTGCAAGGGTGGTTAGAAATTTAATCTCAATTCACAAAAGGCAGACACTTCAAAATGAAACTATGACTTTTTATGGTCTTCTTTATGCAGAAATCCTTAGGAGACTATAGCCTGCGTTTTGTCCCCTTTACCATTTTGTCCTTGTCATGGAGAAACAATAAAATAAGAGAAACAGAAATCTTCCCTTACAGATCTGAGGTACATAAGAAATCCTGAATTACTTTTAAACAAAAGAGTAGGTGACAAAGATGCCTCAGAGAACACAAAACAAATAGTAATAGTAGAAGTCCCATGAGACAGCTTGTTTTAAAATAGAGCATTTTGTCTTGGGGCCCTGAAACATACTAAGAAGCCTCATTTTTCCTTTTGCCATGGCCTCTGTTCAAAGAGAATTCCTAAAATGTCTTCAATTTCTATCTGTGTTTTTTACATGTAGAAAGATCTGGATCTCTAAAATGAAGAAAATCTAAGCAATTCTTGCTGGGCTCTAGCTCCTGGGATTTTACAAAGTGCTATAAGCACAGGTAGAGGGGGGTTCAACTGTGTAGAAAGAGCACCTGAGAGGTAATTACACCTGGAGGAGCTCTCTATCCTCATGGCTACAGACCCTGCTTTCATATTATTCCTCTGGCCTAAAGTTTTATTTCTCTAAATACAGTTCATAAAGTTGATTTCCACTTAATAAAGAGAGAATAAGACAACTGGGGTGGACTGGTTTAGAAGAAGGCTATTGGGGAACTCCAAGAAGCATGTAATGATGAACTTTAGGCGAGTTGAGATGACAGAGAAAAATCCAGAATCAAGCTATTATGAAACCTGAGAGGACATTACAGTAAAAAGCCAACTTGGAAGTGTGCAATGGTTTAAACCCCATAGTTTATCTATTGCTCATATAACAATACTGAAGACCTAAATACCTAGGCAAATTTGTCATTTTCCATGCAGGGGCCTGAGTTCACAGAATTTCTGTCACCTTCAATAGGTGGGATCCCAGGAGTCTCTGAAGGCCATTTCCATTCCAGCCTGCTAAACACTCTCTTCTCTTAAGCCAAATACCTTCATTCAAAGAATTCTGTTCATCATCCATTTTCTTCTCATCTGTTTTCCCATGGTATTCAGAATATTATGCTGAATTTATATATTTGTCTTTCACCCCACTACAAGGTTTGTTCTTTGACAGTTATTATCAATGCCTTATGCATATTCATCTGAAGATAGCTAGTGTCAGACACGGTATGAGGAACACCATAAATGCTAATACATGCAGCTGAAAAAAAATGAATGTATATCGATTTTCCATCCCTTAAATATATAGAATTCATGTGACCTCTCCAACTTCTCAATATAAAAATATTAGTCCTCCTAGGAATGACAAATATGCTGTATAAACTGGTTCACAGTATGAATGAGTGCAAGCCAATCCATAATGAGCTGGATATGGGTCTAATTTCCTACTAGTAACCTTTCTCATTTTCCTTGAGTATTCAGATTTACAACAGAAAATTTTTAACCAATAGAAATACTAACATTTTCCAACAAGCAATTCTGTGGAGGGTGTACTTAGGAATAATTGAAAAGTTTAATAAACCATGTCTGTTTTGTGCCTTGTACAGCCTTCATTTTATAACAATGGAAACTCACAAATGTGTCCAGGGAGTCATTTATACACTGGCGTGTCATATAAGAAACCTAACTGCATATAATGAAGTGTATGATACACATAAACTTTTAATGAAGAGTAAAAGTATCACCAGGAATCTCCAGAAATAGTCCTTGGTTCCTTCTCTCCCTTGAGATTTCCTATTGAAGGAAAGGGTTAACCCACATGTTACATTCCTGCAGAAGTGAGAGAAGCTCAGCCAGCTACAGATGGTATGAAGAAGAGAACTACAGAGAACAAGGTATGGAGCTGAATTACAGTGAGTGGGACAGGCTTCTCCATTATGCCCTTAAAGATCTTGTCTGATTTGTCCCAGCAAGAAATTCAGGCACTAGGAAGATGAGTCTGTGGATAAAGCACTTGCTACTTAAGCAATTACCTGAGTTCAGATCCCTAGGATCCACATAAAGCCAGATGCTGTAGCAGGCATCCATAATCCCAGCATGTTTACAAAGAAAAGACAGGTGAAGATAGGAGAATTTCCCAAAAGTTCACTCTCCAGATATCCTGGCCAAGGCAGTGGTGAACAAGAAAGAGAGACCTTGCCTCAAACTAGGTAGTCAGTGAGGACCAACACCTGAAGTTGTCCTCCACATGTATATCATGATACATGTATATAGACACACATATGAATGCACATATACACACCAAAAAGAAAATATCAACTTGCATACTTCAGGGTGAGCTTGGTGTCTCATTAGAGTATGTGGAATATGTGGTTCAATGATTGGGTAACTGAGTTGAGCAGATCAGGAACTGAAGTCTGTCATTCCTGTTTATTAGCTATGCGGCATTGAACAAGTTACGACATTTCTCTCTATGGTACTGTCAACATGGAAACAACAATAGTCCTTAATTCCCAAGAAGAGAATATGACAATTCAAAAATAATGCAAATGAATGTGCTCAGGCTATACCAAGTGCTCAAGATATTATAGCTAATATCATATTCATTATTGATATCCACACTCTTAGGGGGAAAACAAACTTCTGCTATAGTTGCCTCATAATAAAGATATATTTGATTGCCAAGGAGATTGCAATACAGAAAATACTCCAAGAAAATGCCTATCCATTATTATTAGTTGAGGATTAAAACTTATATCCTATGAGCTATGTTTTGTTCTCCTTCAGCTTTGAGCACAAACAAGAGGTATGCTTGAGAATCCACTTCAGTGTTTCCTACATTATATTTATAATTTAATAAGCTAGCCCAAAATGCAGTGTTTGAAAACAATCATGTATTGAGCTCAGTTCTGTGAGTCAGTGATGTGGACTGGGTTCTGTTGTTTGGTTCATTTGCTGGTTTTGTTATGTGCATCTGTAGGTAATTACAGATGTGACCTCATATGACTGAGACTTGCTGGGTATCAGCCAGAATGACAGTGATACAGGAATTTCAGGGAGAAAGAGTTTTAATCAGCTCTTGCTTAAGCTGTAAGTCAGTAGTTATATTGTCAGACATCCACCGACACACACAAAAAAAAACATACAGATTCTTGTTCTAGGACTTTTAGTTGATGTGATTCATACACATAGAGGGTACAGTTTATAAAGATTTTATTATAGAATGCATGGCTCCTGCTATAAAGCAAGAGGGGTTTCTGGAAATGGGAAAGTCTAACTAGAGACCCTGACTGGGGTCTTTTATGGGAATTAACTGGTTGGGGGCTGAGCTGTTCAGTTTACTCTTTACATCAGGTATAGGGGCATCACCACGTTTCCAGGAAAGAAAATAAACCCATTTATGTAACTAGTACAGGGAATTATACTTCTTGAAAAGCAGTGATTATCTCTTCTAGGAAAGGGAGTACTCCTGTAGAGAGGAAGAGATAAAGACCACAAAATTCTAACATTTCTAGGCACCACCAAGGTAGAGGCTGAAAGGTATCCTTTAGGAAAAAAGAGATAAAGTAGAACCAGAATCCCTCCTTACAGGTTTGAGAGGATTTTTCCTCCTAGGTGCTTAAGTACATTTCTCATCTTAAGCCACTTTTAGCTTACTTTGGGGACCTTGTTACCCCTAAACTGCCTCAGTCTTGCCTGTGAAGAGATAACCATAACTGTCATTAAGGAATTGGGGTATTGATTCTTCTGACAGCTTCAAGCTGAGTGTGGTCATTGGGTGTGGAAGTTTGAGTACTGAAGGACCCAGAAACTGAATGATGCCATGACAGGCTTTAGTAGAGTGCTGCCCTGGTTAGGCCTAAGTTACAAGTTTCAGCTTAAACAAAGAAACAAAGGGGCAGCTGCCCTGGGCCCTGTCCAGGACACCTGAGACTTGTCCTTCCTACCTCCCTGCCCCAGCCAATTAAGAGATTTATCCCTCCCTCCTCCCTGTCTCGGCCAATCAAAATACATACAGATATTATTGCTTCTTGTTTAGCTAATAGCCACAGAGGTTGCTTAGTTAGCTAGCTCCCGCCTGCCAACTTTGCAGCCAAAATCCTAAACCAACCAGAGAGTACAAGTGCAGTTACTATTTAAATCAACCAATCATGTACCCATCCCCTTCTTCTATGTTCAATTCCCTATAAAAACCTACTCTCCCACTACTCTGGGCTCTTGTATGGACCCACTGCATTGGAGAAGTCAAGAGACTGAGCTTAAGCCTGAATTAAAGCTCCTTGTCCTTGCATACATGTTTGGTTCTCCTTGGTGGTCACTGGGGGTGCCGAGAACTGGGCATAACAAGTACTTCTCCAGTGGTCCTATCTTAAGGACCACAGTGTGATCTGGGGTTCTCTGTATCCTGTCCCCCCTCAGATTTAATTACAACCTTACTGTTGTTATCCCAAATACCTTTTAATACCCTGTGATCTATATGACCTCTTCTTGTATTTTACCTGGTTGATCTTAGTCTGCCTGGCCTGTGAAGGACCTAGTATTTTCATTTTTAGAGTAATTTCATGATTTATTCCTTTGAGAGTCATGCCTATGACACATCTCAGCCTCTAGAAATGTCTCAAACACCAAAGCAGTACTGGCAAAAAAAAAAAAATCCCACTGTATCAAATATTGAGCCTTGTATGATAGGGAAGCCAAATAACTTCTAACGACTACATGAGACAGGGATACTCTCAACACCCTTGTGGGTTGAACCTCTACTATTAATCTTTCAGTCTTATAGATTTTAATCTTGATAAAGGCAAGCATAATACCACTCAGTATGAATTCCCCATTCAAATTTGTCAGGATGCCTTGATTAAGGAAACAGTATTGTAATTTACCATGCACAGCATAAAAAACAAAAGTGTCTATAGACAGAACATCCTATTTCACCTAAAACAGAAGACAGACCAGAAACAATCAGGTAGAAGACTTCCTTTGGGACCCAGCAGAAGAGCCTGTCTATATGCCCCATTTTCCTTTTGTAGTGGGTTGTATCCAGCAGCCCTGCCTCAAAAAAGATGGGCAGAAAGACCAACACCAAGAACTGTCCTCTAACTACACCCCCCACATACACCCACTGTGGCATCCACATACAACCTGTTGTGATGGCTTGAATATAAAATTTTCTCCATAGAGCCATGTGTTTGAATACTTGATCCTTTGTTGCTGATGCTGTTTCAGAAGTTTATGTAGACTTTCAGAGTTGGAACTTTGATAGATGAAGTGTATCACTGGAAGGCAGGCCTTGAGGTGTTGAGAGGCCCTGCTTCTCTTTCTGATTTTGGCAACTTGTGAGTCATTCTGAATAGGCTAGGTCCCTTAGGCAGGAAAAGACTCTACTCAGCCCCATCCAGATGCAATCTGCATTGTGATATCTCTAGAATATTGACTTGGGCTAGATGATGTCATAGAGCATTATTATGTCCCTGTTGCCCTCTTCCCAAGCCATCTGAAGTCATGTATGTAAAGGGTGCAGTTCCCAGAAATCAACCTCTGGAAAGGGACTATATCCCTTCCCTGCTTTGTGCTTTCTAGCTTTTCTACTTCCTTCCAGATGATGTGATGATTTGATGCTGGATGACATGCTTTCTTGCCATGAAGAAACGTTCGACTTCAAATAACCCCTTTTCTTCCATGAGCTGCTTATGATTGGTATTTTGTCCCAGCAATGACAAAGTAAGTGATACAACTATAGTCACATGCATGAATGCACTTTTATTGTGCACATATCACACATATAAAAAGGTGTTATATGTTTTTCACTCATATTTGGAATATTGATGTATTTTGCTTGTTTTAAATAACTTACTTAGTGATAAAATTTCACTAGATTTTCCAGGCTGAACTTTCAGTCCTGGTCTCAAATGATTCACTTTCTTAAGATTCTAAAGTTGCTTGGATTTGAGGGGTATGCCATTGCAGCTCAGTTTTGAATTCATTTTTGTTTAGGGTACAAGATAAGTATCCAAGTCCATCTTATTGTATTGTCTGTTTGTTGCGACAGTATGTGTAGCAGACAGCTTCAGGTTCACTGAGATGAACTTCCAGACCAGGCACAGTTATAGAGGAAGGGATTTATTGAAGCTTACAGATCCAGAGGAAGTTCCACAATGGCAGAAGCTGGCCTGCCTTCACAGGCCCAAGCAGACAGAGAGAAAAGCACAAGCTAAAAAGTCAAAAGCCCCAGCACACTTCAGGAACTCCTGCTAGACACACTTTGCATATTTTTAGATTGAAATCGGAAACCCACCACCACACCTTAAGATCACCCAGTGACGTTGCCTCCAGCCAGATAGCCAGCAGATGCAAACTACAAACAATAAAGAACTGACTATATTGGGGGCCATCTATTCTATTCAAACCACCACAGTATGTCTTTAATACAGTAAGCTTTTTTCACTGAATGGGGGTCCTTGGTGTGTTTATAAAAAATTCGCTAGGGCTGGAGAGATGGTTTAGCCATGTTCAAATCTCCAGATCCCACATAAGTCATATGCACAAAGGTGAGGCAAGCACAAGGTCTCACATACCCACTAGGTGGTGCAAGTGTTGGGAGTTAGATTTTAGTGGCTAAGGCCCTGTCATGCCAATTCTCTCTCTCTCCCTCTGTCTATCTCTCTCTTTCTTACACATGCTCTGTCGAAAATAATTTTAAAATAAAGAAAAAAGTAGCTAGAGATATATGAGTTTACTTCTGGACCATAAACTGCATTCTACCTTCCTAGATATCTCTATCTTTTGGGCTGACTACTTGTCAATCCATTATTTAACCCTGGGATTCTGAGCTGGGCTGCCAGTTTGCCTCTTCCTCCAAGTTCTTTCTTAGTTATAGTTCCTTCTCAATATTACTTTCCCCTGAAACTCTGCTTGGCCTATCCCACAACTGAAAATCATCAACAAGTAAAATGATGCAGCCTTCTTTCTCATGGTGTTACTCATATTCTTGCTCTTAGTCTCACTCTCTCCTCCATTATCTCTTCCTCTTCCTTGGGACTCTAGACATAGACTTGACTCTCAGCCATGTGTCAGGCACCTATGTTCTGTGTCTCCCTAACTCCAAGGGACACACATCAAGCTTTTAGATCGGTCTTTGCTAAGACCCTTTCACTTTACACCCTATATAAACCATGAAGAAAGTACCCTTCTTAAAGGGCCCAAGACAGAGATGTGGTAAAGTAGTATATAACACTCCAGTAAAAACTGTCTAAGGGGCTGGGGAGATGGCTCAGCTACCCTTCTTAATAGTACAAAGATGGAGATGTGACAGAGTAGTATATAACACTCCAAAAACTGTCTATGGGGTTGGAGAGATGACTCAGCAGTTAAAGTACTTGCATGCAAATCCTAACTACATGGGTTACATTCCCCAGTACCCATATAAATCCACATACACAAAGTGGGGCATGTATCTGGAGTTTGTTTGTAGTGGCTAAAGACCCTAGTGTGCCCATTCTTTCTATCTCTTTCTCTCTCCTTGCAAATAAATAAATGAAAATTTTTTCTTAAACCTCTACACATGAATTCTTTATATCTCCACAAAGATAGCTACATAGATGATAGATAGATGGATAGATGATAGATGGGTAGACAGATGATAGATTTCTTTGACTCCGATCCTTTTAACACCCTCAAGATTGCTGATGAAATGTGCTCTACAAATAATTTTCTACAAATTTCCATTATAAGTCCTACACAGAAAGCCTCGTTTTAAAATTAGGTTGTTCTCAGCTTTTGGGGGGGTCACCTAAAACTGAGATATCAAGAGACCCATTTTAGCAGCCCTTAATAAATGAAAGAATGAACAAACAAATGAATAGATGGCTGTTATCTTTCTTTTCCCCCTAAGCACCACCTTTTAATTTATATAATTTGCAAGGTCCATGCAGGCAAAGTAAATTAATACTGACCGGCAATTTACTATGGCAAGCTGTGGAATCAAATACCCATAACAATAATTTCTAAACATTTGTTAATATAATCTCTTAATATAAATTAGGTGAATTATTTTAGTTATTTAATGGATTTCTGATTTTATAATAATAAAAGTATCTGTTTCTCCTCTAGAAAAACTATGGAAAGCCAGCAAGGAGAACATAAATCAAGACAAACTCCATGTTCAATTAAACTACTTATGGCAGCTATTCTCCAAAGATGATCCTAACAGTTCCTCCTCAACTCTATATGCTCAAGCTGTTTCTAACATTACTGGTTGTTTTGGACCCTCTTGAATTTGTACTAGATTTATATCTGTCTTTGAGAAAGAAAGGTACTGTGGTTGAAAGCTCCAACCGAACTCATAGCTCACGGTTAGCACCAGTCACCAAGCATTAAGTGAACCATCTTGAACATTCCAGTTCATTTAGGCTTCTGAAGTCTGAACTCTAAAATAACATCTCATGCAGTAAAGACCAGCTAATGCACATAACCTTGAGAGGGTAATGTATATTTCTAAAAACAACTGTGTTTTATGGTAGGCATCTCATTGGAGTAGGTAATGAAAACAGCAGGATAGAACTGGATCCCTAAACCAAAGTATTTGAATGTAGAAATTTTTAGAAAGATTAGGGAATGGCAATCAATACTGGAAGATAAAAGGAAAAAAGAAGAACAAAGAAAAATTTCTGAATTAAAAGAATTTTCAAGTCAGAACATGATATACTTCCAATGTACAATAAAGACTCTTTTAGATGTACAAGTGCAAGATTTATTTTCCATAAAAACTTTCAAGATCAAGAAGCTGCTGAATGAAGATGAAAAGCATAAGCAGAGTAACAGGAGCCAGAAGAAAGCAGATTCAATAGAATAGTATGTGACATTCAGTCCCATGATGCCAGCTGTGAATTAGTAAATTCCCCCTATATATACTCATGCTGCTTCCCATATCAAGAGTTGTTTTACTTCTTTCTTCTTCAATATGGACTGTATTTGTATCTGCCTTTGAAACACACTAATAGAAAATATTTTAATTTTTTTTTCAGTCAAGGTCTCATGTATCCCAGGCTGGCCTTGAACTCACTGAGCAACTGAGAACAACCTTGAAATCCTGATCCTCATGCCTACACCTCTTGAATGCTGGGATTACAGGTGTGTACAACCACACCTTGTTTATGTAATCTGTGGAATCAAACTAGAGGCTTCATGCATGGTATATAAGCACTCTCCTAACTGAGCCACATCCACATCCCAGCCCAAAATACATATATTTTAAAATAAATGAAGAGGGGTTGGAGAGATGGCTCAGTAGATAACAACAATAGGTACCTGAATTCAGATTCCCAGAACACATGTGAAAAGCCACCACTGCAGCAAGCTTCTCTAATCCCAGCACATTGACAGTAAGAAGCAAGGCAAAAACAGGGGAATCTTCTGAACATCTACAGGCCAGCTAGCTTGGAAAATGGAGCAGTGAACAAGGGAAAGACCCTTCCTCAAATGAGGTGGAAGGTATGGACTGACCCTTGAAAGCCACAGCATGCACATGCTTTCTCACATAGGAGTGCCCGTATACACACACACACACACACACACACACACACACACACACACAGCCCAAAACTGAAATAATTGAGTAGATTTACTTAATGAAATTTCTACCTAAAGCTATGTAAGGAATATGATGAGTGTTAATGTGGTCAAGGGGTTAAATTTCTTGATAACTTAAAGATGTTCTTTTTCTTGCCTACATTAGCCTTTCTGCAATCCTCAGTACTAGATAATAATTCCATATTTAGCAAGTTCACCATCTTTATGTAGCCATCAAATCTTGTCAATTTATCATTGTATGTTGTTCTATTATTTTATGACTATAGTGGAAATGACAATAAATTGAAACAAGTCTTGCAAATACAACCCAATTGAGGAATTTGTCATGCTAAATTAATAGATCTTTAACTTCATTTGATATACTGTCCAAATGCAAGTTAAAATATGTGAAAAACATCATTATGTTGGCCTCTGAGTATTCTGTCTAAAAGAATTATAACTATAAAATGAATATTTCAATTTTGAAATAACAGTATCACACTTACAGTATGCAAACCTGACTTTCAAAGCTAGTTTCAAGAAGACTTTATGTGAGAAAGCTGGTCACAGAAGAGAGTTACTTTGGTAACAAGTAAAAACTGAGAGTTCAGAGGTAAATTTCAAACCTAGTCTTCTATTGGCCCCCAAATCTAGGCATTTTTTGAATTTCCTTTTAATTACATTTCCGAATGGATAAGTTAATGAATCATCAGGAAATCTATAGGCCTACTCTTAACAGTGCAGTTCAAAGTCAGATGTACTGTATTCATCATTAGTAAATTCATGCCTATATAATCTGACAATTACAGGATATAAAAAAGTCACATATTCTAGGAATCTCACAATTAGACTTTTTAAAAAATCTTCTTTCCCTATGAAGAGCCATGGCCAGAACTCCTAAATGAGAAATGATGGTGGTTTCAGTGGCTGCAGAGTACTTTATCTTTGCCATCTGCCAATAGATTTCACCTATGTACATACATACAGACACACACATTTTGTGGAAAAGCTTATCATTAAAATGTGCCCACTGTGGAATAATTATTCATTTTTATAAATTCAACATTATTCTCACAATTTTGTGACTTCCCATCTATAAGTTTCTTATAAAAGTCACTTTAATATTTTCTGTTTTGGTATATATTTATTATACATAGTGATAGGCTTCATTAATCATTTTGAGTAGAGAGTCTTATAGTATAGGAAGATATTATGCCTATCACCTTATGCAGATTCTGAATACAATATGTGTGTGGGAGAGAAAAGGGAAATGTATTTTCCTGCAGCAAGCTATAGTATTTGTCAAGTTATTAGACATCTCCAGCTCAAATTCATAAGCTTCATTCATGCCCAGTGGTATGGCATATGCCCAAAAAGTTGTTCTATTCCTTACTCATGAAAACGAAGGACAAAACATTTTAATATAACCCAATATTAGGAACTCAGTGGTGCAGGACTTTCTTCCACTAAGGCTCTTTTCCACAATTGGCAGAGGTCTCCCTCATCCATTGCTATCAACAGTTTTCTTTGTAAGAGATGGAAAGCATCCCAGAGTGTTGATGTGTGCTATGTCAGATCATTACAGACAGAAATATATACTCTTCCAAATCTTCTCCTGCCTCAGTGAAAGACTGTCTTCATAATTACTTCTAAACTTTGCATGATCTCTTCTAGTGCAATATGGACTTCTTGGCAGGGGAGTCCATCAAAGATCTTTATTCCTGAGCTTGCAGGTTGTTGAACTACAATCATACTGCTTGGGCTCAGAGTAGTAAATGTTGCAATCCAAACATTTCTCCAGAGGTCAACACATATATTTGAGGTGAATATAATTTTTGATTTTTTCTAGTCAGAGCTGATACAGGCCAAGTAAGCTAAATATAATCGGCTTCATATCTATTCCCAAAGTGTAGCAATTTAACTTCCCTGACTGCTCAATCTTACTTTAAAAGGTATAGTTTGGGCATGCCCAAAAGTATAGCTACAAAGCCAAATGAAATTCTCTAAAAAGAGAGATTTGCATATTCTTTTGGGTTTCTGTAAAGTAACGAGCTTCTTATACAATATTTACTGCTTCAGGCTTAGTTTTATATCTTTAACTCGCTTTGTTTCATGACAAAGTATAATTATATGTTCAAACCATGGTCTAAATTTATCTTATTGTTGTTTTCTGGTGAAATACTATGTAGTACATACAACATTTTTGTTTATAAAGTCTATGGTGGAAGCAGAAAGGCTTTAAAGTTGGGGTGTGGGAAAGAGAAAGGAGAACAAAACAAATTTCAGGAGAATTCTGTGTCAAAGGTTATGTGTTAATTGCTGTGATGGAAGTCAGTGTGTGAGATGATAGGATAATTCCTTTCCATCTCTTTTGTTCAGATAGCATGAAGTTAGATACACCTACTCATTTCTGTGGCCTTGCCACCAATTCATTGTGTGACTGCTAACATTCTAGTGTCTCCTTTGTGAAATAAGGGAGCTAGGCTACATTATCTTGAATGTACATTTTAGCTGCAAAACCTTATTATATATTTTAGTAGGAGGCTGAAAATGTTTTCATCAGGGGAACAAGTATTGTGAGGAATTCTGAATTTCATAAGACAAAGAACATGGTTTATATGTTTACTTATCTATTATCTATTTAATAATCAGGATAACTCTAAAAATAAAAAGTAAATAACTTACCATGTCAGACATTTAAATGCTTATTTAAATTAAAATAATGGAAACAGCATGAGGTCAGCAAGGAATATCACTGAATTAGGTCAGTAAACACAGAAACAGCCCATAATGAACACATGACCTTGGTATATGATAAACATGGCATAAAATGTGTGTGAGAGGGTGAAGGAGATAGACACAGAAAACACTCAACTCTTACCAAACCAGAGATTGAGAGACACAGGGGCCCCCAAGACCTCATCACTGAAGTAGACCTAAAACAAACCCAACATAGGTCAGAGAAATTCGTGGAAGAGGGGGCAGAAAGATTGTTAGAGCCACAAGTTGGGACATTATTCTCAGAGACATTGCCTCTTCCCCATAACTGACTGCTAACCCCACAATTCATGACCCATATTCCCCAATGGGAATAAATAGCATCCCCAACAAGGAGGGTTTCCTTCAGAGGGGAGAAGGCTATTTAAACACTGAGTATGTGCATATCTAATAAAGAAGAAAATGTGTGGGTGACAGGAACATGATGGGGCAATTGTTAGAAATTTTGAGATAAATTGAGATAATATGAATTCCAGATGAATACTACCATATACAAATTTAAGTGGAGAATAAACTCAGGACAAGAATTACATTGATAAAAAATCAAATGTAAAAACTGAAGCAAATAATGGGACTGTGTGTCAATGATAGAGTGATTGACTAGCATTTATGATACCCAGATTCTACCCCTGGTACTTGCCAAAAGGAGCTGTAAAATCTAGGAGAAAAAATTCTATCTTGGATATTTTTAAGGCATGTGAGGTCTAGAACCAATAGCAAAGATATAAAGGCAACATAATAAGGAAATATAATGAAAGACTACATATAGATAAAATAATGATTCATAAAATTAAGAATAAAATAACAAACTCAGTGGAAGAATTATATCATAGATGAAAAATGTTAATATCTCAAATAAATAGAAAATGTTTAATATCAGTAATAGAGAACAAGTATCACAATGGTGAAAATAAGCAAATGATAGGAAGAGATGATTCAGAAAGGGAAAAATAGCTGATGTACAATAAATGCTATAAAAACATTATTAATCATGTAAATAAAAATTAATGTGGGCTGGAGAGATGGCTTAGCGGTTAAGCGCTAGCCTATGAAGCCTATGGACCCCGGTTCGATGCTCGGTTCCCCAGGTCCCACGTTAGCCAGATGCACAAGGGGGCGCACACGTCTGGAGTTCGTTTGCAGAGGCTGGAAGCCCTGGCGCGCCCATTCTCTCTCTCTCCCTCTGTCTGTCTTTCTCTCTGTATCTGTTGCTCTCAAATAAATAAATAAAAAATGAACAAAAAATATTTAAAAAAAATTTAATGTAATGCTATAAGCAATCTTTGTTGTTGTTGTTGTTTTATGAGGTAGGGTCTCACTCTAGCCCAGGCTGACCTGGAATTCACTATGTAGTCTCAGAGTGGCCTCAAACTCAGACCATCCTACCTCTGCCTCCAGAGTACTGGGATTAAAGGGGTGTGCCACCATATCTGGCTTACTATAAGCAATCTTAAGATACCAAATAAAAACAAAGTACATATATGCAATATATGAATATATGTATATATGCAATATATGTGTATTTGCATATATATGTGAAATGCTCAGTATTTGGCATAGGTCATTAATTTAACAAATATCTATTAAGCAAATGTCATTTTCAGGCACTGCATTAAATAATAAATGCTGGAGAATTAGACATAGTTCATGTTCTGAAAGTATTTATATGTAAATGATAATCTATAAGTAATAAGATTATTCAGTCTGGAAAGTGAATGTAGCTCAGTGGTAGCGTACTTACCGAATACGTTCAAGGTTTTGGGTAAGAGAGAGAGAAAAAAAATAGCTGACTTCAAACAAGTTATTGTCATGCATTACTGTTAGGAGTAGAAATCGATGCCCCTTTGTTGCAAAATTTGGTATCATGCATTAAGCATATTAAAAATAAACATATATGCCAAGTAAAGCATTCATATATGAATGCTCAGTAAAAGCATTCATGTTTTTCTTTATGTTTTTCTGTAATTCTAACTTTTTACATAAAGGGTCTGAATTATCTATGTTAACAAACTTATTAGAACTAGATATTAATTCAAGCTCTATTTAATGAAGTAAAATGATTAAAATATTTCCATACCAACTTTTGAACTGTAGATACACACTACTGATTCTAGTATTGATGCCTTCTGTGTTCTGTTCTGTTTTCCTCTGCTCCTGGGTGACTTCTACTTATTCCTGAAGATTCCACTTGGTATCACATCACCAGAAAACTTTGTAGACCACCAAGTTGCCAACCCTATTCCCAGGCTGCATTAGGGTCCTCTCTTCCTCTCCTCTAGGCTACCATAGTGCTATGTACATATCTGTACTGTTCCACCTGCCATCTTGTTTGTTTTTCAATCTATTTCCTATCTCCAATTCCTATCAGTGCCACTTCTCACTTTTTCTTTTGTCTTAGTTTAACTCAATGTAGTTTATACCAGTTGTATGTACTTGCAAAAAGATCCAATGGAATTTGCTGAATGACTGTGGCTATCTCAAACATTACTGGGCAGTGGAACAGCAGCAGTTGCTCTTTTGTAATGTTTGTTTTATTTTATATAAATTACAACAGGTTATAGCCTTTAAGCCCTTGCCCCAGCTTCCATTACCCTGGAGACCCTCCTCAGTGGAGTTATGGTATTCACTGTGGGGTCATGAAGGTCTCCACCAGCCCCTGCAGGTTAGTGGGTGACTGTGCCTCAGGATATTCCTACCCACTCTGTCTCACCCTTTTTATAGGTACTTGTACAGTATGCGGTTCATAGTGAATATCAAAGTAGTATTTATAATATCAATGAATAAACATTTCTTGGTTAGAAGAGGGAGAAGATATTTGTTTTCCGTCTATGCAAGTCACTATTTTTATTGGTCTGCTAGGGAATTGGTGTTTGAGGCATAACATTATCAAGCTCATTAATGTTCATTAGTCATGCATTGGTCCCTAGGACAACCTAGGCTTCCATTGTGTAAGGAAAACTTCCTTTGCTGTAATTGACCCCCCATGCACTTCAGTCTTCCATCCTAGACTTCCTCATACTACACTTCCCACAATTTTCCTGAGAGTGAGATTCTTTTATTATTATTTTTTTATGTAGGGTTTCTCTGCAACCCAGGCAGACCTGGAATTCACTATGTAGTCTCAGGCTGGCCTCAAACTCACAGCAATCCTCCTACCTCTGCTTCCCAGGTGCTGGGATTAAAGGTGTGTGCCACCACTCTTGGCAAGATCCATCTCTTTAATGTCTGTATTCGGTGGCTGATCCAGTGCCTGAGGCCTTATGCAGACCTCTTTTGATTATTTGCAAACCTTACCTTAGCACAGACTTGCAGCAAAAAGCCTAATGTTCTTTAAAATGAAGCTACCTGATCAGCACTAGAATCTTCTGTCCCCTTTGCTGTCTGTGTTATCTATATTGAGGAACCAATATGTACCTTGAAACTTGGCTGGCACAAAATTCCTGTTGTCAGTACTGGTTTTATAGTTTGTTGCAGGGTGGAGGGAGCTAGAAGTGAGGGTATATTCCATTTCATATTCCAACCAACACACACACACACACACACACACACACACACTTGAAAGAGTAGGGCTTTTTTCTGAGAATTTAAAATCTGAGGTACACAAATTTAAGAAAAACAGATTTAAAAGCCAACACTTAAGGTATTCCAATGTTTTGAGTTATGTATCATTTCCCCCACATTGGCCCTGCTCATTTAAAAATGTCTGAACTTCTTCAGTCAGCCTCCCATCTTTAATCAGTCTACATGACCAATGCACACTGTCCTTACCCCCATAGAATGGGGGTGGCAGGTGAGGGGACTCTAGCTTATGCAGATCTCCTCCCCTGTAAACTATGGATCTAAAAATGCCAAATGCTTTTAGATGTAAACTCCCTGACCTCAGGCAATCTGTGCTAATTTGCATCCCCCAGTGCTTTACTTCCCAGCCCTTCTGATGATGGCCAATACCCAGTGCAGAGCTTTCCCAACACCACAAGAGTGCACTTAGATCTGTGTCCCATATGACTCAAAAGGAACTGGAAACCTCATCAGAGAGGTAGCTTGAGAGATTTCCAACCTCATTGCCAATCATCATTCTCTAGGCTCATAAACACTTCATATACTCTGTGCGGACAACATTCCAAGAGAAACTGTGGATAAGAATCTGCTAGAGCTAGTATATTTCATCTGTGGACATTTTTTGAAAGCTCACCTGTGGAGAGCTGAAATATGACTGGGAGTTTGGCCAGCCATAACATGATATAAACACCCAAAGAGCTAAAGAAAACCTTTTACTAGATGATTGGTGTTTCCATTAGGTTAGAATCGAATAGAATATATTCCAACACACAGTAATCCTAAAGGACGGGTAAAACACAGAGAACTTAACAGGTCTAGCTATGAAGGTCATATAGATTAATGTTCTGAGCACATCTTTGGAAACCACTTGCTAGATTATTTGAACTTGTTTCAGTGCCTGAAAAACAGGTTTAAAGATAGTGTCCCTCACTAAGGTTGCAAGGATTAAGTGAGGTGAATGCACACAGCACTGAACCAGACATGTAAGAAGTGTTCTGATGTGTTAATTGCAATCACTGTTGTTGCCTGTTAAGGAGGATGATTCATCAATATCTATGTTCTCCATACTATTAGTTACAAGATAGGTAAGAGAACATTTGAGTGATTTTGATATGGTTTATTTTCAACTAATAAGCCTGGCTTACTAACATAGGTATTGGTCCTGATAAGAGGGGAGAAAATGTGAAAGAGCCAAGTGATCACAAATCTGGGTTTTGAACCTAACAATATGTTGTAATGAGGAAATTGGGGTCCTGGGGTGCTTCCTGGAACCATAAGCCCTGAGTTCATACTTGTAAACTAACCAAAGAATTGGCAATTCCAGATTCAAGAGAATGATTTTTAAAATACCACACTTTATTCAGATTTGACAAAGGAGTGAGGAAAGGGGGTAGGCTAGGAGGCAAGGGGAGGTAAAGTGAGGAGAACAGAAGTATACCCTGTGGATCCCAAAAGCCCATGTGGGCCACATGTAGCCCAGGAATCCATGTGACAGATACAGATTTCAGAAAAAAAAATGTGACAAGGAATTAAAAAAAAAAAACATGCACTTTTGGGAAAGATCAAAACTGAAGATAGTAATAAAAGGAAAAAGGTGTCTCTTCCCACCCTGGCATGGCTTCCCGGGGTGGGAAAGAGCTCTTGCCCTTCTGAAGATCAGAAAAAAACGCTGCTGCCAGCTCCAGATAGAAGAAACAATGGGTCCCTCTCTCCCCTTGGGTCCAGGGGGATATGAGATTTGTGTCTTCCCACCTTGGCGTACCCCTACACCAGGTGTCCCAACCAGTAGGCCTGGTCTTAAGGAGAAATCCACCCATACCTGGACAGGGTGCCCACTGGAGAAGGATATAATTGGGTGGGATGGGTAAACACTAAATCCCAGAATTGGCACAAGTGAGACAAGCTGAGATAGGTGTGGTGTCCTAAGGTCCCTCCCTTTAAGGGATGCCCTGATCCTGTTTGATTAATCTAACTGCTTATTCTGGCACCTCCCACAATGTTACACTAGGGAAAAGGGAGGCCATAAAGACTGGTCTCCTGGGATATTCTTGCAATCAGATGATAGTACACATACATACACACATTGCAGATGATACACACATATAACACACACACACATTCACACTCAAACAGCCAACCCTTACATAGAGGTGTTGCTAGGATTAATAAATTAATATTTTAAGGCACTCAGAACAGTGTTTAAGAGAACATTAGTATTTGTAAGCATTATAGGATTCAAGTACTTCAGGCTGAAAATTAAACCTTTAAATCCCTATCCAATTTTTAAAATCTATGTCTTCTGAAGAAATTACCAAAAAAATCATTCAAATAAGGAACACTTAATATCTCAGTATGAAAAATCCATCAATCAAAGGAAATCCTAGAATCTTTGGGAATATCAAACTGGCACAAACAGCTCCCAAGAATGTAATTAGGAGGGTAATTCTCTTACCTAAATTGCTGTTTGTTTGTTTTTTTATTGAAAGAAGATGCAGATATGAGTTTCTGCCAAATGTTAAATAAAGAATCCCACACTCCACTTTTAGAAAAGAGAACAACAAGAATGCACAAAGGAGAAGCCTAGAATGCTTCCCTTATCCCAGTACACCAAATCACAGAGACCAGAGAAATCCCAGAATGCAGAGCAGATGCACTAGAGGAACATTGAGGTGTGTAGGCAGGGGAACCCGCATTACTTCAGTAGCCTCTATGTGCTGGGCTCTTTGTATATGCATTGCCTCTTCTAATCCTCACAAATCCTAGGCACAGATACTGGGATTCCTACTTTATGATGGGAGAATTGAATTTCAGAGAAGGAAAGCACCAAGGCTATGACATGGCAGAGGCATGATTTGAATTTGTCTGCTTCATTTCAATAAAACTCCCACATAAAAAAAAGTTTCACATCAGCCAGGAATGGTTATTTCTTTAATCCCAGCACTCAGGGAACTGAAGCTGGCAGATCGCCTTGGATGCAAGGCCAGCCTGGGTTACAGAGTAAGGCCCTGGTTCAAAACCAAAATCACATAAGCAAATGAGTTATGCATGGAAGTCTACCGTGCACAGGTCCAGAGACAGGAAGAAGAAATCAACATGTAGTGGAATCCAACACAAACAGAGCACTAAGGACTGTTTCCTAACAATTTCCTTGCATATCATCACCTACCAGTAATGTGAAGTCCAACAGAAAATATTTCAAGCAACTGTTCCCTGGTATCTAATAATTCTTGAGGGATTGTAATAGTTGAAAAAAATAACAAAGTAACTATACTGTGCTTTTCAACAAACATGGACAACCATTGCAAGCCATGAAAAAAATCATGATAAATGTTTGATGTTCCCTTAAGATTGGCAGGGGAAAGTTGCATAATTTGACTGTTAATATAAAATAGTTTTAACAAATCAAAACAAACTTCAGTATATTATGGAAACATATGAGATTTAAAGATAAAAACATTAAAGAAATTTCAGGCTGTGAGAGTCTGCACCAGGGCTCCTGGAGAGTTCACATTCCTTCCTTGTCAGGGTACTTACAGAGTGAGAATTCAGAAACTCTCCAGAATTATGCACTTAAATCGGTTTATTACATATTACTGAAAGTTTCACATAAATTCTTGGGTATATTTCAGTCTGTCATGATTTTAGCAAAACAAAAGTGCTGCAAATTAAGTTAGCTGTACTTTATATAAATTTGGAGTGGCTAAGTTAGACTTTCAAATCATTACTTTAAAAAAAAAAAAACAGCATTGGACTCTATTTGCTTAAGCAATATCTACCAAACCTGGTCTTGTTGACATTGGAAATAATCATAGCCAAACAGCGGCTATCTGCATCCTGACTAACATCATCACTGGCTGAAGGGATGCAGCATTATCTTGGAAAGGTTGCTTAAAATGCTTGTGAAAGGGCTGGAGAGTTGACACTTGTCTGGCAAGCCTGAGGACCCAGGTTTGATTCCCAAGTATCCATACAGCACATGTGTCTAGAGTTCATTCACAGTGGGAAGGAAGACCTGGCACACCCATATTCAGTCTCCTCTCTCCCCCTCCCTCTCTCTCTCTCTCTTTCTGTGTCTCTCGCTCTCTCATAAATAAAAAATGTATTTTAAAAGCTGATGAAAGTGTGCATGCTGTTAATATCAGCATTCAGAAGTTGAGACAGACAGGAGGATTATGAGTTTGAAGCCAGCCTGGGCTACACCATGAGACTGTTTTCCAAAAACAATGAGGGATTGTTCGATCTTACGTCTTACAATGATACACAGAGAAAATTGGTTCAATGACATAGGCTTAGAGAGAAAACCCACAAATTTAGATTTTAATTATCTCTGTCATTGTTGTGACCATAATTTTAGTATGTTTTTTGGAGTTTTATTGTTTATTTTATTATTATTATTTTGGTTTTTCAAGGTAGGGTCTCACTCTAGCTCAGGCTGACCTGAAATTCACTACGTACTCTCAGGGTGGCCTCAAACTCACGCAATCATCCTACCTCTGACTCCCGAATGCTGGGGTTAAGGACATGTGCCATCACGCCCGGCTTAATATGTTTCCTGATTCAACTTAATGACTGCTGGATTAGCCAAAGGGTAACTATTAAAGAGTCTGACTTTTTACTAAAATAAGTTATTATTTAAAGTTACACTTCTATGTCATTAAAAAAAACATATATTTAGCTGTGCATAGAAATCTTTGCTTGGATAGTCTATCACTTTGATGGTTGTCTGCAGTTTCTATTTGTGACCCTGCTCAAGTATATTTAGTGCGGTTTACCTGCCCTAAAATGATCCCGAGTCACATAGCTTTATGTTTAATGTAGCAAGCTATAAGTGTTCAGTTCAGCGAAAAGAATGGCTTTCCAGGAAACCAAACATTCACAAATGTTTTTCCTGTACTCAGCTTGCTGTGTATCACCAGAACTCAGCCTTGTTTCCTTGACTGGAATGATACCTTACCTGCAATGGGATTGTCAGCTGACCAGTGAGAAGTGCCTTTCTTTGGGCAGCCTGCCTGTCAAAATAATGAGCCAATAATAAGTAGCTCTCTCTTAGTTCTCTTTTCAATGAGAATTCAAAAATAAATAAGGAGCCAAATACAGTGGTTAATACAAATACATGCCTTAATACTTATGCTTGCAAGGCTGACATAGGAAAATCACAGTGAGTTCCAGGCCAGCCTGGGCTACAAAAGGCAGTTCCAGGTCAACATGGGCTAGAGTATGATCCTGCCTCAAAAAACAAAAGGGCCAACCTTGTCTAGTCAGGTACACTTCTATACTATTTTTTTTTTTTTTGAGGTAGGGTCTCACTCTATCTCAGGCTGACCTGGAATTCACTCTGTAGTCTCAGGTCACCCTCAAACTCTCGGTGATCCTCCTACCTCTGCCTCTGGTGTGCTGGGATTAAAGGTGTGTGCCACCACGCCCGGCTCTTCTATGCTTTAAAAATATTGGGTTTTCCTGGTTTTGCAAACCCCAGCACATGATTTTCAGTTTTCTGCTCTGGTTTCTGCTCTATTTGTCCACAAGACTGTGCTATATAGCTTTCTTTAGAATCTTATTGCTACAATACTGCTATCTTTTTAAGAAGAAAAAATTAAATTATGAAATCGCTTCTACAGTGTTCTACAGTGTACATGTAATTATGTAAAAATTATGTATGCATTTTGACCAAGACTGAAAAGGGACAGAATGAAGAAAAATGAAAACAATTTGAGTTGCAGCGGTTGGCAGGACTATGAATGAGGATTTGTTTTTCCCTTTCCTTAAGGTTTCATTAAAATACTCAGAGGCAGTGCCAAAACCAGTTAAATCCGTAAGTTTTTGTAGATAAAATGTTGATCATCCTTCTGTCCGTTCAGCGTTTCCTTTACATGGATAACGTTCTCTTGTCTGTATCACCTAAAAGAACAGATTTCACCATCATTTCAGGAGTCTGTGCCAAGAAAATCAATAAAGACATATTTGTACAGAGCCTAGAGTGGGCTGGTTTTATCCAGGAATGTGTTGAGTTAATTGAAAAGGTTTTGGTTGAAGTTAGCCCGTTGGAGATCACAGCATTGTAGACGACACATACTGTGAGTATGAACTTCGTACAACCTTTCAAATACCTTTGGGAAGGCAGGAAATTGAAATATTGTGCTATATTGGCAACTAAATGGTCATTTATCATCCATGCTAAGTTTGGAGTTGAGCAGAACGATTTGGAAACTCTCAAAGGACATTTATTAACAATTTCAAAGTTAGACCTGTATATGTAGATTTTCACAGCATATTTGGGGAAGGCTAAGAGATAACATCTGTGTATACTATTAGCATGGCTTTGCTAATAACAACTTCGGACTATATTCACACCCACAAAAGCTGCATTAAAATACATTAAGCTTGAGACACCAACTAACAAAAGCAAGGAAATTCACAGTTAAAGGGGAAATGCGCCATATGTTCTTCAATACCTAAGAGCAACGGGGCGCATTTGGAAAGTCATTAAAGCGGCACCCAGTTGTGCCTAGGTATTGGAGAACATATGGAATTTTCCCTGCTCGGTAAGTGTAATTTTCCCTGCTTTCATTGAATGCATGTATCAATCTTCACTTTTTGGCCATATAAGTTTTTGTTTGCTTAATTACCATAGCATGTAAAATAAATACCTTATTTTCAAAAATCAACATAGTGACACAATGGGAACGAGTCCTCAGCCGCCACTGCCTTATGGTTTTCAGTTATTTGTCCTTCGTTCTTACCTACCTCTTACCAGAGGTTGTCTGTCCTTTAAAGAACCTTTCTTGTCCCCACCCCAAGGATGCAGTCTTTAAAAATGACCAAAAATTGCTTCTCCCACCAGCACCTCAATAGAACAGCTGGCAAAACTTAAAAGTTTCATAATAAGTAATGATGATAATAATAAACATTTGAGCATTTCCTATTACAATCCTCCTCCTCCTCCTCCTGCTTTTTCTATTCCTTTTTCTCTCCTCCACATTTCTCCTTCTTCTGTTTTATGTTTTGTTTTGTTTTGGTTTTTTCCTTTTGAGACAGGCTTCAACTACGTAGTTCAGACAGGCCTCCAAATCTGTATCTTCCTGTTTTCAGAGTGCTGGGATTATAAGTATGTGCCACCATACCTAGCTAAAGTCTCTTCTTTAAATGAGGATTTGAACTCCTTGTTTTGACAAGCCATTTTGACACAAAATAGGTGTTTATGAATATAACTTTGTTCCTCTTCATTCATTACTCATTCATCTATTCAATCATTCAGGTGTTGACTGCCTGCCATGTGCTAGGCATTAGGAAACAAAATGCTGACCTGGATGCTGCCCCCACATTGATTACCATCTGTAGGAGCAGACAGAGCAGCAAGCCTACATTCACCATCTCCTATGGCATGTGCTCTTACCCAGATCAGCAGTAGAGGGGGCTAAAGAAACACTGAGGAGGGACACCTAATCCATGATAAGGGTTCTAGAGGAAGAACCAGAGTAGAAGCAACTCCATTGACACATCATCATTGTTGACCCAAACTTATAACTAAACCAGCAAGTTGGTCCACAAACTTTTATTGAGTACTTGTGTCCCGCCAAAGACACATCTCTTCTCATTTTAAGCAGTGGAGTTTGGGCCAATCATGGAAATTGAGGCCGCTAGAAAAGAAATGGGCAAAGCTTCATAGTACAGAAACAAAGGTACCACAGATGGCTCATAACACAGAGTGTGATGTTATCAAATCAGTGCTTTAGAAGCATCATTTTGATATGTTCACAGAGGAGATAATAACTGTTCATATTTGTCTGGGTGCAAATAATGGGACATGAGACTCAGAATGAACTACAATTTCAGACAGGAGACTATGAAAGGGGAACTATAGGTCATAAAAAAAGGGAGAAAGGTCAAAAGAAAACATATAGTATTGGGTAGGAGAAAGGGAAAATTAAAAAAATTTGAAAACACCATAATGAAACTTAATTCTTTGTGTTCTAATAAAACTAAATTAAACAGAGATATTGGAAAGAATCAAGGCAGGAAGAACCATACTTAGAAAAAAAATTCCACATAGTTAAAAGATGGCATAACCTGGTGATTGACAAGGTCTGGGGACAGGAAGGACATGAACATATCTATGAGATATGAAATCCATACAGAGTTATTGAGTGGAAGTTACTCAGACAATTACATTCATTTCACCATTAAGAAACTGGAGGCACAGAAGGCAGGCAATGTGTATCATGTTGGCACATCTATTTTGTGTTATAGAGTTTAGAATGAAGATGTTCTAGCTTCCTATAAAATAGTTCTGTAATAAACTTAACATATAGATTTATATAAAAGTATTAATTATAGGTCAAAGTGTCCAAAACTGAAAATCTGAAAATCATTTTCACTTTTTCCATCCTTTCTTTGCTCCCATTGCCATCACATTTGATCTGAATGCTCTGCTTTCTATAGCTTCTGAAAACACATAAATGGCAAAGTGTGGTTATATGATGGCCTCATGATGCTGTGACTGTGAAATTCAAATGCTCCATGGAGATACTTTGTGATCAACATTTGAACAGATTAAAGCACAGAAATACCCCAGAAAACTTAGCAATTACTTGATAATTATTTGTTTCTGTCTCTGGAGCTCAGTTTCTAACTGTAAAACATAACAAGCAAGATGTACAGAGGAGGCAAATGAAGTTTGAAGACAATCTACTCTGAAATGCAGAAAATTAAAACAACCTTTGTGGACTACTCACCTCTATGGTAAGTGCAAAGGTGTTCTGTTACTTTCCCTGCTCTTAAGCACTATATATTAATTTCTAGATCATTAATGAAGAGATCAACATAGAGGAAGCTTGAACCATAAATGAACAATCATTTGCATCCACATATCTATGTCCAACAATAGTTTGAACACTGGTTCCTCAAATACACTCCAAGGTATGTTTCCCAAGCTCTTTCACGGATTATTCAAATGTATCTTCTAATGTACCAGTGTTTGGAGATACACTGACCCCTGAGCATACTTGTGATAGACTTACTGATACCACAATATCCTGAATCTTACTGTCTTCAGTTTGAAAAACATTGTTTGGTAAATCAAGCCTATTTTCTCCCTAACATTTTTTTTTATTAGTATCTGTCACAGTTACCTTAATACAATTCCAAGCCTGATAATTCTAACCAGTGACAAGTCTCTTGATTTCAAATACCACCCCTCCAGCTAGTCTGCTCACAAACCAGCAGCTACCCTTGGTGACCATTTCATAATCCTGGCACTTCAAAAATTCCTAGAGCCTGTAGTGCAATCCACAATTCATCCTCGTGGCTCTATCAAGTCTCCACATAGGAACTTTAACAACCCTACCTCACATTACCCATGAACGTTTTCAAAAAACAAAACCACATTGTAAATCCAATGTTCCTGTATTTCTTGCATTTGTTATACTCCATAGTAACAGGTAGACTACCATTTTGTTAATCCAGGGGGGAAATAAAGCCAGCTTTGAAGAGCAGGATACATGCCTCTTACTTCTAATACAGTCAGCATTCTTTCTGCTGCACCAATGCAGAACAGCTGGCCCAATCTCAATGGTTGTAATCTCTAAACTAATTGCAGCTGAACTGAGCTATTGTCTTTAGCCTGAAGCTTTCATTTCTTTCAGTGCCATGTTATCTGCTCACACCAAACCATTCTTTCTTTAAAAAATATAATATACTTATTTTCAAGGAAAGAGAGAAAGAGAGAGGAAGACTGGGCATGCCAGGGTCTCCTGACACTGCAAAATAACTACAGGTGCATGTGTTACTTTGTGCATCTGGTTTTATATGGGTGCTGGGGAACTGAACCTGGGGTATCAGGGCTTACATGCAAGTACTTTTAACCACTGAGCCATCTCTCCAGCCCAACAGTGCATTTCTACACATTGCAACCAGGCACAAGTTCTCAGGACACAGGCATGCAGAATGCAACAAATCTCTCCCACATACTGCTTCTAGCCCAGGCCCAAATTTTTCCCCTCACAGTCCATAGTCCTTATTTCCTTCAGGTCTTCAACTCTGACATGACTATTCCATATGAACTCTACCTAGAGCACTGAAAGGCATTGCTTAATTCAAGGTTTCAAATCCTTCCACATTTCTTTTGCAAGTCAGTTCCAAAAGGCCAAAAGCTGCAGAATAAGGCTTCTACCAGCAACAACCCTACTCTCAGTGCCAATTTTACTGTCGCAGTTACCTTCATGTTGCTGGGAAAAAAAAAAGCAACTGATGTAAGGAAAGTTGTTTTATTTTTCTCACACACTCTAGGGGAATCTTCAAATGACAGAGGGAATTGTGGCATGAGCAGAGGCTGGACATCACTGTCTGGCCAACATCAGGTGGACAACAGCAGCAAGATACTGCACCAAACACTGGCAAAGGGAAGCTGGCTATAACACCCATAAGCCCATCTCCCACAACATACCTCCTCCATAAAAATCCAACTCCAAAATTGCTATCAGCTGGGGACTAAGCATTCAGAACACACTTTAAAAAATATTTATTTATTTGAGAGTGACAAACACAGAGAGAAAGAGGCAGATAGAGACAGAGAATGGGTGCGCCAGGGCTTCCAGCCACTGCAAACGAACTCCAGACGCGTGCACCCCCTTGTGCATCTGGTTAACATGGGTCCTGGGGAATTGAGCCTCGAACCGGGATCCTTAGGCTTCACAGGCAAGCACCTAACCACTAAGCCATCTCTCCAGCCCCAGATCACACATTTTATGGGTGACACCTGAATCAAACCACCAAGCATTTGATGTCTAAAACTGAGAGCCTCTGACTTCTCAAAAGAGAATCATATACATCAAAATGCTGCTATAAAATGTGGTCAATGATAGAAGAGAAAGATACATTTATCTAAGGGAATAGTAATTATAAAATGTTAAAATAATGCATATTTCATTTTCCATGTATATTTTACACACCCAGTGTTTAAGATGAGGTGAAGGTTGGTTCTTCTGGGACAGTTTAGAGCAAAGAAATTGTTCAGCTTGGATTTATAACTACTTTTTTCCAAGCGAGACAATCATAGCAAAACAATCACCTTGGAAGCTAAGTTAAGTTGAGAAATTAAAGTGTTTCTAAATTTCTTTTCCACTTCCATCATAAAGCAAGAGCTAAACTTATGACCCAATGAATAAAGATTTATTATTATCTACATGTAAAAAAATATGTGGTTAGGGGCTTGGGATATTGCTCAGTAGTACAGCACTTGCCTAGTATGCACAAGGCCCTAGAGCCTGCATGTCATACCCAATGCAGCTGAGGAGGGGGTGAAAAAAATCTATAGTTTAAAAGGTTTGTCACCAAGGAAGCAGAAAAGCTTCCTAAACTGAGAAGAGTTGATGTAGCGTTTATCCCTGAGGAGCTCAAACCACAAGAACCCTATATACATTTTTTTAAATATATTTTATTTATTTATTTATTTAAGAGAAAGAGAGAGAAAGGCAGATAGAGAATAGGGACATCAGGCCCTCTAGCCACTGTAAATGAACTCCAGTCACATGTGCCACCTTGTGCATCTGCCATACATAGGCACTAGGGAATCGAGCCTGGGTCCTTCACAGGCAAGTTTCTTAACTGCTAAGCCTCTAGTCCCTTAGAGACATTCTTAAGAGAATGCAGAAAATCCTAGATAATGGGTTACTTTCATGACTACATTCTACTATGGAAAGATTATCTATAAATACGCTGGAAACACTAAATGTGGGAGTCTTAGCCAGAGATGCAATGTACAAATGGTTCTGAAATAACACATAATTGTCTAATAGCCCCTGCATGGCAGTGGGAAACTGGTAGAATGAATCAACTGGGAGGGGTCTGGGGCAGTATGAAAATAGGCAGAGATTTCAAGGACCCTGGATTACTGCAATGGATGTTATGGGGAGAGAGTCACAACATAGCAAACACTTGGACTGGAGATATTCCGTAAGTCAGGAGAATAAGGAGCACTTCTGAAGCTAAGAAACTCCTTCTATTCTGCTACTCCACCCACTACATCTAAGCCTTTCACTTTGTGGACATAGTCATGGGTAAAAGGGAAAGAAAAAGACTCTTGCTACAATCTTGAGAGAGAGTCTGAATGATGAACAGAAAGTCTAGAAGAGAGTTTGAAACTAGAAGTTTAAGTTTTCCACTAGCAAGGAGTCTGGTAGTGCAATAGCAAGATCAAATAATGTAGCAATGTCTATCTTCATGGCTGTAATAAAATACCGGACAAAAAAACATCTTAAGGAAGGAAAGATTTATTTTGACTCCCAATTTGAGTACACACCGTCCTTAATGTTAGGTAAAACATGGTGATGGGAGGGTATATGCCGTCAGGAAGCAGAGAGAGATGAAAGCTAGTGCTCAGTTCAGTTTCCCTTTCTTCACTTGTTATGCAGTCCAGGACCCCAGACCATGAGATGGTGCCACCCACTATCAGGACTGGTTTTCTTCCTTCCTTAATTGGATCTCGCTGGAAAACCCTTCATAGACACATCCAGAGGTCTGTCTCCTAAGTGATTCACTTTGACAGTGAGAGAACAACATCACAGGTAACTTCAGGTAATGTCAAGCATGGCATATGAGACTCTCCCCTCCCTGCCCCAGGTCCTTTAAATGCTGTTATGTTGGTGTGATGAAGCAAAGCTTCTTCCCACTACTTCCCCCATATGAAGTCAGGAACTTCAGCATTGTTGCAAAGGTCCTTCAGTGTGGAGCAAGACTCACATGGAGACCAGATGCTAAGTTTCCTTATTTCCAGTTTAGTGAGCTTTCTTCTGTTACTCACTAATACAGTTACTCAAAATAGGTATACATGTAAATTATAAAAATCCATAAGCTTTGGTTTGCTTTCATTAAAGTGTTAGTCTTAACCGAGTCCACTAACTCTACTCTTCCTTCATAATAAAGATATATGTGATCCCCAGTCAGGTTAAAAGAGCCAAGGCACTTTGCCTATTTGGCTGGAAGGTATGTATCAAGCAATGGAGCACTAATTGGTGTGCTGACTGACAGAGGCCTTTGAAACAATAGCAGATCTCAGGCAACTTTCTTTTTGAATCTGACTCAAATCCCCTGAAATGATTTCATGAAGCCAGGGTTTATGGTGGCTTCTTTGATACGATCAAATGTTAGTGATTTTCAATAATTGCTATGTGTGGAAAGGGATGGAGGCTAATTATCTGGAATTATTTTATTATTCTTTAACTTCAGTAATAATATAATAACTTATAGACTTAACAACTCAGCTAAAGAATGGTACAGGGTGACCCACTGAGAAACTTCCATCTAGTTTTTTGCTTTTACAGAATGTTGTTTTCTTCTATTAGTAAAAAAATTTTTAAAAAGCACTTGGATGATTTGCATAAGAATATATTTATTGTAATGTAGTTAGCATTTCCATGGTAAAAAAAATCAGGGAAAGGAACAGAATAATATCATGGCAAACAATAATACTTGGAATTACAACAAAAAGTCCTTCATCATTTTTCAACTTCCAAGCAAATCAATGGCGTGTGAGTGCGCGCAGGCGCG
Source organism: Jaculus jaculus (assembly GCF_020740685.1). Classification (NCBI taxonomy): domain Eukaryota; kingdom Metazoa; phylum Chordata; class Mammalia; order Rodentia; family Dipodidae; genus Jaculus; species Jaculus jaculus. The sequence continues at coordinate 135,797,283 of NC_059125.1, read as the reverse complement.
CGCACGAGCATACATTTGTAAAAAAGCCTGTGGTGGACGAGATTGTCTCACAAAGATATAGATTTATAATTTGCCAACACCAAAGGAAACATTTTAAATGTCACTAAGTTAGCCAGGGAGCAGTGGTAGGAGGCAAGGGTCATAAACTCCAGTACAAGTATATGGAATGTTTCACCTTTGTGTACATTTTTCAATCTTGAAATAGATTTGCTCAGGATTTAAGACTTTATTAAGGTCAAAAGGATTATATTAAGTTCATAGACACGTTTGTTATATTAATTGAGTCATAAGTTCTTGCCGTCTGCAAACACAGTTGAAAACAGGCATCAGCTGGTTTCCATTGCCATAATGGATCAGAAAATCTGCCAGGAAGTCTGTTTGCAGCTCTTAAAAGTTGTTGAACAAAAATGTGTTTTGAACTATCGACAATTACCTGAGAAAACAACTGGATTGTGTAAGTGGATTTGTTTATATGCCCAATACACTCTCTCCCTGAATTCACTTCAGCTCCTATAGATGTACCTTAGTCTCAAAAGTTTCCACTAAAAGACATTATAAGGGGTCAATGCTTGAAAGCAGTTCTATCTTCTCTCTCATTAAAATGGAACAAGAAGCCAGGCATGGTGGTGCCCGCCTTTAATTCCAGCACTTGGGAGGCAGAGTTAGGAGGATCCTCATGAGTTTGAGGCCACTCTGAGACTACATAGTGAATTTCAGGTCAGCTTGGACTAGAGTGAGACCCTATCTTGGAAAAAAAAAAAAAAAAAGGAACAAGAGCTTGGCATGGTGGTGCACATGTTGAATCCCAGCACTTGCAAGGCTGAGGTAGGAAGATCACTGTGAGTTCAAGGCCAGTCTGAGACTACACAGTTCCAGGTCAGCCTGTGCTACAAAACCAAAAACAAACAAACAAATAAACAAACAAAAATAACTAGAAGGAAGGAGAAAAGTGGATGTGAAATGGGGAGACAGTAGTGTTTTTAATAAATTATATACAAATAAAATATAAAATCAATATTTATACATTTCTTTAAATTATTCTATATTGAGAAGATATTACTGTTGCATTGGAAAATTCCATAATTCCCCCAGAACCCCACATCCTTCCCTCTATACTAAGACATAGTAACTATTTAAATTTTTGTGTTTCTAGCTCATTTGATTTTTTTTGGGGGGGGGTTGGAGGTAGGTAGGGTCTCACTTTGTCCCAGGCTGACCTGGAATTAACTGTGTAGTCTCAGGGTGGCATCAAACTCAGAGCGATCCACCTACCTCTGCTTCCCAAGGGATGGGATTAAAGGCGTGTGCCACCACACCTGGTTCATTTGATTTTTTTATAAGTGTGCATTGGTATATTTTAGCAACATGTTGTTGAGCTTTCCATATTTTCAAGTCTCTAGAAAAACAATGATAATGCATTTTGTTCCACTTCATTTCTTTATACCATACTCCTAAGCTTCATCCATACTGTAGCATGTAAATGCAGTTAAACCACTTACATGGACGTAAACAATATTCTGCTTATATCTATACCAAAATGTATTTTAACATTAAATATCTATGGATTGTGATTTGTGATTGTTGTTTCTGTTGCTCTTTTCATTGCTGTTGGTTCTGGGGATTAATTTACTGCTTTAAGCATGCTAAGCATATGCTCTGTGCCTCTAAACTCAACCCTCAGGCCAGTGTTTGTTTTCTAGTATAAGAGTCTTACTATGGAGATTCTGTGGATAGTTTTCAGTAGAAATGTGCTCAAATGTAGGACACATTGGGCTTGCCCAGGAAAGAAGTACACATTTTCCACCTTACTAGAGAGCACCAAATTGTAGCTGCTGCATATACAGGAATATTTGTTACACATTCTGTTAGCCTGGTAGCTGTGAAATACCTCATTGAGGTTTCAATTTATACCTCCTTTGTTACAAATGAGACTGAGAAAATTTGTGTATTTGCCATTCAGATTTACTGTTCTCATATATAGAATTTCAGCTGGCTGCTACATATTACTTTTATATCCAGATACCTTGGTCAAACACTCTTGTCCATCCTAGAAATTTATCTGCACTATGCTCTTTGTATGTGATCCATAAGTAAAATTTTTGTTTCATCTTTAGTATCGATCATAAAACTGTTTCCTTTTCTCTTTTCACTGTCTGTGATTGACAATACAGGGTTGGGTATGAGTTATTATAACAGGCACCCTTGTCTTCTCCCCACTTGCAAATGGGAATGCTTTACCATAGCTATGACAATTGTGTATGCTTATGCTTTTCCCCCTCAAGAACCAGGGTTAGGATGTTCTACTCCCTTTCTTGTTTGCAAAGAGTTTTACCACAAATGGCTGTTGAGTTTTCTCAAATGGACTTTCTGCTTCTATTGAAGGAATCATATTCCTTCCTTTAATCTTATGTGAGGAATTATACGATTGATTTCCTAAGTTCAAACCAATCGTGCATTGTGGGGATGAATCAATTTGGCTACGATGTATTATCCTTTTATACACTGATGAACGTACTTTGCTAGTATTGTGCTTAGGAATCATGAATGAATTTTCCTCTCTGTCAGTAGTTAGATATAAACATTTGGCAGCATCAGGAAATGAGTTTGAGTGTTCTTTTTTCTACAGTCTGGAATAATTTGTGTAAAATTAGAATGATTTGTTCCTCAAACATCCTTAACAGGTAAATAGCAATTTTTGACTTTACATTCTTCAATTTGTATACTGGAGGAGGGATTTCAGTAGCTATTTTATGACTTTGTTAATCTTAGAAGAATTTATAATTACCCCTTCCTTTTATTTATTGATTTTTGAATGAGACAAGGTCTCACTTTGTAACCTATGCTAGCTCCAATTTGTTATGCTTCTGTATCTGTCTCCTGGGTGCTGGAATTACAGGTGTGGCTCAACACACCTTGTTCCTTTTATATTCTTTTTAAAAATTATTTATGTTTATTTATTAGAGAGAAAGAGAGATACAGAAATAGGCAGGTACAGAGAAAGGGAGAGAACGGGCACGCCAAGGCCTCCAGCCACTACAAACAAACTCCAGATACATGCACCCCTTTGTGCATCTAGCTAACGTGGGTCCTGGAGAATTGAACCTGGGTCCTTAGGCTTTGTAGGCAAATGCCTTAACCGATCTCTCCAGCCCCCCTTTCATATTCTTGATGTTGCTTATTTTTTCTATCCATCTTTATTCTTGATCATTTCTACAAGAGACACAAGTGTGATCCAGGGGAAGTTCCATAATGGCAGAAGAAGCTGGCCTGCCTTCACAGGGCCAAGCAGAGAGAGAGAGAGAGAAGTACAAGCCTAAAGGTCAAAAGCCACAGCACACTGCAGGAACTCTATCTAGGCACACTTTGCATATCTTTAGATTGAAATCTGAAACCCACCATCACACCTTAAGATTCACCAGTGACACTGCCTCCAGCCAGGTGGCTGCAGATGCAAACTACAAACAAATAAACAACTGAATATATTGGGGGCCATCTAGTCCATTCAAACCACCACTCCTAACCTCTACCTTTCACCTCACAGCCCCTAGAAACTACCATCTCACCTTTAGTTTCTAGGAACTCTGCTACATTAGAAACCATGTAAGCATTTAGATACCTCTTTTCTGACTTATTTATTTCATTTAATATAATGTCACAAAGATTCACCTAGGCTATAGCATGAGATGGGATTTCCTTCACCGTTAAGGCCAAATAATATTTTACATTGTATGTATATACTCCACTTTATTTTTTATTTGAGAGAGAGAGAGAGAGAGAGAGAGAGAGAGAGAGAATTGGCCAGGGCTTCAGCTACTGAAATCAAACTCTAGAGGCTTCCTCATATGTGACCTCTCACTTGCCTCACCTTTGTTCATATGGCTTATGTGGGATCTTGAGAGTCAAACATGGGTCCTTAGGCTTCACAGGCAAGTGTCTTAACCGTTGAGCCATCTCTCCACCACTACACCAGTTTTTCATCCATTCACAAGCCTATGGACATTTGGGTTGTTTCTTCCCTTTGGATATTTTGAATATCGAAGCTATGAGCATAGAGTTAAAAAATCTCTTCAAGAAAATTCTGCTTTTAATCATTTATTTTTGAGATAGATCTTGCTAGATAGTCCAGGCTAGCCTCAAACTCGTGATCCTCTTGCCTCCACTCTGTGAATGCTTGCTGGGATTACAACTGTATGCCCCTCTTGACCTACCTTCTTCCTTGAATTCTAGATATAGAATAAGAAGCAGTATTGCTGGATCATATGTCAGTTCTAGTTTTATTTTTTTAAATTTTATTAATTAGTTTTGTATTCAGCAAATACAGTCAGTTTGGTACCATTATTAGGCTCATACATGACCTATCCACTCCTCTTGGCCCCTCCTTGTTGAGGTATATGGGTCATGCATTGTGGAGTTAGCCCACAGTTATGGGTAAGATAAATGTCTCTGCATATTGATTTTTTGAAGCCATTTCATATTGTTTTACATGGCAGTTGTAGCTTGTTACAATGTGTAAATGATTTCAAGTGATGAAAAAAATTGTAACTATTCACATGTAAATTTTTGACAAACTGGTTTTTTTTTTGGAATTCTTAGGAGTAATTTAAAATAGGTCATTAAACATGAGTTAAGTTTGTTTCCAAACAAGGCTTGGGCTGGAGAGATGGTATAGCGGTTAAGCGCTTGCCTGTGAAGCCTAAGGACCCTGGTTCGAGGCTTGGTTCCCCAGGTCCCACGTTAGCCAGATGCACAAGGGGGCGCACGCATCTGGAGTTCGTTTGCAGAGGCTGGAAGCCCTGGCACGCCCATTCTCTCTCTCCCTCTGTCTTTCTCTGTGTCTGTCGCTCTCAAATATATGTGTGTGTGTGTGTGTGTGTGTGTGTGTGTGTGTGTGTGTGTACCAAAATCTTCATTTAAAAAAAAAAAACAAACAAGGCTTAAACAGCTTTTTGTTAAAAAAGAAAAAGCCATTCTCCTACAAGTTCCCACAGTGGCAGTGTAAAGTATGGGCTACCATTTGCAAATGATACCTTAGTAATATAACAACATTGTCACATTAGCATTTGCCTAAGTGATTCCTATCAGTGTCCCGTAGTCTCTGTTCTACATTTTGTTTTCAGTGCAATGTCTGCTTGAGAGATGGTTCCATTTAATAGCTGATTTCTAACTTGTCTGTGCACCGACTATATGCCCCACACTGTGCTAAGAGGTTGAATTCTATATTCATACTATCCCTTAGAGGTGAACATCATTGCTAGTCTCATTTTTCCAGATAATTAATAGATAAATAATTTTTAGTATTTTATTTATTTATTTATGAGAGAGAGAGAGAGAGAGAGAGAGAGAGAGAGAGAGAGAGAGAATGAGAATGGACACATGAAAGCCAGTAGCAGCTGCAAATGAACTCCAGATGCACATGCCACTTTGTGCATCTGATTTTACCTGGGTACTGGCAAATTGAACATGGGTCCTTAGACTTTTCAGGCAAGGACCTGAATTGCTAGGCCATGTCTCCAGCCTAAGAAATCTTTTTGGGGGAGCAAAGAATTACCTTAGTCCAGGCTGACTTGGAACTCACTGCAGCCCCAAGCCGGCCTTGACTTTACAGTCATCCTCCTACCCATGCTAGGATGATAGGTGTGTGCCACCATGCCCAGCTCATATTGAGAAGTCTTAAGGGAATAATTTCAAAGATCCAATGATGCACATATTACTTCTCCAAAATCATCCTGCATGCTCAAAGCAATAGTATGTTATAATCACCATTGCCCAGGTGATAATATGACATAGTAGCTATTACTTATGTGAGTGTGTATTTGGTCAGAGTTGTTGATCCTTTTGCCATTTCCCTTGAGTTTACATACAATGTCATTACTAAAGATAGTGACTTTTACTGACAATTTAAATGTTTTCAAAAGTAGTTCAGCTGACTTATCATTAAAAGAAAAGTTGTTGTCTGTGCTAAAAGGCATTAAAAACAGAGTAGCAGAGTAGACATTGTATATTAGTAAAATAAGTAAATATCATTGGAGCAATATACATAATTCTTTATTTTCTTGCATAGTGACTTATTTGACCTAAAAAAGAGATGCTTGCAAAATGAAATCACTGTATATTTTGTTATGGATACATACAAAAGAATTGCCCAACAATGTAATTGAAGATAATAAAATATCTCTTCATATAAATGCAAGAAGTTTTGAGACAGGCCATGAATGGCCTGTGTGGACAACCTGTGCACTATTCATCACTACTGCTAAGGCCCATGTTTCTTTGGAAATTTTTTTCTCTCTTAGCAGTACATGGAATAATGATGAGTCATAAAACAAATAACATCTTAAATTATAAGGCATTAAGTATATAGTCCAAGGTTAAGAAACTAGTAAGTGAAAGAGTGGAGACCCATAAACTTATGTCGATGGTCCTTATCAAAAGCTTTAATGCACATCACTTGATTCTGCAGTTTTTTTTAACAAGACTGTGTTTCTTTTAAACAAAATACTGACTATGTTTTATATCTTTGATAATTTTGTGACTCTATTCATTAGCTTTAATCATTGCTTGTGACAAAACATTTAGCAAAGCAACTTAAAAGGAGGAGAGACTTATTTTGACTCATGGTTTCATAGGGTTCAATCCATGCTTACTTGGCCTCATGTTCTTGGGGAGAAAATTATGGTGGCAGAAAGATGTGAAAGTGACTGGTTACTTCATGACAGACAGAAAACACTGAGAGAAGAAAGGACTAAGAAGTATGTTTCCAGTTACTTCCTTCTTCTACTTAGGCCCCACCTTCTAGAGTTTCTCCAACCTCCCAAAATAACACTACCAGCTCTAGAATAGGTATCAGCATGTGAACCTGATAGGGGTCATTTTGTACTGACACCATAGCAATGATCATTTAGGAGACAATAATGGCCTCCTTGAGAGCAATCTCAAAACTGGGTCAGGGAGCACTGACCACACAACCAGACAAAGCAGAAAAGCAGACCCTCTCTGCAATACTTTCCTAAAAACAACAGTGTAGTATACTTTACAAGTTGGAAACATAAAAATGTAGTACACATCATAGAACTAGAGAATTGTTCTGTTCAGTCATATACCTGATTCCTTCTATGTTTTCAGAATCTAGTTTTAAAATATTTTTATTTATTTATTTGAGAGAGAGGGAATGAGGTAGACAGAGAGAGATAGAGTGAGCATGAGCACACAAGGGCCTCCTGCCACTGCAAACTCCAGAAGCATGTGCCATCTTGTGCATCTGGCTTTATGTGGGCACTGGGGAATCAAACCCAAGTTGGCAGGCTGCATAAGGAAGCACCTTTAACTACTGAGCCATATCTCTACCCCCAGAATCTATTTTCTAAAGACCTTGAGAAAAAACTAATTATAATGACTTTATTTCTAATAAATCATTACATCATGCTTAAGCATTGATTATACTTTCACAATCTCGTCTCATTGGTCCTTATAGACATACTTTATAGTGATTGAGAATAAAATACACAGGAGAGTCTCAAACCATTATCTAAGTTCAAGTCTCAACTCAGCTGTGGGTTATCAACTGGGTGACTTTGAGCAATTTACTTCATTTGCACAAGCCTTGTTTTGCTCATCTGTAAAATTAGGGTCTAATAATATCTTGAGCTCTGTTGCAAGAATAAAATAAGGCGCTGCATGCAAAGTCACTCAACATAGTACTTGCTATTAAAGGTTTAATAAATTTAAGCAGCCAGTATTAATAGTAAACAAACGTGTGCATAATTAAACAACTTTACAAATGGAAACTAAGGCTCAGAAAGGTTAACTCAATCCTCAAGGTCAAACAGCAATTAAGTGTCAGAACTAGTACAAATAGACTGCCTTGGGTGCAGATAAATCTCACATTCAAGAATTTTCACTGATTGTGCCAAGTCAGTAAAGCCCATTCTTGTGTAACCTCTTTGTAAGTTGATAACTTACTGCAAGAGCTATAAGAGGTAGAGAATGATATTTTTATTATCGTATAAAGGCTGCTGATGAATGGAGATGAAAATAAAATTTCAGTTGACTTTTTTGACCAGTCATAGCATACTGCATCAAAATGCCAAAATCTCTCACAAAAAAATCCTAGCTACCTTTTCAAAGTCAAGGAATATTTGAGCAAATTTTGAATAACAAAATATATAGACAGGATGTTGGAAGCTTATGTAAAGGATCTGACCTATGCTAAATCCACTTGAATTTCCTATTACTGTAGCCCATGGTGATTATTGGAATTTGCGTGCAAGCTCTTCATCTGCATAATTAGTTCCAGTACCTCACAGAAACAGATTGAGACCTAATCAAGGAGGTCAAGAGTTGGACAAGAGTGAGCTCCAGTGGATAGGATGCTCTATTAACCCCTGCTCTTAGGGGCATCTTTGTGACCAGGAGCCACTGAACTGGGAACAAAGGATGTCCCAGTAATACAGAGAGGAGTTGGAGAAAAACGGTGAGTGCACATACATGGATTTCTGGAGCCGTGAGCATGGGCATAGAAGGTGGGAAAGCAGAACAGAAGGGACCATTCCCACCCCCATATCAAATCAAGTGAGGTGCTCAGCAAGGGCAGAGTGTGGGCAAGAATCCAATGGCTACTGAACACCTGAAGTGAGAGCCCTGGAATGGGAAGAGACAAGGAGAGAACCCAGAGGAGACCTAACTGGAAGGAAGAAGACCACACCCAGCATACAGACTTAGGAACCCACCTCAGACGTGAGGGCGGGCTCCCACAAGGAGAAGAATGTTCCACACAGAATAAAGGACCAGTCCTCTTTGCCTGATAAACTTCAGCCAAGGCCAAACTGTCAGCTGAAGGAAAGGGACAACCTTGGAACCTGTGCTTCCGTCTTCACTCATGCAGCGATCAACCTTGTTCTGGATCAGTGAGCATGTGCCTGTACAGCTGAAGAACTATGTTGTGGGAGTGATAGGCTCTTCGGTCAGGGAGAACTGTAGCCATGGAGCAAGCTCTCCTACAGGGCATGGATGCTGGAGATGACCTAGAAGCTGTCTAGGCTCTGAAGACCTCAAGTCTGTGGTTGCAAAGAGCTCAGGAATCATAATCTTTGTGCAGCTAAGAATGACTGAGAAAGTTTCTCAGTAGAACCCTGGGTAAGGATGCATCATAGGCTGATTGTGACAACTCCAGAGGACTATCACAAGGACAAAAAGTCCTCTGTGACAATGGGAAAGTGGCTACAACCATGTATCAAATAAGCTGCTTTACTCATTATATCTGCCCAAGTACTGTTGACATCCCAAGAGATGATTTGTAGTAAGCAGACATGCATTTGCTTAGATATACTCACTCTGCTATATGTCAATTATTTATGTTTATTTAATATTTGTAATGCCTTGTTTTCAGAATATGTAAAATAGTTGCATAAACATCTTACAGCGTCTTCATCTTTGTATTACAAGTGTACAAAAATTTGCTAAATGATAGCTTTCTAGAAATTCAAAACTATTGAACTGGTCCATTAATACTATCAAGCTGACAAATCTGCATCAAGTTTAATTTCCATATAGACCCCAGGTTAGCATTATTGCATATTCTCTTACATTGGTCTATAGTACATTCCCTGTTGTCTCTATGGATAAGAGATACCCAGCACATGAGCCCATAAACACACACACATATTAATGCACATGCACACACACATTTTCAGCTATGCACATCCTCATGCCAGATACACAAAGAATTGTGTATATGCACAAACACACATTTTCACTTGCATCCACAAAAATTACCCATAGTCACATCCACTCACACAATTAAAACACATCTATGGAGTCTGGGGAGATGATTCAGCAGTGAAAGGTACTTGCCTGCAAAGCATGATAGCCTGGGTTCAGTTTCCAAGCCACCCACATAAAGCAAATGCAAAAAGTGGCACAAGCATCTTGCATTGTCTGCAGTGGTAAGAGGCTGTGATGTGCCTACATGTGAACACGTGTGTGTACACACATGCGTACATCGCATGTGCGCTCAAATAAAAATTTTCAAAAACACATATGCACACTTACATACACTCCCTAATATACATATCTAGACATCTAGAAACTGCTATGCACAAATGAACCACTTTTCTTGAACCTACATAATAGTACTATGAGCGGACTGCTACTAACTCCATTTGTACCAATAAAAGAATTAAAAACAGGCTAGAAGAAAACTTGCTCAAAGTTAAGGCAGTTAGGAAATGGAAGGATTTGTCTGATTCGGAAGTGCATCCAGCTGCTTGTAAAATAAGAAAGAAAACAACTTGCTCTGCCTGCCACCTCTTAAGGATTTCACTAATTATACCATCATTTTCGTTGGCCAAACTCAACACATTTCTTTGAAATACTTTTCCATTTAGTGTTCAACCATGCATATTTTGGGGAAAATTTAATCCACATGCTTGTAATTCATTTACACCAAAATGCTGTAATATTGTTTAAGAGGTATTTGATGTCAAAAGAAAGCTTTTGATTTTTTCAGTGAGATTTTTTTAAGCTTTATAGTTTATTGAAAACAGGCAAAAGTATTGTTCCAAGTTTAGGAAATTTGAATTATGTTTGAAGGGTTTTTTTTCCTTTTCTGTCATTTTGAAAATTGTTATTTAAATTCATTTATTTGAATAAAAAGATTAACTTAGTTCTTATAAGTCTACCATTTTAGACAATGCTATTTCAGCCAATGACATAATGACTTTCAACATGAAGTCAGGCCAGGCATTGTAGCACACACTTTTAATCCCAGTGCTTGGAGTCTGAGATAGGAGAAAGAATTCAAGGTCAGCCTGCGCTAGAGTGAGTTCTAAATCAGCCTTTACTAAGATGAGACCCTGCCTCAGGATAGTGAAAAGATTTTATGCTGATGTGTTTGTTTCATGATAAGGTAACTGCATTGACAATATAAACTTAAACAACTAGAACAATATAAATTTAAAAACAGTGCATAGTGGCTCATACCTGTAATCCCAGCACTTGGCAGACTAAGGTAGAAAGGAATACCATGAGTTCAAGACCAGCCTGGGTTGCAAAGTAAGTTCCAGATCAGTCTAGTCTAGAGTGAATCCCTGCCTCAAAAAAAAAAAAAGAATTTTTTTTGTTTGTTTTTTCAAGGTAGGGTCTCACTCTAGCCCAGGCTGGCCTGGAATTGACTTTGTAGTCTCAGGGTGTCCTGGAACTCACAGAAATCCTCCTACTTCTGCCTCCCAAGTGCTGGGATGATAGGCATGCATCACCACAGCCTGCTAAAAAACAGGAATTTCTAAAAGAAATAATAAGAGTGGTTGGCAAAAATTCCATCATTTTAGTGGTAAATACTTTTAAAATGCACAGAGTTCACATAAAATAGAAACTTTGGAGTATAGGTCTGAGAGGACATGTAAATTCAACTATGATGCAGATATTTTGTTTCAATACCAAAGCTTTAAGAAAAATCACCAATCAGCTCTAAACAAAGTGTTCCTGACCTTCTGAGGACTAATGAGTACTAATTAGTCGTCTGCAATCAATCTTAACAGCTTCGCTTCCTCTATGAGATTTATGACACAAAATGAACCAATGACCACCACATCCAAAGCTTATTTCACCCACTGAGAAGTAGTTGGGACAGGGCAGCTGCTAAATTTTCCTGTCCAAAGATAAAGACTTTAAGAGATGGATAAATGCACTATTTACATAGTGAAATTTCTCCAGCAAGGATGTCTTTGCAAGAAATGGAAGCATTGTAATAAAATCTAGTGTTTGTGAGCTGAAAGTTGCATAACAACCACCCTGTGCAGCCATCATTTCCTATTGTCACTGGTGTTAGCCTTATGATTACTATTAGTAACCACATTTGATAGATGAGCAACCTAAGGTTTAGAGTTGCCCAAGACAATGATATGTAGGAGGGTCCAAAGTTTCAAAGAAATATCATCCAAAAACCAAGTGTATGGGAGACTAGAGGCAAAAGTAGGAGATATCAAAAGCTAGTGAGGAATGAGAGGAAATACAGTAAAATCCAAGCTCTTGGCCAACCAATTTAAATTTTCCTATCAAACTTTGGCAGGGCCCGTTCTGTTTGATGTCCAATTTCAGGCTGATACACGCAGGGCCTATGGTGGATTATCTTTCTTTTCATTTTTATTTATTTATTTGAGGGAGAGAAAGAGAGAGGGGGGAAAGGGAGAGAATGGTCATGCCAGGGCCTCCAGCTGCTGCAAACGAACTCTAGATGCATGTACCACCTTGTACATCTAGCTTATTTGGGTCCTGGGCAAATGAACCTGGGTCCTTCGGTTTGCAGGCCAGCACCTTAACCACTAAGCAATCTCTCCAGCCCTGGATAATATTTCTTAATATCATTCACATCCTTCAATTCCTCAGTCTTCTCTGTCTCTCTAGGTCTCACTTTCTCCATCCTTCTCACCTCTCCTCCCCATAATATCTCAATATTGCATGGCCCCTCTTGCCTTTGTATCTAACCCAGAGAATTGAATACAGCAGAGGCTCAGTGCTATTGGTAGATGCAAGGTTAGGTGTCTCTAAGAACTCTACAGCTTCTGGTTGACAACCAGGATTTTCATCTGCATGCTAGTACTCCTACTGCCCTGGTCTATAATAGAGGTACTTAACAAATATTGGTAAACTCCTCTGCAAAATCACCAGTGTTTGCTCATCCCAACCACTTTACCCATGCATGAGCTTCAATCTTCACTAGCCCCAAATCTACAATATTTCCCTTTTCCTTCACTCATCTCCTTCAGTAGAAATCTTACCCCTCAAGGTTCAGCACAAATACCACTTCTTCCATGAAGCCTTCTTTGATCTCCCCATCTGGAAATGATCACATGCTCCTTTGAACACCATTGCCCTTTGTACTTCCCTGTTGGCACTTCTCCTTTTCCACCTTATATTAGAATTGTAATCCTGCCTCAGCTCCCCTGCTATTCGGTGAACTTTTGGAGGGCACAGAGAAGATTTGATACACTTTTACACTCTCCAATGAAGGCCAATACTGCCTAGTTCATTGGTGTTCAGTGCATACTTCCATGAAAGAGTGCATCAAAGGTAGATGCTGTCACATGTCATTTGAAAAGTTAGCAAACCAATTGAAATTCTGGTTTGACATGCAATATCTGAAATTGCAAGGCTCTGGATTCTAGAGCCTACAATACAATGAGGCAGGCTCATCGTTCTCTTTCTTTGTTAGAAATGTTATGATTAGTCAGAACACTGCTTAAGGCAGGGTATTAGCTAAAGAGGCTCTAGTAAGAACTATGTATATATAATTTTATTAAGCATCAAATAAAATAACATATACTTATAAAAAATAATTAAATCCTGCTGACTTTAAAATGGCTACTATATCAGCATTTCAGTGGATAGCAATGAAGAGACTCAAAATTCACAATTTCAGCCTTGACAGAATTCATCCATCACCTCAGCCTGGTTTGTCTCTATAAAAACACTCAGTATCAGTTGCTTTGACCATTTCCACCCTCTTTAACCTAAGCACCCATGCTTGCTACATGGTGAGTTTGTAGTCAAAGCTGACCGACAATTGTGGCAGTAAAAATGCTTTTTCTAAGCAGAAATTAAGACCATATAAATGTAGTCCTTGTATCAGGTTGCATATTTGTATACTACACATAAGTGCCCCTGGGCTACTAGATCATTAACATGTAAAAGGTATACATAGGCTACTACAAAATAAAAATCATTCATTTGCTCCTGAGGTATTTTTGTTGTTGTTGCAATTTATTGATTTATTGATTGATTGTTTTCTCAAGGTATGGTCCTTCTCTAGCCCAGGCTGACCTGGAAATCACTATGTAGTCTCAGGTTGGCTTCAAACTCACAGTGATAATCCTCCTACCTCAGCCTCTAAAGTGCTGGTATTAAAGGCATGCACTACCACGCCTGGCCTGAGGTATCATATTTTCCTGCTCTGTGAAAGGATTCTTTCAAAAAAATAATTTGATATCTGTATGACATCATCAGATCATTTTGGAAAGAGTGCACTCAGAAGCAGTACAAGCCCTCTACAAGGCTACAGAGTCTCCAAAGCTTCTGGGTCTCTGGCTTCCTCCATGTCACCTACTGGCATTTTCAATCCCATCCTGAAACTCCTCTTCCTCTAATCTTCCTAAATCCCATAGTGTCCCTGTGTCTTCCAACTAGCACTGGGCCTATAAATTGCCCATCCCCCCCTTCCTTGCAGTTCAGTTCAAAACTTCTCTGTTCAGTATTTTCAAGACCCCACTTTTAAGCTAAATTTCACTGGGTGGTAATGGGTTGATTTAGATTAGCCTCTATGTTTCCACCTAGTTGACCCAAAAGCTTTAACCAATAAAATTTACATGGCACCAAAACATTGATGCATTCAGATAAACAATTACATTCTAGTTGCTTGAGTACTGACTCCCAGAAAACTTTAGGAATGGATGTCTATGGCAGGAGCAGCAGCCCTATAGCAGGGAATAGCCAGGCCTTTGCAGTTTAGTCTAATTGCAGTCTTCCACTCCTACAGTAAGGGTTGGACTTATGGTAGGTAACCTACAATACAATTTTTTTCCTAAGGAGGGAATCTTCATGGAAAAGAAATGTGAAAGAAGAATACGTTATATGCATACTGTTAAAATGGAGCAAGCTTAGGCATATATCTGAAAGAAATGCACATACAAGTATACTAAAAGGCAGGTACAAGCATGCTCAGAGCAGCCTTGTTCATAATTTCTCTAGAAAGAAACAAAACAAATGTCCACTAACAGTACAATGAACTAATTAATGCCAATACATTCAAGTACTGTAGAGCCATGAGGATTAATGAAGCCTTGCCACACCTGTGATCCCAATTCCTGACAAGTGAAACCATCTACTCCAAGTTTGATTGTACTATTCAGGTTGCATTTTTTAATCTGTGTGCTTGTTAAACAGGTCTATTCTGTGTATGAAATTTCCTCACACTATGGGACTGTGTTTCTTCGTTTTCCACTACATATGTTATATTTAATTAGTAGATCCAATAGAGTAAAATGCCAATGAAAATACAGAAAGAGTCTTAATGAGGCAAAACTAAGAAGGTAGTTGAACTTCTTGTAATAACTGTAATAGAAGAAAACAGAAAAAAAGGAAGAGAGTGGTATACAAAGGATTGTTCTTAACATTGCAATATTTATTTGATTATTCAGTAAGTAGTCCTGAACAACCATCATGTGATAGTCACCATAGGAAATGCTTGCAACACACCACTCCTAGTGGCAGTCACCATGTAGTGGAAGGCCTATCCTTATGAGTATTGTGTGTAGTAGTCTTTCAAAAGAAATATGCAAGAATGTCCCCAACCTCCCCTAGCATCTACGCATAGTTTTATTATGCTATCAGAAACCATGTCACTAGAAGGGACAATGAACCTGAGGTAATTAGTTCACTCTACTTAGAAGGTACAGGTCACTTAACTCTTTAATTCAAGCATTCTGAATGAAATACAAGAATTGTAGACTGTACTCAGTCTGTGTTCTGAATCCAGCTTACAAGGCAAGCTATGCTCATTTTAGCTGACTGAGAAACAGGCTTTGCCCTCCTCTTACTGGACGCCTTGCACTCTGGCACCTGACATCCATTAGGAGCCCCCCTACCGGGATCTTTCATCATTGAAAATATATGATGATTTTCATTACCGCCTAGGTTAATTGGTAGTGAGTATTCCTTTAAAATATATTCCCCTAAATACTGGGCTTTGGGTGTGCTTTGAAGTTTCTAACACCAACCCAGTTGGACTAAAACCATAGATACTAATCACAGAAACTGGAAAGTCCAGTGCAGGAAGAATCACCACAGTGGTTCTTTCCTTATTATAACCAGTTAGGCAGTAGGCACACGTGTGAAAGGAAACCTTACAGCCAGACATTAGCTAAACCTGCTAAGCCCTATGTGTTTAGACATTTCTTTGTAAAATTACCTTCCAAAAGGAAGTGTTTGATATACCCAGCTTGCTTTCTAAGCCAGTGAAGTAATATTAGATAAAAAAAAAACATATTTTAAAATCATATAGTATAGGATTTCCACACTCAAAATAATATTCTGAATTTAATATAATAAATTCTGATATTTTGGACAGGAAGTGAAAAAAACAGTAGCTTCCTCTTACATGTTGTCATTGTCTGGCTTTATAAGCTATTCTAGCCAAAAGAAAAAGATATCATGAGAACTAAATAGATAGTTCAGTGGTTAAAAAACTTGCCTGCAAAACTTAATAACCTGAATTCATTTCCCCAATACCTACATAAAGCCAGATGCACAAAGGAACACATACATCTGAATTTTTTTTTGCACTGACTAGAGGCCCTGGTGTGCCCATTGTCTGCCTGTCTCTCCCTGCTTGCAAATAAATAAATAACATATTTTTAAGAGAAGAAAAGAAAAAAGACTTCATGAAACACCTTATACAAACTTTGCATTTTCAAATAGGTAAATTAAGGGCATAAAGGGGTCATTACCAAGCTCAAAGTCACTTTTGGTATTAAAGCTCAGTGATAAATAGTTGTCCTGACCACCACTCCAGCTTTCTGTCCATTCTAGTAGTATTTTAATAAAAAAAAAATGTCACAGATGTACTTTTCAGCCTACTTGTGAATGTGTGCATTGGTGCATGTATATAAAAAGGAAATATACACAAGGAGTAAAACATTTATGAATGTATTGCCATACCTTAAAAAGTGTTTGCTTACTTGAGAGAGGGAAAGAAAGAGTATGGGCATATCAGGGCCTCTTGCCCTTGCAAATGAACTCCAGACACACATACCACTTTGTTCATCTGGTTTTACATGGGTACTTGGGAAGTGAACCTGGCCTGCCAGCAAGCACCTTTAACTGCTGAGCCATTTTCCCAGTGCTGCCATACTTTTAAAACTTAAAGGTAGATTTTGAAGTTGAGCTTATGTCTTAAGGCTGTAGGATAGAAATTAGAAAATTTATATTAGAAAGCAGATTGTGGGCTGCAGAGATTATTCAGTGGTTAAGGTGCTTTCTTACAAAGCCTAAGGTCCTGGGTTTGACTCCCCAGTACACATTCAAAGCCAGGTGTATAAGATGGTACATGCACCTAGAGTTCACTTGCTAGAGGCCCTGGTGGGACCATTCTCTTTCTCTATTTCACTTCCTCTTTCTCTCTCTCTCCCTACCTCCCTGCTTGCAAATAAATCAAAATATTTAAAAGCAAGCAGATTGTATTGGAAAGCTTAGTTTAAGAAAATGTATTAAATACAGGAAAATGAAGATAAAAATTTATAATCTTATTTTGTTTATCTTGAGACAGGCTCTCACTCTAGCCTATGCTGCCCTGGAACTATATAGCCCACGATGTCCTCAAACTTGCAACAATCCTTTTGCCTCAGCCTCCCAAGCGCTAAGGTTACAGGCAAAAGCCACAACACACAGCTCTAGGACTTTTTTGTTGTTGTTGATTTCAAAGTAAGGGCTCTCTTTATCCCAGGCTTCCTGGCATTCACTCTGTACTCTCAGGCTGGCCTTGAAGTCACAGCAATCCTCCTACTTCTGCCTCCCAATAGAACTTTTTTAAAAGGTTATAGGATAGAAGTTACAGCTTACTTGCATATGTAGATTGATGTGTTCTCTCTGCTTTTTTTTTTAATTTTTGAGACAGAATCTCACTCTAGTCCAGGCTGTCCTGAACCAACTGTGTAGCCCAGGGTAGCCTTGAACTCATGGCAATCTGCCTGCCTCAGCCTCCCACATACCACAATTATAAGCATGAGCTACCATACCTAGCTCTCTCTACTTTATATTTTTCCACCTCCTTTCCATGAATTTGTTCTTAAAGAAATATTGGGTGACATGCTTAAGGTGTATACATCTAGTTGTTTAATCAGGAAGTCAAGAATATGTAGCATGATCTGTTCAGGTGGAAAATGTGTTTAAACTTCTATTAGCGGTTAACTTTCACTTTCACCTACAATGTTTGAAGCTCCAAAATATGGCCTATAAACTCTATGAGAATATGAATCTTGCCATGCTACTTATCATTTAATCCCTGTACCTCCTAAACATCAATCTATAGCATATTCTTGTTAATATGTTGAGAGAATGAATGAAAACAATATAGTTCACATTTACCTTATCTCTTTGCTGCACATGTGCATGATATTTGCTGTCATTGTGAATAGAATCAGGTCACTAAGCCCTGAAGATCATACATCTAAATTTTAAATCAACAATATCTATATCAGATCTATGTTCTCATAGATGCTGCAAGTAGGAAAGAAAAAGAAAAACAAACTTCAGTGATCATCTAATGCAACCCCTTTATTTTACCTAAGAAGGAATAACCAATCAAAAGGGAATGGTAGTCCAAGGACAGTTGTTTGTTAGCAAAGGAGTATAGACAAGAGGCCAGTATGGGACATTGACTAATTGCCTCTGATGGGTACATTTTTCCTATTGCCTTTCACTTGACAAGATCAGTGGTTCTTAAGCTGCTGTTCTGACCAATAGCCATATCATCACATGGGATCTCATTAGATATAAAAATTATTTCCTTTATTGATGATTTAATTTATCTTAAATTGATAGGTAAAATTGTACATGTTAGTGAGGTATCAAGTGATGTGTTTTTTGTTTGGTTTTGTTTTTTTGAGGTAGGGTCTCACTCTAGCCCAGGCTGACCTGGAATTCACTATGGAGTCTCAGGGTGGCCTCGAAGTCACAGCGATCCTCCTACCTCTGCCTCCCGAGTGCTGGGATTAAAGGCGTGTGCCACCACACCCCGCTCAAGTGATTTTTTAATACATGTATAAACAGAGCAAATGTTTACATCAGGTTGAATTTATCTTTCTCTTCAAACATTCATCATCTATGCTAAAAATCCTTTTTGTAGTGCTTTGATAACACTTAACATATAATTGTTATCTACAGTCATCCTTCTGTGCAATGGCACATCTAAACTTCTTGCTCTTTCCTGAATGTAAATTAGTGCTCACCAATCAACATTTCAAGCAACGTTACACTAACAATTTCTATAAGATCAATTCCTTTCTATTTTCATTTTGTATTGCAATTATTAATGCATATTAATCATGCATATTAATAGGTATCTTTGTGACATTTCCACACATGCATATCACACTTTGATCATATCCATCATTCCAGCTAATATCTCTTACCACCATAGCCACCACCACCACTCAACCCCTCACATAAGCTCTTTTGTGTTGTCTTTTTCTTTTAATACTAGTTTGCATAGACGAGGGAGAACTTTGATCTTTTAAAATATTTTATTCATTTATTCCGAGAAAGAAAGAGAGAAAGAAAGTGCAGCAGGTCCTCTAGCCATTACAAGTAAACTCCAGAGGCATGTGCCCCCTTGTGTATCTGGCTTATGTGGGTACTGAAAAATTAAACCAGGGTCCTTAGACTTTGCAGGCAAATGACTTAACTGCTATGCTATCTCTCTAGCCCCAAACTGTGATCATTGTATTTCTGTGTCTAACTTTGCTCAACTTCATGACCTTTAATTCCATGTAAGTTTTTGCAAACGACACAAATTATCAGTTTTAGTCCCACCCAGATCACTGAATCTGAACTCTGGGTTTGGGGCCCTTCATCCTGTTTTATTGGAAAGTCTTCTAGGGGACTCAGATGCACTTTGAGTTAGAAAAACATTCTTGTTATTCTAAATTGGTCTATTATTTATGCAAAAGAGTACTGTTTACAAACTTGCTAAATTATTCATTTACATAAAAAATAATATGTCTTTTATAGGCCTTTAAAATCAATTGAGATCGAGAAAAGGAGTACAGACTGGTTGTTTTCTTATACCCTACTCAGGGAAGTGTTTAAGTTATCAGTGTAAGTTATCTTTATTTCATGGGTATTTCTATAAATAGTTATACAGGCAATATCCTTTACCCATATTTTGTGTAAATCTTGGAATTTGAGTCACCAGACATTTTTTGTCTGGACTGCTGGGAAGGGAACCCAGGGCCTCATGCATCCTAAGCTCATGCTTAGGATGAACTGAACTACACTTGAAGCCTAGATAGATGTAGTTTTTAATGACAACTTAGCCACTAGCTACTTAAGGGACTGTGAACACATTCCTTAAACCTTTCTGAGCCTCACTTCCTCATCTCTACAACAGGGATAATTATATATCTACTCGTCAGTATTGTTAGGAGCATAAATAAGAAAAATGCATGCAAAGAGCTTAATATAGTGCCTTCTGCATAGTAATTGCTTAGTAATGGCAGCTATTATTATTATAGTGATTATTAGAATAATCATCATTACCATCATCATCATCATTTGTTCTCAAGTAGGCTGGATTATTCATCTGGACACAGAGTTGGCATAAATTTAAAACTAGAAGGTAATTGTTTTTAGTATGTCAAAGGTTATAGTGGCCATGGAAAACTGTTTAATCTGAGGGCCATTTCAATGTTCTCGGGCTTTTGAAAGTGAGTTTGAGGTAGTACCTAAGCAATCTTTCTTATGGCTCCCCAGATGTGATTCACATGCCAACATTTAGATAAATTTAGCTATGGTGAATTTTCCTGTTGGAATATGAAGCTATTCCAGAACACAAAATTACCTGTGACATGGATTAGACTACAAAGTGGATTGAAAGTGTTTGCTTCATGCTTGCACTAGCTATATTAGCAGAGGAAGGAAGGGAAGGCTGTGGGGTTAAAATCTTGGCATCCCTGATCCATGTAGGTGAGTTATTTCAATGACTGCTGGGAATCTGGGTTGGATGCTTCATCTTGCTTAACCTTCACATTGAGAAACTAGAAAAAAATGCAGGAAGATTCTTCTCCAGACCAAAAGATGTGTTCTAAGGAGGCAGTGACGTCTACTTTTCCATATGTCTCTTAAGACTCACAGCAGAGCCCTGTGACCCTCCCCTTGCAGTCAGGGAGCCAGGAAGAGTGGGCCACACCTGGAGTCAGTTTGGGTGGCGGTGTCCCATGCAAATTCTGCTTTCAAGTCATTTTCAAAATTTCAGTGCTGCCAACTTTTATTAGCAGTTCACCACATTTCTGTCATTGAGGAGAAAGGAGGAAATGGTCTCCCTTGTGGATTTCTCGGCAGAGAGGCATGAGTACATTGCAGCCTCTCAAGTTTTGAAGTAAGCTACATTTCAGGAGATGAAACAAAGGTAACTCTTAACATCTGCCAATATGCTTTCAGTCCTTATATCAAAGAAATGACCACAAATGCTAAAGAAAGAAAGCAGGCTTTATAATTTATTCAATTAGAAAATGTGAAATGCTGGGTGAAGTCGACTTTGGCAAGCAAAGTATTATAGAAAGACATAAATGCATTCAGGAAGAAGTCTGTGAACTGCAAAGGCCTTTTTGAGTTACCTTGTGAAAGCTCTGGGCCAAACAGAGCTCCGTAGATGTTCTAGTTAAAGTTGGCAAGTTGAAGAGCTCTTTCAGCTAACAGGGCAACAGACAAAGGACTTTTAGTCCCAAGTTCATTTTCATGTAGAAAAAGCTATGAGGAAATAATTATTTTTTATAACAAAAATATATTCTTATCCTTTTGCAAGTGTATAAAAATAAAGCCTATTTAAAATTCTACACTCGTGTAGATGTGGCCTTAGGGAAGACCCATTAGACAGAGATGATTAATGCTCCCCTCAGAATGTTATTTGCTTCTTCAACTGATTGCTCATATAGAATCTTACTTACCAAGTACTTGAGTATTTAAGTGCCTTATCATTCTTGGAAATCACTACTCACTAGCTTGCCTCAGAGAGTGAAGAGAGGTACAAGTACAGTGTTTCCTAAATGGGCAAAGCAGCTCCTTCACACTTCAACTCTGCCCCACATCTGTCCTCTACCCCCAGCCCTATACCTGAAATTATACCCCCCAGAGCAACAGTCTTCGCAATACAGGTACTGCAGGACGTTTAAACACCAAACACACGGAAATATGTAGAACCTGATTCCTTCAAAAGCTTAAGAATCCTTGAAACCAGGGAAGGAAAGGTGAAGTGCTCATGGATTATGATTTCCAAATGTCTGCTAGACCCCTTTGAATAAACTCTGCTGCAATAAACCATGATCCTTGTTTATACCCCTTTCATCTGCCAAAAGGGACTGCTTCCTTATTTCCCTCCTTTGCTTCATACCTCCAAGGGTTGCTGGCAGGACTCAAAGCCTCTTAAAATGCATCCCATCATCTTCCAATATTTCTTGATGACTATGACTAAATCAACCTCCTCTGTTCTTTAATCTCTTCACCCCTTTCCATTCTCATGAGCATCCCTTGTTCAGATCTCCAGGCCCTCCCTCTACAGCAGTGAGGATGTTCACCACCAACCATTCTTGCCCCCTGTAATCAGTCCTCCATATTCACATGAGAGCTTGCTAAAAACACAGGCTTGATCATATCACTAAAAACCTTAAATAATAAGAGAAAAGAGGCGAGAGGATAAAAGCTGAGTGGAGTTATCAGAACTAATGTTCAAAATGAACAATTATTCTGATTTTAAGTATGTCCAAGTCATTTTCCTAAGAATTACAGTTGTTACAGGGGAACTCTTTCCTCCAACAGTTGAAGGGGAGGCGATTAATATCTATGTTATGGCCTCAACCACATTCTGTCAGGAATGTAACGTGTATTATTGTATTTCTACGAATTTTGTTTGACATGATTTATCCAAACACTCAGTGATGAAATCTGTCATTTGGGTAACAATGTTTACAGAGCTTGCTAGGTGTCAGAAGACTTGCCAGGCACTTGCAGTACAAACATGTTTATAACGTAATTTATTTGACAGAGAAAGAGGGTAAAAAAGAGACAGAGAGAGAGAGAATGGGCAAGCCAGGGCTTCTAGCCACTGCAAACGAACTCCAGATGCATGCACCCCTTTGTGCATCTGGCTAACGTGGGTCTTGGGGAATCAAACCTGGGTCCTTTGGCTTTATAGGCAAATGCCTTAACCGCTAAGCCATCCCTCTAGCCCATACAACAATGCCTTTTAACTATCAGAAAAACTCCAGACACTTCATCATGAAGCATAATGAAACAAATACTTGTTTCACCATACTCTGAGTAAGGACATTTTCTGAGCCCATCTCACAAAAACTTCCCTGAATACCCAGCTACCACTCACCAACATGATCATGGAGAACTTTTTATTGATTTAGTCCTCCCCACCTAAAAGAATTGTGGGAAATCATAGTATCTACCTTGCACCAAACTTCTAAGGATGAAGTAGATTTCTGATGGGAAATGGGAAATTCATAGAGCAGCACCTGGACCATTCTTGGTGCTAATGAATTTAGGGCTCCTATTGGAATTCTTCTGAATTCTTCACAATGCTTCTCTCCTAAATGTAAATATAACTTTGAAGAGGAATTGGTAAAATTCTATGCAGGCTGAGGCTTGGTACAGACTTTCCTATTAGGAACAGTTACTAAGGAAAACATAGGTACCTAGGTTGTCTAGCTTCAGACCTGCTTCAGAACTTTGTCCTGAGCCAGCCCTGTTGATCTCAGATTCACTGGTGGAAGTCCTTATTTCCTGGGGGTGAACAGAGGTCTCTAGTCTACCTGCTACAGTTCAAGAGAAGCCCTGAAGCTGGCAGCACCTCTCACTTAAAAGAAGGCTCCCAATAGCTTCCCCCTGGGAAGAAGAGACTGGGCATGAGGCGGTGGTCTGAAATCACTCTGAAATGCCATAATTGCACTCTACCCGTGAGCATGAAGGGTCACATTAGTATTTAAAGCCATCCAAACAGCCAAGTGCTATGATTACACTAAATCAAGCTAATTTCTAAATCACTGAAGTAAATCCTTATTGGATGTTACCATATAAACTTGAAAGAATTCAATAAAAGACAGCAAACAAATGTGGGTATCATATAGAGATGGCAGTGCCCAGTTCTGTTGTATTCAGCTGCCTTTTTGTGGTCTAATGTACCTCAGCCCATAAGGCAAGTGATCTTATCCTGTGAGGTCAGACTTTTAAGCTGAGTCCTTCTGTGTAAATACCTATGAAGCACACACTACATGCCACTTTTTTTTGATGGGGGGAATATGGTGGGAAGTGAAGTTTCTGTCATTGTGGAACTTCTCTTGTAGGAATCTAAGACAGGTCCCACAGACATAAACGTGCAATCAAGTTGGCTATTGAGAAAAGTAATACATGGGGCTGGAGAGATTGCTTAGTGGTTAAGCAACATGCCTGCGAAGCCTAAGGACCTAGGTTCAATTCTCCAGTTCCCACATAAGCCAGATGCATATGGTGGCACATGCGTCTGGAGTTCATTTACAGTGGCTAGAGGCCCTGGCTTGCTCTCTCTCTCTCTCTCTCTATATATATATATATATATATATAGATAGATAGATAGATAGATAGATAGATAGATAGATAGATATTCCCCCTCCTGTATCTCTAATAAATAAATAAATATAAATAAATAAATCTAAAAAAAAGAAAAAAATAATAATTCAATATGTGAGGATTAGGGCATCCTGGGGATGGACAAGAATGACAGTAATCTTAAACAAACCCGTGTCATATTGGAGAAGATGGTATCTGAACAAGTAGCTGAAGGTAGTGATGAACTGAGCCAGAGGTACCTATAAAAATAATATGATAGGTGGAGAAACTAGTAAGAACAAAATCTTTGAGGAGAAACAAACCATGAGATGCTCAAAGATGAACACATAAGTGGGGCATAACTAGTAAGAAGGTAGAGAAATAACCACAGGACAGATAAGTGAGGGCCTTAGAAGCCAAGCCAAGTACTCCAGGTTATATTCTGAAGGTGATAAGGAGATATGGGAAGATTTGAGAAGTGACAGCTTTATTTGTTTTTACTATAGTGGAATTTTTATTAATTGTGCTTAAAATACTCACAACAGAGTTGGCCATCTTATCCATTTCAAGT